>NC_137843.1:59314582-59684129 GCF_948465745.1 Chenopodium album
CGGCTCATAACACACTCATCAGAAAAAGTCCCAAAAATTGGATCAATCAAACAAAAAAAAAATCATCAATGAACAAACACAAGTGAAAGAAAAAATGTTATCCATTTCATCTCTCCCAAACACTCGTCTCACTTTCCCCACCAAAACCAAACACACCTTCTCTTCTTCCTCCATTTCTTCATCATTTTCCAATCAAATTTTCAAATACCCTTTAAAATTCCCCAAAACCCCATCAATTTCCCACCTTTCTTCCTCAAGAAATTCTCCCAATTTTGCACCAAAAGCTTCATCAGATTCAGAAGCAGAAGCAGAAGCAGAAGTTGCTACAACAAAATCAGAAGATGAATGGCTTTCCAGATTACCTGACAAAAAGAAACCTTTATATGCTCATAGTTTGCCCTGCATTGAAGCCTGGCTTAAAAGCTTAGGTTTTTATCAAAGTGATGAAGATAGGGCTGTTTGGTCTATTGATAATTCTGAATGGCGTGCCCAACTTTCCCTTGATATCACTGACCTTTATATTAGGTTTGGATTTCTTTAATTTTTCTCTTTCTGCTTTTTTTTTTTTTTTTAAAAAAAAATCATTATTATTGTTGTAAAATTGGGTTTTTGCAATTTCTTGTTTTTTTTTTTTTTTTTTTTTTTTTTTTTAATTTATGGTTTTGTTAATCTGTCCAAAAAAATAGGGAAAGTTGTGTTTGCAATTGTGATGATTTTGCTGAATGTGGGTGAAATAGTTGTGCTAATAATAGTTGCTAAATTTGGAATGTGATTGGTTGTGTTAAGGATAGCTTATTGAATCTGTTAAACAATAAAATGCCACTACGAGTAAAAAAATAAAGTATGTACTGTAATATTTTTGTAGATTGCAAATTTGGTGGGTTGCTATATACTTCGTAATTTATTTGTGGTTGGATTGGACACTGCCAAATTGTATGTCAGATTAATTTTTGGTTGGTAATTAAACCAGTTAACCAGACCAACAGGAGTTTTGGAAGAATAGGGCTGATTTGTTAGCTTTGGACAATTGATTATGGGATTTCCGCGGCGAATTACGGGATAGGTTTCTTGGATTTGTTTTTTGGGTTAAGAAGTGTGGTGTTCTGCATTCAGGCTTATTAGTTGTGGTGTGGTGTTAGAATGTGTCGTCTGTGATCGTGTGACTGTGTAGAAGCCATCATTTCGCGTAATATCAGTATATTCCAGCTAAAAGTTCTTTGAGTTTCATTGACTTGTGAAGCTGTGACCCATAATTTCTACCATGGATTCCGCCATTTTGAATGGCCAAGGATATCATTGAAGCATTAATCGAGAGCAAAATATTGTAGTTAGGTAAAGTGATTTGTGGAGGAGGAGAGTCTTCTGCAATGAACTGATCTAATGGGGAGAGGTTCTTTAGGGCTTGCATAAGTTGCATTCTTAATTTTGTAGGATTAGCTTGAAGACCAAAGAAAGGAGATATAGAGTTATGGAGTTTAGTTTAGTTTACTTATGTACTTTGGGAGAAAACAAACCTCTCAAAAGACACTTATCTTCAATTACTTCTGTTCACAATGATCATTTCTTCCTTTTCCTTTGATCTTCAGCCATTTCATTGCACCTTCATTTTGCTGATTTGTTGCTTCCCTTTTCGTGTCATCTCAATTTCTTTGCCCACCTTCTCATGGCATGCTTAATCAATCTTTAGATCCTTAAGCTAGACATAATTACTACTTGTAAATTGAGCTTGTGATTGTTATAATCTTACTCTATGATTTTTGACCTAATAGTTGCATTTGGTATGCAGATATATGAAGAGTGGATCAGGCAATCTAGAAAAAGATATGGAGAGGAGATTCAGCTATGCTCTCAGCAGAGAGGATATTGAGAATGCTGTACTTGGAGGACCATAAGCAAGATATGGGTTATTTATTGGTATAGAAATTCTGAAATGCATACGCGTTCATTAGGTTGTGGAACAATATTTACGTTATAAAAATTGCATTTTATGGTTATACACTTGTACATGTCTGAATATTTCTTGCATTGATTTATTGTTGCCCACAACTTGGCATATTGACTAGTCCTAAAAAAAGCACTAGAAATCCTATCAATACATGTCAAAAATAGTTCTTCAATCAATGCCTGAATGTTTGCATGCTTTCAAGAACTTACAATATCTAGTTTACTTCTACATTCAGCTCAAATACTTTGGAAGATCTCAGGCTTTCGTTCTCTTTATTTATTAATGATTGGTGTGCTAAATGCCTTATGTTCAGTAGGATTGATCAGCAGAATGGATATGAGACCAATATTCCTTGACAAGTTGGCCAAATAATGAGCTTTCGTTCTTCATTAGCTTCATTGGCTCATCATACTCCACCAAGTTTCCTGCAGGATGTTCTGTGTAACTTTTAGCATTGATCTCATCTGCTGTTTTTATCTCGAAGTTACGGTTTTTTAATTTTATTTTTCCTGAATTTTGCTCTCTGCTGAATATCTGAATAGCACCCACAACTTATTATACCCTGGAAGGTGGCTGTGAACAGTGTTTGGTTTAAAAGTGTTTGAGCTGACCTAAACATATTAGTAATGTTAAAAAAAATAAAAACCAAACACTTACCATCACTTATGGCAAGGACCTTTGTGCAGTCCATCACTGTTGGTATCCTGTGGGCTACGGTAATCACAGTGGAATCCGAAAATTCTGCTCTTATAGTTTTCTGCAGGATCATGTCAGTTGCGTTATCAATGGATGCAGTCGCTTCATCTAGCACAAATACCCTGCTTTTTCTCAGCAAAGCACGACCTAGACAGAACAGTTGTCGTTGTCCCATGCTCCAATTTGACCCATCCTCCATAACTAATGGTGAAAAATGTTTAGTGTAAAAATTGATAAAAACACATATTCATGTGAAGTATGTGACCTGATCTGCAAGGTCTGCAATAACAAAATGGTTGAAGACTGGTTTTTTGTGCTCTGAAAGAATGAAGAATTACCTAAAGAATCTAGTCCCTGATTTTTCTCTTTGACTGCTTCTAAAAGTTGACATTTGCCAAGCACCTTCTCAAGAACACAAAATCAGATGTTTTTGAATCATTTAAGAAATCTTTAGCAGTATACCATTAGGTATAATATACAGTAGAATCTTTATTACAGAAAGAGAAACTATACCTCCCAGATGACTTCATCATCATGCTGACTCAACGGATCCAAATTAAATCGTACAGAGCCATTAAAAAGAGTAGGGTCTTGAGGGATAATCCCGAAACGTGACCTTAGATCATGAAGTCCTATTGAACATATATCAACACCATCAACTATAATCTTCCCTTCTGATGGCTCCACCAGGCGAAACAATGCCCCTATTAGGGTAGTCTTTCCACTGCCTGTCCTACCAACAATGCCAATTTTGTTGCCCCCTTCAAATGTACAACTGATTCCTTTAAGAACCAGTGGAGTATCTGGTCTGTATCTTAACTGATTGAACATGAAAATTTTTTAGTACGTTGCCCTCTAACTAGAATCAACAAAATTTAAATCTTGATACAAAGATATTCACCTGCAGATTGCATATCTCCACTTTGCCAACCAATGGCCAGTTTTGTGGAGGGCGGCTATCTTTGATGACTTCTGGAGCCTCACTTGGTATATCCATGTATTGATCAAGCCTCTCCACGGAAATTATATCGTTGGATAATATACATTGTTTCTCAATTAAGAAAACCATACTCATGTTTAATGTAAGACCATACGACAGTGCCATTCCAATGAACCCTGCATTTTTGGTTGTCTTAGCATTACCTTGCAGAAATGCTCCTAGGTGATTTAATTTTACTCATCTCATAGAATATCTGTTATAACCACAAAAACCTCACAAGAGAGCAAAAGAGAGAGAGAGCTATCTCACCTGAGCTAAATGTTCCTGGAGGAAGCGAAACCATACATAATGCAGCTGCTGCAAGAACAGTGGCAGTGAGGGCCTCAATCCTCTGAATCAGCCATTCGTTGGCTGCAAAACTGTGGAAGAATGGGCTTGCATTTTTGTCAATAATGTTGAGATTCTTTGCGAAAAAACAGTCTTCCTCTTGAAAAGCTCTTATTGTCATAGCTCCGGCTAATGACTCGGTCAAATGGTTTGCAACCATAGACTTGGTTGTACCATGGAGTCTCATCAACTCTTTTGCTGTTGCCAAGTAGTAACGCTGTTGATACGTTTACAGAATAATTAGATGTTATACCTAGCAACAAGTTTATAGTTTCAGAAAACACTATGCTTCACAAATGACATCTTTACATTTTACATGCAGTTTACCAATTTTGGAGGTCATCAAGATCAGGAAGAATGCACTATTATCTTAAAAGATAAAGAGTGCAAGAATATGCAACCACAGTTTAGTCTCTCCTGAAAATTTAATGCAGCCCAATAGTTTCACGTGTCTCCACGTACGATGACCTTAACTATTCGTATCTTTAATATATTTTTAAACACAAAAAAAAATTAGATGGTCAAACATATCCCAGTGTTGCAATAAATATAGAATGGAGGGGTATTCACATTGAATGTACGAAGGTCACATCTTGATAAGCTAAGCGAGTCCTTGAATTTTGTTAAATAAAGCTATAAAAGGTTATGAGGGGAAAATAATATGTGAGGAGATCCTTTATATACTTACTTGCAATCTTATTGTCATGTAAATGACTGGTACAATGACAAACAAAGCCTGCCAAGTAATGATGGCCATTACTCCTAAAGTAGCATATGCCATAGTAGTTGCTGCAAAGCCCATCACAAAGCTGAATGGGATATCCACATCAACAATGTTTAAATCAGATGAAATCTGCAGGTTTTAAAAGAAGCAGGGGAAGTTAAAGTAATGTCAACTTGATTAATGCTGTGTAACTTGTAAGAGCTTTATAAGTTTATAACTCACTCGACTTAGTATCCTTCCGAGAGGTGTAGAGTCGTAGAATGACACTGGAGCGCGAAAGAGAGAGTTCAGCAACTTAGAAAATAAAGATTTTGATGACTCCATCCCAAATTTAACCACTGCAAGTGATCTAATGAGTAAAAAGAATGTCATGCCGAATCCACTTGTGACATAAACCACTATCAATTTTGATTTGCTGATGTGAGGATTATCAACACTAGAGGCTATCCATGTATTTTGTAATATTTGGCCAGTCACAAAGGCGAGATGTGCAAGAGCAACAATAGAAAAGTACAGGCAGCCTTTATTCTGATTCAGGTAAATCATGTAGGACTTAAAACCAGTGTCTCCAACTTCTCTTTCTTCTTGTTTAATCAGTTGGTCACCTATTAATGCTTGATATTGGTCCTCAACATTGACTTTATTAATCTCTTTTGCAGTACAATTGTGTCTCTCAGATGTGCTGACTTCTGCTAGTGTTTCAGTCCCTGCAGTCTCTTTGTGCGCGTTTACAAGGTCCAAAAATTCCTGACTTGAAGCTAATAGCTCATGATAAGGGCCTGCGCGAAGAACTTCCCCATCTGACATCAGCTGAAAACACGAATGATATCCTGTTACTTTAAAAGGAATACTAAAAATTTTGAAAGTTTGAAGGTCTAATGAGGCTTGAAGCACACATTTGAAGCAGAAGAAATCAATTAGCTAAGAGCATCACACAACTGAGGGACTCACCAAACAACTGTGAAACGCTGGAAGAAAATCAACTTGGTGTGATACAAGCAAGACAGTCTTTCCAGAAAGAGCTTCCATAACATAATCCTACAACAATGTAAAAAGATCAGATTATTCAGATGTTAACTTAGTTGTCAAGGAAAAAAAAATTCAATGGTTAAGGTCTAAGCTAAGGTTACATTCAAGAGGCTACTTGCAGTGTGTGCATCAACAGCACTAAATGGATCATCCAAAAGATATATATCAGCATCTTGGTACAATGCACGAGCAAGTTGGATCCGTTGTTTCTGCCCACCACTTAAATTAATTCCTCTTTCCCCTATCACGGTCAAGTCTCCATGAGGAAGAAATTCAAGATCTTTCACCAATGAACACTTATGGAGTGTTTCTTGGTATCTCAGATCATCCAAGGCAGATCCGAAAATAATATTCTCACGTATTGTCCCTGTTTGGATCCAAGCTGTCTGGGAAACATAAGCAATCCTCCCATATACTCCGACCTGTACAAGGGAAAGGTTTGCGAAACAATTTTACTATCAATCTCCTGCTTATCATCAGTAAAATTAGACATTAAAGATTTGATGAAATGCTAGTGAATAAATTGTGCAAAGGTTTAACTATGAGGGTTATTGAAGAATCTTACATTTCCATCTATATATGGCACTTCTCCAAGAATTGCTGCTAGTAATGTTGATTTTCCTGAGCCAACTTCTCCACATATAGCTACCTTTTCACCTGGGCGAATATCTAGATTTATATTTCTAAGTGTTGACCTTGACGGATTCATCTCCCATGAAAACTTTGCTGACTTCATTAGTATGGCACAGTTTGTGCTGCTGGTCATATTACTCTTTCTGACGTTTTCAATTTGAAGCTCTGGTGCAGCTAGAAACTTTACAATCCGTGCAAATGAAAGTCTTGCATGAATCACTACACTTATGACATGGGGTATAATAGTGACTGGCTCTTGCACTAGACGCAAAGTTGCTATAAATGTGAATATATTACTAGAGTGTAGAGGAATTCGGAGGAAATAGCATGCACCAAATGTAGCAGAAGACACCAATGTAGGAGATGTCCAGAAGAGAAGAGAATTGTATGTTTTTTGCAACAGCACTGCTGATAAACATTTATATTCCACTTTCCTCAATTCCTCGACTACATTCTTAAAGTGAGTCTCCCAAGCATACATTTTTAGCACCTTCATGTTTACAAGAGCCTCTGAGAAAGCCTTTAGCCTTTCATCTTGAGCAGCAATCAACTTGCTTTGTAACTTATGCTGCAGTTTAGCAAGGGGTGTATTGCATATTACTGTTAAAACTATCACTACTAACGATGCAATTGTTGCAAGTCCGACTGAATGGATCAGAATAGCTAATGCAAAGCAAAGTTGCAGGCTTGTTGTCCAAATCTGATGAAACCAAAAAGGGAATTCCCCAATCCTATAAGCATCAACACTTGTATAATTCATTATATTACCACCAGAGTGTATCCTTCTGGCAACATTTGATAATCGCAGCTGCTTCCTATAGATTGCTGCTAAGAGCATGGACCTCACATTAAGACCAATCAATCTGCTTCGAAAGTACCATTGTCTTTGTGACAAAGATTCCAGGATCTTTGAAAGGAAAAGTGAAATAGCCAAAACATAACCTTCATATTTGAATGCTACTTTTCCCTCAGCAACCTGAATGAAAGAATTGAGAAAAAGAGGTCCAGCTGACAACGCAAGTATCTTCAGAAGTGCAAAGAACCCTGATATCAGAATCTCCCTCCAGTAGCATGCAACAATGATCCAAAACATTGAGGTTTCTGACAGTGATTCAGCTTGCTTATGCTTATTCATTCGATCCATGAACTGCAAGTAACAAGATCCTGCCATGTCCATGTCTCGTAGTTTGGGCAAGTCATCTTCCTTGAGAGGTTTCTTCCTACCTAATTTCATCAAAGGATTCAACCAACAAAACGACATCTTACTGAAGAATCCGACTTTGGAAAATGGGGTAACTTGGGCAGTTAAACCTGATTTACAGCTCCCAATTTCCTCCCCAATTGTAGGAGTATACTCCTTGTAAGTACTTAACAAGAGCAAACCCCCTCCAAGAAAAGATAGAATGTCTAACACCCCCTTCACTGCTACTGCATGATCTACTGTGGCAGCAAAAAGAGCTAGAAAGCAGAATATCCCAGCATAGAGGAAAGCCAAAATGGACAAGATTCGCAATTGGACTCTTGGGAAAAACTCTTCAAGGCTTGTTGTTAGTCCCACCAACAACCATGTAACTCCATGAAATAAAAATATAATCCACCCATGAATTGGTGAAACAGAATGATCATCACTTTTCAACTTTTTCTTCAGAATCCAAAGACCAAAGCCTATATAAACTAGTCCAAGACATCCGTTAAATACAGCTGACAGTATCTGTATGACACAGAACTGTCGTATACCACGAGCATTTAGCTCGAGTTTCTTGGAAAGAAATCTGCAAATAAAGCTGTACAAGAGGACTGCTAGAAGGAGTATATTGAAACAAACAAGTAAAGCATGGTTGACACATGATGAAGGATGAGTAACTGACCCGAACTGAGGACTACAAGTCTTCGAACTGTTGCTTTCGCAATCAGATTGCCCACAAAATAAAGCCCACAGATTTTCCATTTTGATTCAACTATCTTTTTCCCTGCATTAACATAAGAACTCAGAATTAGCACACATAAACAGGAACACAAGATTGTTGTTACGATTTAGTCAACTAGATTGGTCATCGTAGAAACAATAATTAAAAGCTCTTGCAATGAATCTTGTACAATAAGTCCAATACCCACCAAAAAAAAAAAAAGACGAAAGTACTGCTTTGGATTTTATAGAGATGACAGAACTTAGAAGTACTGTAACATTATTATTTTTTTCTATTTAGGTGGAGAATGCTAAATTATGCACTTATTTAACTAATTAGCACCAAGTTGATGTAGATATGACAAAATTACCATAGAAGTAACCATGTTATAATACTTAGCAATATTTAATTGTAGTATTTCTTAAAAATCATTTGATTGTGTGCACTATATGAAACCTTTGGAGTAATCCAGTAAGATATTCGATCCTAAGTGTTAAATATCACCGTTAGGGACTTTAATCAACTAATTTATTTATTTATTTTTTTTAGGAGGAAAAATCAACTAATTTAGTTGGTATCTACTACAACTATTTTTTTTTTTTTTTTACAAGTTGATCTTCTATGCTTTGAACTTTTAAAGTTGGTGTCTTCATAGAACTACTTCTATAAGTTAGTTGAAAAAAAAAAAAAAAAAAAAAAAAAAAAAAAAAAACTATTGAAACTTTGTCATTCTCCCCAGTCCCCACCACAACCAAACACACCTTCTCTTCTTGTTCATCAGTTCTCCCTCCATTATTTTTCAATCAAATCTTCAAATACCCTTTGAAAGTTCCCCAAAACCCATCAATTCCCTACCTTTTTTCCTCAAGAAATTTTTCTAATTTTGTACAAACTGTCCCCTCATAATCTGATATCACTAACCATTATAATAGGTATGCGTTTCTTTGATTTTTGCTTCCCGGGTTGTTTTATCTTTTATATAATCAAATTATTATTACTGTTGCAAAATTGGATTTTTGCAATTTATCATTTTTTTTTACTAATTTTATTCTTGGGTATAACGTATAAGTGAAAAGGCATTAATTTTGTGTTTTTGTTAATATGTTAACAAATTGGCGATGTTGTGTTTGCAACTGTGTTGATTTTGGTGAATGTGGGAAAAAAGAGAATCGGTGCTGAAAAAGTTGCTAAGTTTGGAATTTGACTAGTTAGTGTTATGGATTGCTGATTGAATTTGCTTGAAAACCCATTGTTAGGGGAAAATATGTGCATTAGATTGAATTTCATTGGTTGAGTTTCAGTATTAACTATACTTTGTTTTGTCAAATGTGTGGTTAGTCATATGCTATTAGCAAGAATTAATGTCCTGTATACCAGACGCTGTTAAGATTATTTTTGGTTAGTATTCATACCAGTTAATCAGACTGACATGAGTTTGGAAGAATTGGAGTTGATGTGTAAGTTGAGGACATATGGTTGGTTTAGTTGTGTCGTTTTCGTGGCGGACAACAGGATAAGTTTGTTGATAAAGAAGTGTGTTGGATTGAATCCAGGCTCATAAGTTGTGGTATGGTGTTAGAGTGTGTGTCTTTGATCGCTTAGCCTTGTAGAAGCTATTATTCTATGTAATATTTGTATATTCCGGCGATTTGTTCTATGAGTTTGATTGGCCTGTGTAGCATCCGTTCTACAATGGACTCCTCCATTCTGAATTTCTAGGAAAGTTATGGAAAGAATTGTGACATTAATACATTGAGAGTCGATAGGAAAATAATGCAACTAGGAAAATTGATATGAGAGGAACCTTCTGCAATAAACTGACCTGTTGGGGAGGGGTTCTTTAAGAATCATAGGATGTTAGGATTAGCTCGAAGAGGAAGAAAGGGAGTTTGTTAGAGAAAGGGAAAAAGGGAAAAAGAGAAACAGAAATGCTATAAATAGAGAAGTTAAGAGAAAGAAATCATGATATTCATTATTATTATGAGTTTCATTTAGTTTGCTTTTGTATATTGGAAGAGCAAGCCTTTCAAAAGATTGTATACATCTTCAATTACTTCTTATTCTTCCATAAGTCAATTACAATTATCTTTTTCTTTTTCTTCCCTTAATCTTCATGCTACCGGTTCATAGCACCTTCATTTTTCTGCTTTGTGGCTTCCCTTTACGTGTCATCTCATGTTTTCCTTAAATTCAATGTAGTTACTATATGTAACTTGAGCTTACGATTGTAATAATTTTACTCTATAATCTATTGACCTGGTAGTTGCATTTGGTGTGCAGATACTTTAAGAGTGGACCAGGCAATCTTGAAGAAGATGTGAATAAGAGATTCAGCTATGCACTGAGTAAAGAGGATATTGAGAATGCTGTACTTGGAGGACCGTAAGCAAGGTTATGGAGTTATTCAATCATATAGAAATGCTGAAATGCATACATATTAGGTTGTCGAACCACGTTTAAGGTATTAATTTGCTTTTAATGGTTACACTTGTACTAGTGGAGCCAGTAGAACTTTGTACATGTCTGATTTTCTGAATATCTCTTGCATTGATCATAATGTTGCCCACAACTTGGCATATTGACTAGTGCTCAACAAAACACTAAATATCCTATCAATTCTTGTTATAAATAATTTTTGGATCAATCAAATTTTACATGCTTTCAAGAACTACAATATCTAGTTTAACTCTACATACTTGGTATGCTAAATGCAATTTACTCGGTGTGACTGATCAGCGGAATGAATATGAGACCAGTATTCCTTGACGAGCTGGCCAAATAATGAGCCACCGTTCTTCATTAGCTTCATTGGCTCATCATACTCGACTAATTTTCCTGCAAGAGGTACAGTGTAACTTTTAACATTTTCTAATCCTGCTGAATTGCTGATATTAATTTTTAGTATGGCTTTCTTTTATCTGAATTCTGCAAACACTACAAGGTCTACAACTAATTATACACAGGAAGGTGGCTGTGAACTGAGTTTGATTTTTACGTGTTGAAAGTTGAGCTGACTTAAACGTAAAAGAAATGTTGTAAACAAAACACTTACCATCACTTATGGCAAGGACCTTTGTGCAGTCCATAACTGTCGGTATCCTGTGGGCTATAGTGATCACAGTGGAATCCGAAAACTCAGCTCTTATCGTTTTCTGCAGGATCATATCAGTTGCGTTATCAATGGATGCAGTCGCTTCATCTAGCACTAATACCTTGCTTTTTCTCAGCAAAGCGCACCCTAGACAGAACAGTTGTCGTTGTCCCATGCTCCAATTTGACCCATCCTCTATAACTGAAGGTGAAAAATGTAGTGCAAAAATCGATAAATCACATTTTGGTTTGAAATTATTGTTCTGCTAGGTCTTCTCTAACAAAATGGTAGAAGACTGGTTATTTGTTCTCTGAAAGAATGAAGGACTTACCTAAAGAATCAAACCCCTGGTTTTTCTCCTTCACTGCTTGTTTAAGCTGACATTTGCCAAGCACCTTCCCAAAAACACAGTAAAGTAAGCTCTTTTTTTTTTCGTTTTTTTTTTTCACAATGCATGAGATATAGCATTCTAACATTATGTAGAATGTAAAATCTGTATTACAGAAAGAGAAACCATACCTCCCAGATTTCTTCATCATTATGCTGACTTAACGGATCCAAATTAAATCGTATGGTGCCATTAAAGAGAGTAGGATCTTGAGGGATAATCCCAAAACGTGACCTTAGATCGTGAAGTCCTATTGAACATATATCAACACCGTCAACTATAATCTTCCCTGCTACTGGCTCTACTAGGCGAAACAATGCTCCTATTAGCGTAGTCTTCCCACTGCCAGTCCTACCAACAATACCAATTTTATTGCCCCCTTCAAATGTGCAACTGATTCCTTGAAGAACCAGTGGTGTGTCTGGCCTATATCTTATCTGCATTGACCATGGAAATTTTTAGTGTCTCCCCATCTTTGCAAACTGCCAAATTAAAATAGATACAAAGAGATTCACCTGCAAATTGCATATCTCCACTTTACCAACCAGTGGCCAATTTTGTGGAGGTCGATTATCCTCGATTATTTCTGGAGCTTCACTTTGTATATCCATGTATTGATTAAGCCTCTCCACGGAAATAATATGGTTAGCCAAAATGCATTGACATTGATTTGAGATAACCATACCTACATTTAATGTGAGGCCATATGATAGTGCCATTCCAATGAACCCTGCATTATTGTTGGTATATAAGAAAGTCATTTTGTCCATCTTGTCTTTGTTAATTGAAGCAAAAATCAATGTTTCTGTAACAGACTCTGATCTCACCTGGGCTAAAAGTCCCGCGAGGAAGCAAAACCATACACAGTGCTGCAGTTGCAAGAACAGTGGCACTGAGAGTTTCAATCCTTTGAATCAGCCATTCTCTAGCTGCAAAATTGTGGAAGAATGGACTTGCATTTATATCAATAAGCCCAAGACTTTTAGCAAAGAAACGGTCTTCCTCCTTAAAAGCTCTAATTGTCACAACTCCAGCTGCAGTTTCAGCTAAATGGTTTGCCACCATGGACTCGGTTGTACCATTCAGTCTCATCAACTCTTTTGCAGTAGCAAAGTAGTAACGCTGCCAATATGTTTCAGAGACTAGTTAGGTGTTACATCTAGCAATAAGATTTAAAAACAAAAAACAAAAAAGAAAAAAGAAAAAGAAAAAGAAAACTCTTTTCTTCAGAAATCAATGTATGACAATCACGTCTGTGTAAGCTATAATATGACAGCATGTATTTTGTTGAAAGGTAAGTTCTATGGTGGAATATCTTACTTGTAATCGTATAACCATGTACCGGTACAGTGACAAACAAGACCTGCCAAGTAATGAAGGTTAAAACTCCTAAAGTAGCATATACCGTGGCAGTAGTTCCAAAAGCTATCTGGAAGGCGACTGGTATATCAACATCGATGATACACAAATCAGATGAAATCTGCAGGGTTTAGAGAAACAGGGGAAAGTAGCATATGTGAAATGTTAGTTCAATTTGGATTAATGTTGTATAACTTGGTAAGAGCTTTATGTGTACTTACACGACTTAGTATCCTTCCGAGAGGTGTAGAGTCATAGAAAGAAACTGGAGCTCGAAATAAAGAGTTTGTTAGCTTTGAAAATATTGACTTTGATGATTCCATCCCTAATGTAACCACTGCAGCTGATCTAATGAGTAAAAATAATGTCATGCAGAATCCAATGATGATGTAAACCACAATCAATTTTGATTCGCTGATATGTGGTTTATCTACACCATAGGCCATCCATGCATTCTGTGATATCTGGCCGGTCAAAAAAACAAGATGAGCAAAAGCAACAATAGAAAAGTACAGCCAGCCTTTATTCTGATTCAAGTATATAGCATATGGCTTGAAACCGGTATTTCCATTGATTTACTGTGATTTACTTGACAATGGTTCTCATTCTTCTCAATGTTCGGTCTCTTCATCTCTTTTGCAGAACAATCGTGTCTTTCAGATGAGCTGACTTCAGCAAGTGTTTCAGTACCAGCAGTCTCTTTGTGCGCATTTACAAGGTTCACAAATTCCTGACTTGATTCTAATAACTCATGATACGGGCCTGCACGAAGAACTTCCCCTTCTGACATCAGCGGCATATAGTACAACTACCTGTTATTAATGACAGCAGGAAGTATATACACAAATATAGTAGATAGATAGATAACTATGAAGGTCCATAGGGTTGGATGCAAAGCCATGGCACTAAGACAGAGGTGTTTCATCATTTAATCTTCACCAAGCATCAGTATTTTCCTGTTACAGCCTTTGTATTTTTATTTTTTTAAATTACAGGAACCAAATTTCTCTTAAGGTAAGGGATTCTTGAAGCATGCATCATAAGAATGCTCCACAAGCATCATACAACTGAAGAACTCACCAAACAGCAATGAAATGCGGGAAGGAAATCAACTTGGTGTGTCACAAGCAAGACGGTCTTTTCAGAAAGAGCTTCCATAATATAATCCTATCGCAGCATAAAAAGTTCAGATGTTACATGAATATATATATTAAGGAAACGAAGAAAGTTGAAAGGTAAAGATCAAGAAGTTACATTGAAGAGATTAGTTGCAGTGTGTGCATCAACAGCACTGAATGGATCGTCCAAAAGATATATGTCAGCATCTTGGTACAATGCACGAGCAAGTTGAATCCGTTGCTTCTGGCCCCCACTTAGATTAATTCCTCTTTCCCCTATTTCGGTCAAGTCACCGTAAGGAAGAAGTTCAAGGTCTTTTACCAATGAACACCTGCCAAGAGTTATCTGGTATCTGAAGTCATCCATGTCAGTTCCAAAAAGAATATTATCGCGTATTGTCCCTGTTTGAATCCAAGCTGTCTGGGAAACATAAGCGATCCTACCAAAAACTTCTACCTGTATAAGGAGAATTATTTAGTAAAATTTTCCAAAAAAAATCACCTGCTGAACTGCTGTACTATCAATAGGCCTAAATCAAGGTGATCTGGAAGAAAAAAAAAAAAAAAAAATCCTTTACTACATATATAAAATGATGCAATGATTTAAGGGTTGCTGACGGAGCTTACATTTTCATCTATGTATGGTACTTCTCCAAGAATAGCTGCTAGCAATGTTGATTTTCCGGAGCCAACCTCTCCACATATAGCCACCTTTTCACCTGAACGGACGTCTAGATTTATGTTTCTGAGTGTCCTCTTAGATGAATTCATCTCCCATGAAAAATTAGTTGACTTTATTAGTATGGCATGGCTTGTGCTGGTCATATTAATCTTCCTGACATTGTCATTCTGAATCTCTGGCTCTGCTAAAAACTTGACAATTCGAATAAACGAAAGTCTTGCATTAATCACTACACTTATGATATCAGGGATAACTCTGATGGGCTCTTGCACTAGTCGCAAGGTTGCGACAAATGTGAAAATATTACTGGCATGTAGAGGGATTCGGAGGAAATAACATGCACCAAATGTAACTGAAGACACCAATATAGGAGATATCCAGAAGAGAAAAGTATTGTATGCTTTTTGTGTCAACACTGCTGATAAATATCTATTTTCTACTTTCCTCAATGACTCAACTACGTTTTTAAAGTGACTCTCCCACGCATACATCTTTAGCACCTTCATGTTCACAAGAGCCTCCGAGCTAGCCTTTAACCTCTCGTCTTGAGCAACCATCAACTTGCTTTGAAACTTATGCTGTGATTTGGCTAGGGGAATGTTGCAAATCACGGTTAAACTAATCACTACTAATGATGCAATGGTTGCAAGTTTGACCGAATGGATCAGGATAACTAATGCCAAGCAAATTTGGAGGCCTGTTGTCCAAATCTGATGTAACCAAAAAGGGAATTCTCCAATCCTATAAGCATCAATAGTTACATAATTCATTATCTTACCACCAGAGTGCATCCTCCTAGCAACATTTGATAAGCGTAGTTGCTTCCTGTATATAGCTGCTGTGAGCATGGACCTCACTTTGAGACCGGTCAATCTGCTTTGGAAGAACCATTGCCTCTGTGACAAAGATTCCAAGATCTTAGTAAGGAAGAGTGAAATCGCCAATACAGAACCTTCGTGTCTGAATGCTTCTTTACCCTCAGCAACCAGGATGAAGAAATCAAGGAAAAGAGGTCCAGCTGACATTGCAAGTATCTTCAGAAGCGCGAAGAACCCTGATATCAGCATCTCCCTCCAGTAGCATGCAACAATTGACCAAAACATTGTGGATTCTGATGGTGATTTAGCCTGCTTATGTTTATTCATCTTTTCCATAAACTGCAAGTAACAAGTTCCTGCCATGTCTACGTCCTGTAATTTGGGTAAGTCATCTTCCTCGAGAATCTTCTTCCTACCCAATTTCATCAAAGGGTTCAACCAACAGAATGACATTTTACTGAACAACCCACTGTTGGAAAACGGAGTAACTTGAGCAGCTAAACCAAATTTACTGCTGTCATTCTCCTCTACATCCGGAGGAGTGTACCCTTTGTAAGTACTTAACAAGAGCAAACACCCTCCTACAAAAGATATAATTTCTAACACCCCCTTCGCTGCTATTTCATGGTTTACTGCAGCAGCAAAAAGAGTTAGAAAACAGAAAATCCCAACATAGAGGAAAGCCAAAATGGACAAGAGTCGCAATCTGGCTGTTGGGAAAAGGTCTCCTTTGAGGCTTGTTGTTAGTCCCACCAAAAACCATGTAACTCCATGAAAGAAAAATACAATCCACCCATGAATTGGTGAAATAGAATGATCAGTTTTCGACTTTTTTACCAAAACCCAAATGCCAAAGCCGATATAAACAAGTCCAAGACAGCCATTAAAAACAGCTGACAGTATCTTCAGGACAGCAGAGAACTGTTGCCTATTACGAGCTGGTAGCTCGAGTTTCTTAGAAAGAAGTTTACAAATGAAGTTATACAAGAGGACTGCTATAAGCAGTACATTAAAACAAACAAGAGAAGCATGGTTGACACATGAAGAAGGATGAGTAACTAACTCAAACTGAGGATTACAAAGCTCGGAACTGTTTCTTTCGCAATCAGATTGCCCACAAAATAGAGTCCACAGATTCTGCATTGAGTATGTTTCAGCAACCTTTTCCCTGCATTAACATATATACAGAATTGTGTCAAAAAAAACATATATACAGAATCAGCACATATAAAGCTATAATCTTTGAATCAAAGCATGAACAAGAACACAAGATTATCATGAAAAAAAAAAAGGATGATTACCTTTGGTTTTGAGAGAGTTGACAGAATAACTCAGAAGTACTACCATCTCTTTATACATATGTTCAGTGAATTATGCACTTATTTAATTAGCATCAGATTGCTTAAGATATGACAGGAGTACTTAATTTGATTAGCACCAAACTTTGACGATTAAAAGAACTTACCTGGCCTGCAAGAAAATCCCATAATCATTTGTCAGTCATTAACAATACATTAAAAATAAGCAGTACATTGTTACGTGCATATGTTACGTGCCCAAACTCAGCAAGTATTAATGTCGCATATGAGTAAGTATCAAAATGTCAGACTCGTTCATGGATACTTGAGCTGAAATGAAGACTACGAGTTCAAAAAGAAAAAATAAAAAAAGAAACACAAGGTTACCAGGTTAGTTCATCAACAGAAATTATATGAATCAAGTATTATCTACTAAAACATGATAACAAATTAACAAGTACATAAATAACATAATCTTCCGGATTTTATGGGATTACCTAAAATCATACAATATGTAATGATTCTGATTATTGGAGAAACCCAGATATTCGTGTGATTAATTGATTATTTACATATTCTATCAAAGACTGATGTCGTGCATAGCAGCATAGGTGCATTGCATTAAACATGAGAATCTCCATGATCCATATTATATGTCACGTTTTTTTTTTTTTTAAAAAAAAAAAAAATTCTTGGCCAGATAGTACGTACTCCATGTATGATGTAAAGATTTATAGTCACAAATTGTGTTGAAAGTTGTTGGAGAAAATTTACATTGATTCAAATAGTGCGAGAATGCTAACTAGTTTAATTGGTTAGAAACTTTAAATTAATTTAAATAAATCATTTAAAAGTATTGAGAACAAGTCTTGTTTACTTCATTTGTTTTTAGTACAATAAGTCTATACTCTCTACACGGTTTTTTGAAATGAGTGTTCTTTACAAAAATAAAACTAAAGGTCTCTTCTGATTTACTGAGCTAAATTGAACTGACTGGAACTGAACTAAACCGAACTGAAATGAATTGTTTATGAGAGAAGGAAATTAGGAACTGAACTGAACTGATTCGAGCTGAACTGAATTGAATTGAAATTAAGTTGAAGAGAATAGACTCTAAATTGATTACGAGTAGTTGATTAAAGTTGTAAAAATTGGTAACTAAAACATAAAATCTTGTTTGCTTTATCTAAATTTGCAACTTAAAAATATCAAGCTTTATCTAAATTTGCAACTTAAAAATATCAAACTAAAAAAATATATTATTGTAACCAATCTCCTCGAATTTTAAGAAATCAATAAAGAATGAGATTTAATCATTTTTTTTTTCCCTAACCATTGACCTAAATTTATTATACGGAATAAAGATGCGTATTTTGTAAGCACAAATTTTTATATGTGATTGACCATACGATATGGCTAGAGTTACTTTTCTCATAAAAAAAAATGTGGTCATAGTTACTGATTTAGTGTTACAGGGGTCAGTTCCTCCAAATGACTATTTTGTAAATCAATGAAATCTTGACCAAATTAAGCCCTGTTCTTTTGAGCATCTTGAAAGATAGAGCAAATTTTAATAGGATAGTGCAGATGTCAACAGAGAAAATTAAATCAATTAGACATAACTGAAAAAAACAGAACGAAACAAGTTTCAACTGAGCATAACAGCTCAAAAGAATGTGCCCTTAAAATACCACCCTTATTTGTTCAAATTGGATTATTGGACCAGTCATTTGACTCATTTCAAATTATCAATCACAAATTGTGCCTTTTCCTGTTTTCCACGTGACCATATTTATTCAACAATTTTGGCATCTTATTCATTGATTTCCCGCCTAAACCCTCAAATTTCAACTATCATTTCCCTCCTCCCTTTCTTCTTCATCCCCTCTTTCTCTCTCCTCCAAAATCCCCAATTTCATCCCCAATTCTCCGCCATTTCAATCCCTAAAACTTTCAAACTCCGGCGAATTCCCGGCCGAAAATGGCCGGCATTAATCCAATCAACTACTCCAAAACCCAAAGAATCGTCCTCTTAATCGATCTCAACCCTCTTCTTCACCTCCAAAACCCTAATTCTTACCTCACTTCAATCCTTACTTCTGCCAAAATTCTTCTCTCTTTTCCCCCTCTTTCTCTTTCTCTCTCCTCCTTCAAGCTCTTCTTCTCTTCTCTTTCTCCTCTCAAATCGTCGTCTTCTCTTCCCAATATCCCAATTTCATTGTATAACCCTAATTCTCTCTCCTTCAATCGACTCGATGAAACCCTAAATTTACTTTCTCAGACCCTTGATTTGGCTTGTAATTTGGTGGATGGTTCGATTTCTGGTTCGGGTTCGAGGGGTTCGCATTTATCGAGCTCGATTGCGCAGGTAATTCATGATTATGGTTGGGAGTTGTCTGATTGTTCTAATGATTTTGATTTGTTAGGGACTGTTAGGTCGAATTTGGTTGTATTGTTCTCACCTGTTTGTAGATCAAATAAGGATTTGGTTCATTTTATGGGTGTTGATGATGTTGTGAATGATTGTGATGTTTTTTGTGATAAATTTAGAGGGGTTTTTGGGCATGTGAGAGATACTTTTGCTAGTAGGGATATTCATTTCAGCTGGGTAGATGTGAACTGTTATAATGACAGCGGAAACGACATAGAAAAAGATAAACTTGACGAATATAGCAGGTTAGTGGGGTTTTTTCAAAATGGTGTTAAGAGTTTAGGTTGGGGTTTATGTTCTAGTGATTCAATTGTCTTGGGTTCTGCTATTGTTTCGTTTGGCTTAATTTATCCGATGATTGGTGTTTCAGCTACTTACCCTAAATTAAATGATAAATGTAAGAAAGTTTGTGGGCAATTGAATCTTGAGATATTGGATGTGAGTGGGAAACCTATGGAATGCAAGTATTGTGATCTCCAACTGCTTGATCTTAAAATGCTACGTGGGCGTAGGCTTCACGGTCTTTCAATCTCTGAGGGGTCTGAAAAAGCTGGAGAACTTTCTCAACAATCCTGTGGAATTTGGGAGAGTTTTGGTGATGGGGTGGTGAAGATTGATGTAAAATCTCTCTGTAGAAATGGAGAGAGTGTAAATATGGATGAGCAAATTTCTGATGTGGTACTTGTTGATGAATTATCCACAGATTCAAAGAAAAAGAAAGAGAAGTCATCTACTGAGTTTTTTGCTGACAGAGTTCTTGAACTGCTTTCGGAAGGAACAGGTAGGTTTACGAAGAGAAAATCACCACCTCTTTGGCAGATTCTTTTAAGCTTTCTATATAGGAAAGGTTACTGGGCATCGTTGCATTTGTCAAATGCCAAGGGCATCATAACCAAGGGGGTTCTCAAACCTTTTACTATTAATTCGGCTTTTCTTTTTATTCTGAAAGATAGTACTGATTTATGTGGAGCTCAAAATGGTGTAAGTGAGCTAAACCTTGGACACGGTAGCTCAGAGAAAGGAGAAAAAACTGTTGGAATTGACATGAGTATGGATTCTGTGAGTGGGATACGTAAAAGTGAAAGTAGAAGAAGGCACAGAATGCATCCCCACAGGTACAAGGATCTCTCCTGGGGCTCTTTCTGCAAAGCAGCTTCTCGACCCTGTGAGATGGAACTTGAGGGAGCTTACTTTTCCAAGGAGTGTGATACTTCAAAGAAGTTAAAGTTTTTGCAGTGTTGGATAAAACAGGCTGCAAAAAGTAGCTCATCACTTCCATGCAAGTCAGACACACCTAAAATTATGGAGAAAACAGAGGAGAGATTGTGCCAGTTGCATCAAGAAAGTCAACAACCGCTTCCTTCTCTGGCTAAAGAACACGCTGTTATAGGACCTCAAATAAAACAAACTGGAGCTTCGCAAGAAGCTGCTGAAGCTTTCTTTAGTAATTTGTCTCAGAGAATTCAAAATGGGATTGCATCAGGAGTTGATTTAGTGGCTTTTGCGCAGCGGGTAGTTTCTTCATGTATTTATTGGCTTAGGGGGAAACTAGGACCAAATACAAAAGAAGAAAGTCAAGCCTCCCTTGAAAAATCAGATGGTAGCAGTTATGGAGGACTAGTAGCTGGTGAGCTCATCAAACTCTTACTAATCAATCCAAAAGACATAGCAGGAAAGCACAAAGATGGTGATCTATCCTCTAAAGCAACAGATGCACATTCATCAAATACCTCATCTGAAGATAGAATTAGACAGTATCCTTTTCTTCCATTAACTTTGTTTGTCTAATAATAAATGTTTGTCATGATTTTACTATTACTTTATTACTGGTTGCGACATATTGATTGATTTGTCATGGTAGTTCCTTAAGCATTGTCTAGGTATGAGCTGCAGATTTTGTTTCGCATGGAGATACTTCAATCAGAGATTGTTGCTGGTATACGGGATTCTACCAAGAACAAATTTGTTAAGCAGATCTGCTTTCTTTTAGAGTTTATTCAGTGTAACATGGAGGATGGATTTTTTGGAGATTTCGACTTTAGTGATTATGTGGGCAGGACCATCAAAAGCAGGTATATACACTTCTAGTGAAATCAGCAATGCTTGTATAACCATGACATTTATTTATAGTATTGTGGTTGGCATCTAGTCACTCTGATATAGACTGAAATGTTTTTCTTTTTTTTTTTTAATTTAATTAGATGAAAGCACATTTTTATAATACCAAATCAGCATTTTCAATATTACTGCAGACTTGGGAGTGTAGTTTCCAACTTTTATTTTCTAGTATGGATGTTCATTGAAAACCAATTATTTTACGAAATGGTTTCCACTCTAATCATCACAGTCCAAGCAACTTCTAGATTGCATGGTGTAGTGTATCAAAGTGCATTAGTTTCTCCACATTTCAACCTCTATATCATCTAGTTATTCTGTATTACTTTCATCTTTCAGCTGACTGTTTTGGAGAATGTCTTTATTTTTCCCAGAAAATGATCTTTTTTGGTATGTTTAAGGAAACATCCTTTCAACTAGCTCAAATCAGTGTGGTTAGGGATAAAGATAAGCAGATATAGTCCTCCCAAGTTTCCATGTATGATGGGATCCTATCTTGGATGTTGATTTTGTTAATCTAGGATGTCAGAGGAAGTGGTTTGTGTCTGCTAAGGAAAGTTCTGATTCTGTTCCACACATAGTTCTCCAACATTGTTTCCGAAATTTCAGGGCAGCCATTCTCCTTTTCTTTAGTTGTTTCGATCAGGACAACTAGACAAGTGGTTCGGTTCATTTTCTCTGTCTCCCAGTTTTCAAATTTTCATGCTGTCATTTGTCTTTAACCTGCGGTGCAATTTGATGCAAGTAGTGGTAACCCCTTTTCATCATCAAGTGTATTGATTAAGTAGGTCCAGATCACTCTTTTATATACTTTATATTCTATTCCTTTCACGAATTGTATAGCCTCAGTGAACATCCTACTTCATGTTCCTGTTTATGTCAGAGTCAATTTATGACTCTATAATTGTGACAAGAAATCTGCAATTAGTAGTTGAGGAGACATGCTGGTTGCACTGATTCTGGATTGTTTAAAATTTTAGGTACTGGTTTTCCAAAACTTCATTTTCTAGCTTACAGGTGCCCTATGAATTCCAACATATTAGCTCAATGTTAATTTCTTTTTTGTTTGTTTTGCTGGAACAAAGTTTAGATCCACAATTTATGACATTATTTGTGTGGAATATCCAGGTATTCGCAGAACCTTGGGAATATTGTACATAAAATCTATGATCAGATGGATCTATTATTGTTTGATGATAGTGATGATGGTGAATCCCCTAATCCTCTACTCAATAGTGAGGATAGCAGTCAATCATGGAAAGTAGGAAGTGAACCCAATTCTACTGATGATTCACTTCACACTGGTAGCACAGATCATGATCGCAAACTGGTTGAAGCTCAAGAAAGGAGAACAAGAGCTTTGAAGTTTGCTTCTTTTTCACGAAGAGCCATGCCAGACTTGCAGAGAGTGTGGGCCCCTAAGCCGCCAAAAATGTCCAGGTCGAAATCAGATTCTTTTCGTAGGTCCAAGAGGAAAGACCGGCATAGAGAAAACTATGATCGGGTCTGCGAAACCCCAACAAGTGGGGCAAAAAAATGCTTATTCCCTTCAGATGGTAGTGTTGGTGATGAAGAAGAGTATAGGGAGCAAGGGGGGAATTCAACTGGTTCCGTTCATAGGGCTTTGTTTCAGGATGAGTCATGGCATCATGAATGGGGGCTTTGATTCATAAGCTATATTGGCCTAAAACAATAGGCTGTTATTAATCAACATAGACACAAACAAATACCTGTGTATACCAGAAGCTTTGTGTGAAGCACAAACACAACAGGACGCACCAGTGAGACTGCTTACCTTTGTACACAAAACTATTTTCAATAGACTTGTAGAGTATATCCTTCAGTAAATGTATAACTAGGTGTTTTTAGCAGTATAGGCGCTAGGAGCCTTGTATGCCGTAATTCCTTTGTAATAAGACGTTGCTTAATGTTGTCTAGAATTCAAGACACATTTACAGCAATTTCTGTCAGTTCAGCAGGGAAGAAGCAGGTGAATAGTTCCATAATTGGCTAATTGCATAACAATTTCTGTGTCTCAGTTTAGTCTTACTAAAATAAGCTGTGATCTGGGAGTTTCTATTATGTTCTACCATTTTAGAGAGAGCCATGTTATCGACCTTGCCTTAACAAATTGGAGAGACTAAACTCTTGGATTATTGTAGGCAGCCATGATAACTACAACGCACCAGTTGCTCAACTGAGGCAGTAACATAATTCAGAATCTGTACACTTCATATTAACTTTGTGTATCCCCTCTGTTTATAAGCTTATCTTTATCCCCTTCAAATCAACTTTATTTATCTTTTATACACTTAATTATAAAAAGTAATTATTCTGCAGAAATTTTCCATGTATAACAAATTAAGACACTAGACATATTACAACTTCTGACTAAAAAAATGGATGATCTTTCATAGTCACCTAACTCGCCTCATTCAATACTCGTACAGTCATACTATGTATTATCAAATTGGCATTTTATCGCATTACCTTTTAAAACCAAGTTACCAAATCGACAGTTTTTTTCTGTAGGTAAGGAAAAGACTTTATCGTCCTTGAATTCCATTAAATTGACATTACATTACAGAGTACGACTTTACGAGTACTTGAGCTATGTTGCCTGCGGAGTATGTAATAAATCACTTCATTTTATTCTTCGTGGACCTAGCATTATATTTTTGGCGTTAGGAGTCTTAAGACTTAAAGAGTGACATTATACTTCCTACTTGATGATTATTCGGCGTCATTCTTTCATTCACCACTTATCAACGTTCAATCAGCTGGAAACCCTTTCTCTATCAATCCAAAAACTCGAATTTACCCGCCAAAATGTATTTGTTACAGAGGAATTATGTACCCATATATTGGATTCATACCCAGATCTCAAAACCTTGAAAAAACTTCATGCCAACATACTAACCCACCATAATCTTCATTCAAGTTCTTGTATTCGGCTAAAATTGATCAGGGCTTATGCGAGTTTTCGTTTATTAGGCATTGCACGCCATCTGTTCGATGAAAGTCCTGAAAGAAATGTTATATTTTTCAATGTTATGATCAGGAGCTATGTGACCCACCAACATTACCCAGATGCTTTGAGGGTGTTTAAGAGTATGTCTAGGGTTGGAGTTAGACCTGATCATTATACGTACCCATGTGCTTTGAAAGCTTGTTCTGGGTCTGAGAATTTGTGGGTTGGTAGGCAAATTCATAATGCTGTGTTTAAAGTTGGGCTTAACTTGAATCTGTTTGTTGGGAATGGATTAGTTTCTATGTATGGGAAGTGTGGTTGTTTGATTGATGCTAGGAAAGTTCTTGATGAAATGCCTGTAAGAGATGTTGTTTCTTGGAATTCAATGGTTGCTGGGTATGCACAGAAAGGGCGTTTCGACGACGCCTTGAGAATTCCCTACCTACCTTATAAAAAGTGGAAAGAAAATCTTATGAACAGTGTGAAGACTATTATACCCCTCAAAATGTTTATTTACAATTTTGTCCTCATTCTATATTTCGATAACTTTAGCCTAACCTTTCAATTTCTTTCGTTCTCCTTTATGTGTTACTGTTTGCTGTCTGGTTATCTTCTTCACTCAAGTCGCAAACACTTTTCTATTCTTTTATTACCCGACCCCTCACGTTTCACCCTTCAAGCTTGTTCTTGTTGATGATGGTGGAATAGGTAATTTTTCTATTCGATTTTAGTTTATAATTTTATGATATTTACTCTGTGTGTTCTGCAAAATTATGATTTGTTTATAGAGAAACACATGGATTGGTAAATTTGTACTCGATCTTTTAGGTGTGATTTGGGTTAGATCTATGTGGGTATTTTATCTGGGTTTAATTTTGCAATTGCAATTATTATTGTTTTAATTGTTTGGATTATAAAAACAAAATTTGGAGGAAGGGTTGATTTTTTGTCTCACATCTGGCTAATTTTATGAAATTCATTTGTTTATTTTATCTGGGTTTAATTTTGCAATTTGGAGGAAGGGTTTATTTTATCCGGGTTTAATTTTGCAATTGAAATTATTCATTCAGTTCATTATGATTTTTTGGGGCTTCATTGTTGTGTTCACAAGAACCACTTTTAGGCCATTAATCTTGAATTTAGAAATTCTCACAAGGAGCAGATGTCACGTATTCAATGTTCAGATAATGTGTCTGTTATGATCTTATTCTTTCTCAGCTTCCAATGAGGGAAGCATGCAAATATGTTGTGAGAAACTTGCAGTGAAGGTATGCACCTCCTGTTATGATTTGTACATGCCTTATAGAAGTTCTTCAGATATCCATTATATCTTGCCAGAATATCATCTTCTTCCGCACTGATTTCAAATGATCATATTTTTTGGTGAAAGGCCAAGTCATTATTGATAAAAAAAAAAACTGTGGTATATTTATTGTAATACATCGTACGTAGTAATTTATTTTTTGGTGATCAGAGGACCTAAAATTTTTAGATGTATACATATGTTCTATTAGTTCCATAAAACTTAAGCTGACTTGGCTTTCTTACAATGCCATTTTGAAATTGAAATTGCTTGTTTACGTTTCTTTATTTTTGGAGTCCTCTATGGCTCTGACTCTATTTCTCTGTAATAACTCATTTCTTTATTAGTTAAAATAAGATGATTACTTGTGTGTACATTTAGGGTGTGGTTTAGCAAATTTAAAACTTTCTACATACCTTGCTACGTGTGAGTTTTGCACTTTTGCATATTCGGTTTCTATGATCATACCTAAGGATTTTTCATTCTATGAGTTAGCTTTGCTGGTGCCTATGAATAGATTTCAATCTAAGTATGCATCTCTACTCTGTAGATACTTTCTTGGCTAAGTCATGGCCATTTAAAGGCATTTTGTATGAAATTAACCCAATCTACTCTTATCATTTGATTGGGAACCAAGGTTATCATCAACTAACTAAATGCCAAAAAAACACCCAAAATATACTATCAACACAGAATTTAGTATGAAATTAAATGTGTGTATGTGTGTGCATAATCCTATATAAATTTGTATGTAAATGTAATTATGATTATATACTAAGTCAAAATGTAGGGGGTAAGCAGAAAAGGAGTTTAAGATGCAAGTTGAAGCCATAGGAAAAGGACACAAGACTCTACTAACAACCATGAGCCTTTTCTTTTTCTTTAATGAGCTTGCTTGATTATTCATTGGTCCTTACTCCTTACTTTGGAAAAAAAAATAAAAATAAAAATTGCAACTTTTGTCAACTTGCTAATAATTGCTTGGCTGCTTGCTTATGCTTCTGTCTACTTAATTGCGACATGGCTTCAGGGTACTTAATCTTATGTTCGAGCTCTTCGTTCAATAACAGAAACAATAATTCTAACTCCGGCATGGGATGGTATTTTCCAACTATAGATGTACTGCAGATTTCATCATTAGTAATTTTGAAATTATCTTACTCATCCAAGTCATCATGGAAGGAAGTACTCCGTAGTATTTAACTCTTCAAGAGTTGTTGGCTTGCTCAAACCTAGGGCTTAGCTGCACAGATAGGTAAGACGCCTTTTATATGCTTCAATTGGTGCCTTGATTCTAATTTTCATCTACTTCGTATAATTTTTAACTTTCTTGGCCAAAATTTACAGTGTTGTTTCCACTAACACACTATCAACATTGCTCTTCAGGGTGCTTGGGCCGCTTGGCGAAGCAATAGCTATTAGCTTGAGGAGCAAGCCCATGTATTTTCATATTGGACCATCAACATCCCTCACCCGAATTCTCAAATGGTCTCTCAAAGCCATTCTCTTAAGGCTAAACTAGGCTGCTACACCACAACAATAAGTTCCACCATGTGTCCCTACACGACACAATCCTAAATAACGCGTATGGTTGTTTAAACTCTTTCTTTGTACGACCAAATGACCATTTATGCTGCTAAAGTCAACCCTTTTGTTAGCGTCTTTATCTATGCTTATATTGCACTAACTCATTAAAGCTTTTAATAAAATCGTTTACTATTTTAGTTGATGCAAAACACTAAATTTCTATGGCCTTATTTGACAAGGCTTCCTTGACGATACGATGCAAATTAATGCAATGCAAAGTTGCAAACTTTGACAATATAATACTTCTACAAAACTAACAATTTATACGTAGTATACGGAATTTTCCTTAGACGTTCATGCCTTGTCGTCAAGAGTATAAACAAGCCGATAAAACTTACCAATAAGGGCTAGCTACTCGCGCGCGCGCGTTGGCCACCCTAGTTGTAGAGAAATGGAGTCAGTGGAGTTAAATGCAGATGCTGGCACTATGGCAAGTTTACTTCCAGCTGTTACTAACACTTCTTCTGAAAATGTCGTTTTTGTCAAGAAAATGTTTGAGAAGATGGCTATGAAGAGTTTGGTATCTTGGAATGTAATGATAGCTGTGTATGTGAATAATTCCATGGCTGCAGAAGCCATTGATCTTTACTCTCAAATGGAAGATAATGGAATTGAAGCAGATGGGGTTACCTTTACGACTATTCTTCCTGCTTGTGGTGATCTTTCTGCTTTTTCATTAGGAAGGAAGATTCACAAATTTGTTGAAAGGAGAAAACTTCTTCCAAATTTGTCCTTGGAGAATGCATTAATCAACATGTATGCCAAATGTGGTTGCTTGAAGGAAGCAAGGGAAGTGTTTGATACGATGGAGATTCATGATGTAGTTTCTTGGACTTCTATGATTTCTGCTTATGGTGTTAGTGGACAAGGTAAAGAAGCTGCTTCCCTCTTCTCAAGAATGAGAGAGGAGCGATTAACTCCTGATTCCATTGCATTTGTTGCTATTATGTCAGCTTGCAGTCATTCAGGGATGTTGGAAGAAGGGCAGCATTACTATAAACTAATGACTGAGGAGTACAATATACCCCCTAGGTTAGAGCATTATTGTTGCATAGTTGATCTCTTAGGACGGGCAGGGAGAGTGGATTAGGCTATCTCTTTTATTAAGGAGATGCAAGTTGAGCCAAATGAAAGAGTATGGGGAGCTCTATTAGGTGCTTGTCGTGTCCATTCCAACATGAAAATTGGGCTAATAGCAGCTGAACATCTTTTTAAAATGGTACCTGAACAGGGTGGATATTATGTGTTGCTGTCTAACATTTATGCTAAAGCAGGGAAGTGGAAGGAAGTTAGCACAATCAGGTCACTGATGAAGGACAAAGGCATGAACAAAATGCCAGGCATTAGTAATGTGGAGCATCAAGGTCAGGTTTTTACATTCCTCGCAGGGGACAGATCACATCCACAGTCTAAAGAAATTTATGATAAACTGCATGTGTTAATGGGAAAAATGAAGGAGGAAGGTTATGTTCCAGAGATGGAATTTGCTCTTCATGATGTAGAGGAGGAGGATAAAGAAGGCCATCTTACAGTTCACAGTGAAAAGTTGGCTATAATGTTTGCCCTTATAAATACTAGACCGCCAACACCTATCAGAATTACTAAGAATCTTCGCATTTGTGGAGATTGCCATGTTGCAATCAAGCTCATATCCAAGATCACTAAGCGGGAAATAATTGTTAGAGATACCAATAGGTTTCATACCTTCAAGAGTGGGGGTTGTTCTTGTGGTGATTATTGGTGACTACATACAAAATTGTGTTCAACCTATCAGCTTCAGTGAAAGCATTTTATTCATTGGTATATATACAAAGTGGAGTGGATCTCCCTGCATCCATCTTGATTCTACTGGAGGGTTTTTGAAATCTGTACATACAGCTAGGATGTGTGTCTTGGAATATGTGACGCTTTTCTTCTGTAAGGTATTTATTTTAAGTTGGCTAGTTTTAAAGATATTGTCAATATTCAATCATCATCTGAAGATCAATATCGCTGAATGAAATGAGCAGGGTAACAGGACAACTCAGACGATTACAGCAGTGAGGAACTTAGGAGCAATTTCAACATTGGGGTACAGAGAACGGAGTCTTGGTCATTAATGACATGTTGAGTTCACTGAATTTCTCATTCAGCTTTTACATAAATCTAATTTCTCTTCCCATATGAGGTTTCCATTATACTTTGAACGAAGTTCTGAAAATTTTATTCTGTTTTGCCTTTAACGCCCTCTGTTTTTACATGTCAGGGATGTCTGGGACTGGAATTATAGGGAAGGAACACACAGCCATTCAACAATGGGAGAGGAGCATATTTATAGCCCCGTAGCGTCAACATGCACCCTTCATGGATAGTTACACAGCAGCTAAAGCCTAAAGGGCTTCGGCCGTGCTGGCACATGGAGACTTATATGCAGCATCAACTTAATAACCTGACCCAAAGCATTTGCGGAGCGGACGAAAAGATGTAAGGGTGAGTGGCTTGGAGCATTTTATGTCTTACCTTGTCATGAAGTGCATATCTTATTATCCATTTTAAAATTATAAAATTTTAGTGACTTAATCTTGATAATTTGCAGGGCCGGTCCGGAGGGGTAGGCCTCGAGTGCGAGCGCCTAGGGCCCATGCCAGAAAGGGGCCTAAAAAAATCAGTTTGTATAGTTGTAGAATTTTACTCTGTAGTTTTTACTCATTAGAAAAAAGCTACTTTGTAGAAAGATAATTACTGCATTTAATTAGCAATTATCATTAAATTACTTAGATGTCAATTAGGTGGAGATAACAATGCAATATAATCTCTTCACTTCTTCTTCTAATCTTCCGGATTCTATGAGTATCTACTCCAAAATATTAATCTTTTCAATTACACCGTTTCATATTTATTTAATTGCTGAAACATTATGCAAAGTTATTACTCTAGTATTGTGTATGGAGACATACTATTCAAATAATGTAAGTTATTTTCATTGTTTTATATTTAATGCTATTGCGTATAAAAAAAATTTGTTTATGTAATTTAGGGGTCCTTTTCTCACATTATGCCTAGGGCCCATAAATTTCTAAGAACGGGGCTGATAATTTGGCAGAAGTTTGAGAATAGAGAATCTCATCTTCATTCTACCAAATTCATTACTACAATATATATCTGCCTAGAATGAAGGCAATATATAACATACTTGTCTAGTATGGAGTAATTTTCAAACTTTATTCCATCAAATGAAGCTTTGGACTAATATGTATATCTACCTCAATTATACCAAATTGGTCTCCGTACACCTTAATATTCTTCATTCTTTGTTCCTTTTGTGTTATTCTAGAGTTTTTCCAGCTTTTATATTTTGATAAAAGACGACCATTTAAGTTTTTCTACTACGTACTTCTTCTATCTCTAAATTTCATTCATACTTTGACTTTTTTAGTGACACAAAAACAATTAAAGTAAGAACAACACTTAAAGATGAAGGGTGTTTTATAATACCAAGTAATACCAAATATAATTGCAATTTGAGCGATTAGCATTGTTGTATTAGTAAAGTTGATTAGGCGCTTTGTTCTTTTTTCTTTTTTTTTTTTTTTTTTTTTTTTTTTTTTTTTTTTTGGGAAAGAAGGCGCTTTGTTCTTCATGTCCATGTAAATGATGTAATAGGTTACTAGCTCAGGAAGTTAATTAAAAGCATGGGTAATTTTTGTTCCATTAGTAATTAGTGATATATTTGCAATCCTGGTTTGACTAGTTTGAATGTGTTCTTTTCATTGGTAATGGGTATTAGTATATAATGCACATGTACTGCATCCTCATTTCTAGCTGTTAATATTATTTTTATTTTTTTTGAATAATTCTAGCTGTTGATTGAGGAATCTTTTAATTTTTTAAAGATAGGATAAGGAACCATTAATTAGTTAAAATGTATTTATGCAAAAAATATACATAAAAAAAATTCTGTTAACATCATTAAGGTTGGTGCCATATAGTTATTAGCCTATTAAGTCTAAAGTCTTCTATATAAAAAAAATTAATAATGTGATTCGCTGGGCTGGAATTGGAGAGCTGAGAACTTTAAACTTATGTGAGGGGTTGATTTGAAGTTTGAATATCTAATGAAATTTCTATAATATATATAAAATTAAGTATTGGACTTGTGGAAATTTGAGAACAATCATTCCTGTTTCTTTCATTAAATTCTTCGAAAGGAGCAACTGCCTCACATGTCTCTCTACCTACATACACATATTGATAAACAAATAAGAATGTAGGGCATGCTTACTGCATAATTATCCTTAATTCTGGGAGGCTAAGGATAGTTGGACTAACATGCATGACCTAGTTGTGCCTATAAAAAGCTTACATTTTTTTTGTGCATAGTGTGCAAAAACAAAGAAAAAGACGTCCTCTAGAGTTTCAAAGATGTCTGTCTTGACACTCGCATTATTCATTTTTACATCCCAGTTCATGAATTTCTGTCATGGTGCTGGAATTGCTACGTATTGGGGGCAACACGGTGATGAGGGCACCTTAGCTGCTTCCTGCTCCACTGGGAACTACAAGTATATTAACATTGCTTTCCTAACTGTGTTTGGCAGCGGCCGAACCCCTCAGCTAAACTTAGCTGGCCACTGCAACCCAAGCAATCCTGGAAGTTGCAGCTCGATTGGGGGTGATATTGCAGCCTGTCAAAGGCAGGGGATTAGAGTGCTCCTCTCTTTGGGTGGTGGTGTTGGTACTTACTCCCTTTCTTCGCCAGCTGATGCACAACAGGTACTGTTCTTTAAAAGAAACTCTATTCTATATTCCTAGCATATACGAAGTATACGATTATACAGTGCACAATTAATAGAGTATGTCAATGTGTTTTGTATCTTTTCAGCCTTATTGAATTATCGTGTACTCTCCTACTGTTATCATGAGTGTTATGTTAGATACTAAGCCAAGTACCAAATACATAGTATTTCAATCACCATATTTAAATTAAAGTGATAGAGCAAGACTGCGTGATTGTAAAAACGTTCTAAAGTTAGCTAGTCATGCTCTTTTCTGGGCTCAAAAGATGGTTTAAATTAAAAAGCTGCCTCACGCAAAGTTTTTAATTCATCTCCTGAAAACTTTACCAGCTGAACTATCTAGTTTTGATTGTGCCAATGGTCTTGTTCTGGTAGGAGCTTTGTTTTGTAAGCTAATCAATTTGTTCTGTTTTTCTATTTACCACACGGGTAGCAGACTACCTTTGGGACAACTTCCTTGGAGGAAATTCAGACTCACGCCCTTTTGGGAATGCAGTGCTCGATGGCATAGACTTTGATATTGAACTTGGCTTGGGAGAGAACTATGATGCTCTAGCAAGGGCACTCAATAGACGTAGCACTGCTCAAAGGAAGGTCTACTTATCAGCTGCACCACAATGCCCTTTCCCTGATGCTCATCTAAGTGACGCCATAGATACAGGTTTGTTTGACTATGTTTGGGTGCAATTCTACAACAATGCACCCTGTCAATATGCTAACAGCGATGCCAGCCAACTCATAAGCTCCTGGAACACATGGAGTACTGTGAATGCTGGCCAAATTTTCCTAGGAGTACCTGCTGCTCCAGGTGCTGCTAACAGTGGGTATATTCCACCTGATGATCTTAAAACTCAGGTTTTGCCAAATATTAGGACTTCTCCCAAGTATGGAGGGGTAATGCTGTGGTCTAGGTTCTTTGACAATGGATACAGTACCGCCATCAAGGATAGTGTGAATGGCGGATCTAGAAGCAGCAGAAGTGGAAGCGGACTTCACATCTCAATCGGCGGCATCCCAATTATTGGCAACCCTTAAGTCCATCTATTTGCAGTCTCCATGGACATCATCTAAAAAGTCCAATTCATTTGTCTTTATGTAATTAAGTTTGAATTATATTTTGTTGTTTTGCCTATTCTCATGCATCTAAGCTAAAGGCATGTAGTGACATGGGGCATGGCTTAGCTTTTACATGTAAATTTAATATGCTTATTATTTTGCTTCAATGAGTTTAATAAATGTAATATTATCGAGTTGTCGTATAATGAATTGTGATTCGGGATTAGTCCCTTTGGCCTTCTCCCTTTTGGTTAGAAAAACAGGATCATACTACAGATTATATTTTAAAAAATAAAATAACATAAAAGAAACACCCAAAGCACACAAATATGTATTAACTCAAAAGATAACTAAGATTAGCTTATCATAATCATATGAAAGCTAATAACAATGAATCATCTATCAAAGAGGGCTTCAAGTTGCTCATTTTTAATGCTAAAAAGAAATTTGGACTGACGTGCATGCATGACCTCTACAATGTGTACCTGTAAATAGCTTACAATATTGTACTAGTACAAAATATACCAAACCAAAAAAAAATAAATAAATAAATAACAACAGACTTCTTCTAAAGATTTTAAGATGGCAATCTTGACACTCACATTATTCATCTTAGCATCCCAATTCTTGAATCTCTGCCATGGTGCTGGGATAGCTATTTATTGGGGACAGAATGGTGATGAAGGCACCTTAGCCGCCGCCTGCGCCACCGAAAACTACGAGCAACTACGAGCTTATTAACATTGCTTTCCTAAATGTATTTGGCAATGGTCAAACTCCTGAGCTAAATTTAGCTGGCCACTGCAACCCAAGCACTCCTGGAAGTTGCAAAAGCATAGGAGATGATATTAAGGAATGCCAAAGGCAGGGAATTAAAGTGCTCCTCTCTTTGGGTGGTGGTGTTGGTAAATACTCCCTTTCTTCGCAAGCCGATGCACGACAGGTTATTACTATCCTTTTTACTTCATATGTTTTTATCGTGTTCGTTACTTTTACATTGTTCACACACTCTCCTATAACAAGTAGTTGGCTGGAAATTCTAGTAATGTATCTGAAAATTTTGGTCCATGCCTAATCGGCCGAGTTAGCCCCCCTTGACAATTCATATTATTTTTAGGTTAAAGTGACTGATTTCCATCCTATTAAATTAAAAACCTAAAGTTAGGGTTTTTATGCAAATTGGGGTTTCTTCAAATTGAATTTATTTTTCAAAATTTAAACCAAATAATTAATGCAAAAAATGCTTGATTATGATTTGGGGTTAAAATTGAGCAAAACAAGGAGAATGAAGCTCAATTCTCATTATAGCTTGAGGTAAATTTCTATCATAATGAGATTTCTTGGATGATCTCTTTGTAATTAAAAATCGAGAAAAAAAAATAGAAGATACATAAACAAATGAAAATCCAGTAAATAAAATTAATTCATCTCTACTTCCTTCCTACCAGAAGACACTCTCAATGAGTCAATGTCACATTATTCTCATCTTTTTGATACCTCTTGTATATATCACCCTTGTAAAACTTCCTAGTTCTAGCAACAAGGATCAAAGACACAAGCGCGGTAATCAACGTGGCGGCCGCAATTATAATGAAGGCCAATTGGTAACACTTCACTCCATTGCACATCAACTCCTCCCCAAGCTTCCTCGTTAGCCCTAACGCCTCGAGTTGTCTTAACCCCTCCTTGTCATACAATTGCCCCGCGACTCTCACGTTAAAAATGTACGAGCCTAGTGGGGCGGCTAGTGAGCCGTAATTGTACAATGTAGCATAATGTTTTAGCCCAAAGAGCTCGGATATGATAGAGTACACGTATGTCCACTCGGCACCAAAGCAAAATCCCATGATTATCGACGCTAAATATAGGCCATATGGTACGTCAAAGGCTATGAGAAGATGAGCAATGCACGATATAAAGAGGACGATGGTAAGGCTGGCTGGCCTAGGCCATTTGTACTTTAACAAGTGCTCCGAAATTAGTCCTCCTAATACACGCCCTAAATATTGCCATATACTAATTAATGACACAAATGTGCTAGTACTTTTTTTAGGGTACCCTAATGATGCCCCAATTTGGCCTAAATTGTCTATTGTTGCTAGGTTCCCCCCTATGCCACATGTTGTAGCAAGGAACAATATCATCATTTCGCATACTAAATGTTGCTTGTAAGATGGTGTGGTCTTCCCCTATAGCCGGAGGGCGGAACACATCTTGGAAACATGACACTTCTGTATGTTCTACTTCGCGATGACTTCCATTAGTATTATTATCATTACATTGATTCGTTGATGGATATTTATCGGTACTAGGCATGACCTTTAGCTCAGAGAGGGTCACACCGGGAGTATTAGTATTTATTTCGAGCTTGGCTTTTGAAGAAGAATATAACTCTTCTCTAAAGACTAGGAAGAGAGGTAGTATGAGGAGAAGCATGATTACAACACAACTCACACCATAACCCGTTTTACTGAACTGGACTTGTTTTTGCACTAAGATCATAACCATGATGAACCCCGCGAGGGCTAGAGAGATGTAAAGGACACCATTGAAAATATCTTCTCCCTCTTGATCTCTCTATGACTAGAAAACTCAAGGACTCGAACGCTAAATGCAAAGAGCAACAAAGTGAGTGCCGGTACCCAAGCAATGAGTAAGATCACCCCATCAGCCGTTGTATCATCACCATAGAGTGCATGATACAATTGAGCCATAACAGCCCCACCTAAACCAATATACGACTTCAAAATCCCAATCACAACGCCTCGATTCTCAGGGAAGTTCTTGATACAAGGTACTATAGCTCCAGTGTTAGCAAACCCTAAGGAGTTGGCACCAATGGTGATGTATAGACACATTAACCAAACCGAGGGGCGGGCGATCTTGTGAGTGACCGAGAGCCAGATCATGATGTACCCAAAAAGGTTAATCATTGCACCAATTGAGAGGACCACCCAAGGTGGGGCCACCTCCATGATGAGACCGGCATGGACACTAACATAAGCACCAAGGTCTTTGAAGAAACCAAGGAGATTAAGGGTGGCTTGATCGTACCCGAGTGTTGTTTTGATGTCACTTGAGTATAGACTAAATATATAGGAGGTACCAATAAAGGTTAGGATTATAATGGTTGTAAACGCCATGAAAAACCGCCCCTCGAGGAGTTGTAATGTGAACCTTCTAGCCCTTGAATAGTAGCCTTCGAAATGATGACTACTATCAATGGCCATTTTTCTTTGTGTGTGTGTTTGTTTTGAGGAGGATAAGTAATAGTACAAAGTAGAATCATATAGCAAGACTATACGTACTCTGAATATATGCACTATTCTAACTTAGGAAAGATTAATAATGTATCTTTTAGCAAAAATATTGTGGACAGCTAGCTACAATATTGAAGATTACAAAGATAAGATAATGTTTACAATCAATAGCCAGGTTAGGTAAATCCTTAAATATTCCCTAAAAAAAAGGTAAATCCTTAAATGTAATGGATAATAGCAAGGTGTATCTTTGATATTATTTCTCTCGTTTTGGAAATTCCGTCTCCAATAATTTGAGTCATTGATGACTCTTATAATATTCGTTGATATAAAATTGCCCAATACCATTATACCAAATGCTCCCTCACAACATGAGGATCCAATAGTGCAGTCCAATCTTGGATTGGATAATGGATAAGAAGACATATGAATGTGGCCTTTGTTAGTGGTGTAAACATAATTATATGAATTGTGATAATAAGTCAATTGTTGCAATTTTGGCTCAATTTCAATAAAAATTACTTAAATTAATGAAATTTTCCAAATTTTTTTTATAAACCTAGCTACATAACTATAAATCAAATTAATTTGTTTTAGTTTCTTATGCGTGAACAACACCATTAGAATCGAAATTACTTATAAACCATTTGCCTTAAACACTAATATTTGTTTTCAAATATGAGTTTTGTGTCGTATTGAGATCTACAATTGAGTATGTACGTTTCTTTAAATTGTCAATACACACAACACAGGTAGCAAACTACCTTTGGGACAACTTCCTAGGAGGAACCTCAAACTCACGCCCTTTCGAAAATGCAGTGCTCGATGGCATAGACCTCAACATCGAACTTGGCTCAGGAGATTACTACGATATCCTAGCAAGGACACTCAATAGACGCAGCACCACTCTAAAGAAAGTCTACTTATCAGCAGCACCACAATGCCCTTTCCCTGATGCACATCTTAGCAATGCGATAAACACGGGTTTGTTTGACTATGTTTGGGTGCAATTCTACAACAATGCACCTTGCCAGTACTCTAACGACAACACAGGCAACCTCGTAAGCTCGTGGAATGAATGGACTACCGTGAATGCTGGCCAAGTATTCCTCGGATTACCTGCTGCTCCAGCTGCTGCTGGTAGTGGGTATATACCGTCTGATGTTCTTAAAAGTCAAGTGTTACCAAACATTAGGACGTCTTCCAAATTTGGAGGGGTTATGCTTTGGTCTAGATTCTATGATGGCGGATATAGTACCGCCATTAAGGATAGTGTCAATGGTGGATCTAGTAATGGAGTTCATCATGAGTCTATTGGCATTGCAATAATTCTTAACTAACCCACCCTCTTAATCTCGGGATTTTTTTTTTTTTTTTTTTTTTTTTAAGACTATACTATCTCTGTTTCATATTACTTGAAATAAAGAGAATTATTTTTTACTTTTGAGATATTAAATATTCCTTTATTGCAGCACACAAGTATTGTATTGTTTTTTTTATTATTATTAATCTACGAGTACCAAGAAAGATGATCAAAGAGATCGAGGTAATAGTAATTTCTTTTTTTGAAGAAGTAATAGACTAATAGTAATTTCTAAGTGGGCAACTAGCTAAGCTATATGAAATGAACTAAAGTGATAAACATATCTAGAAGGTTAATTTAACAAGAAAATTCCAAATTGAATTCTTCACACTATAATTCAGCATATTGGTTAGGAAAATAAACTAATCGCCAAGAATACATCTATTCAATAAACAACTCTCAAAATCTAAATATTGTCCTTTAACCAATCTCTAAAGTCTTCAGAATATATCATCATCTGAAATTTCAAACAATGAGAAAATAACACTATGGAATATTCTATAGATTTATCGATATTTTTGCATATAAATTGACTTTTTTTCATTTTAAAGTCGCACAATTAAGATGGTAAATACTGTAGTGCTTTCGAATTTCAGACTACACACCTGATATTAATTAATTAATTAGTTTCGATAGCAAATTTTCATGATGATGAGTCAGAGTCAACATATGATGCACACACATACATGTATAATGCGCACATAACATGTTTGGGTATATTATAAATATATAAGAGCATCAACTTAGATAGCCAAGCACAAAATATCTAAACTACACATTCTTGACCAAATATGGCTAAAGAACTTCATTGCATTTTTCTTCTTACCACAATCTCCTTTTTCATCCTCTTGCTATCCACAAAATCTCATGCTGCTGGTAGCATCTCTATCTATTGGGGCCAAAACGGCTTCGAAGGAACCCTAAATCAAACGTGTGCAACAGGCAGGTACAAGTTTGTTAATGTTGCATTCCTCAACGTATTTGGGTCCGGTCAAACCCCGTCACTAAACCTAGCTGGTCATTGCAACCCATCTAGCGGTGGGTGCACCGGCGTAGGGCCACAAGTGGAGTATTGCCAATCTTTAGGGATTAAGGTCGTGCTCTCTCTAGGAGGCGCTATAGGAAACTATGGCTTCTCCTCTAAGAAAGACGCGATGGATTTTGCATGTTACCTATGGGACAACTTCTTGGGTGGTACCTCGAGTTTTAGGCCTCTTGGTAACGCTGTGTTTGATGGTATCGACTTTGCTGTTGACCGATCAAAGTCAACACTTTACTGGGATGACCTGGCAAGATATGTGGCGCGTTATAATTTATTAGGAAGAAAAAAGGTGTACCTGACGGCTGCACCTTTATGTCCGTACCCTAACAAATATTTGGACATGGCACTTAGGACAAGGTTGTTTGATTATGTTTGGGTTCAATTTTTTGGACACCCGTCATGCCAATATAATGATGGAGATATTACAAATCTTATAAATTCATGGAATGTGTGGTCTTCGACCGGATATGTAAGGAGAATCTTTATGGGGTTGCCGGCGGCGGCGTGGGAGGCCGGAAATGGGTATATCCCGGCGGATATACTGAAATCACAAGTGCTTCCTATCATAAAGATGTCACCAAAATATGAAGGAATAATGTTGTGGTCTAAGTATTGGGATGATACTACTGGATACAGTCCTGCAATTATTAGTAGTATATGAATCGTTGTGTTATTCTTATCATCGTTCGTCAAACATATAAATATATAATAATACAACTTCGTATATGTGTTAATTGTCTTTCTTTAAAATCAAAATAACGTTTATCAACTTAGGTTGTACGTGGAGGTGGTTATTGAGTTGTTTGAATTAGTCTCGAACTGGGTTAATTCAGGTCAGATCATTTACGAATTAGACTCTTTCGGATTGATTTTGGGTATGGCCGAGTCAAATAATTTTCGATTCTATTGTCAAGGTGTTTGTTTTAATAAAATAGTTATAATTAGAAAAGATTAGACATAATAGTTAATAATTGAATGCAACAATCTCTTCTCGAATCTCTTCTCTTCTTGGTGACCACCATCACTGTTATAAGAAATACTTATATTATTTTATGTATTTAACCTTAATTAATGCATGATTACTTCACTAGGACAGTGATCAAAATTTAGTGCATATAATTAACTTCTAAACCCAAAATCTCCTGCCATAATCTCCTGTTATTTTCAATTCCACTTGCTATTACAATATGAAGTAAATAGCAAGTGGTATAATAAATAAATTAAACTCTAATTTAATTACTAAGCTCCTTCAATAGAACTAGATGCAACATGTGCAACACTTAAGCCAAGAACAAAATAGCCGCCTCATTTGTAGCTATCTACTCAGAAATCGTTATTTAAGAATGTAATTTATCTCTTTAAGAAAATAATTCTCTGTCAATGTACGATTCATTTTGATAATGTATTACGACATTTACGAGTATGTATTATTCTCAAGATTGGAGCTATATGAGCTACTTTCTTGATACATTATGAGTCAAAAAAAAACTCGTGTTATCTACTTGTAAGTTGTAACTGTTAGAAATCTAACAAAAGATCGACCAAGAAGAAATTGTGGCCTTCAACAGTTAATTTGCTAGAATTCCATCTATTTATTGTTTTTTAAAGATAGTACGTAGTTAATGCATGTAGGATGAGTCGAACAATTTTTTGTGACGTCTTTTATATGCCTTTAAAATTGTGATTTCCCTTTACCTGACCTAATAACCTATCCCGAAGTTATTGATAGAAACCCGATCTAAACCCAAAGAACCTGAATCCAATCTGATTTGACCAAACTATATTTTTTGTAATAATATTAAGTTTTACACTATTTTTAAATATAATATGAAATTGATCAGAAATCTAACTCAAACTCGAGCTGTTGACCCGAATTACCACCCTTTGAGGATGTTATAAATATAGTCTAACTTTTAACTGTGATTTAATTTGCTAAAATGAATATATATGATGAAAAACAAAGTAAATACAAAATGAATGAAGTGTAACATATACGGTGGGTCGTTGCAATTTGCAAATAGGAGTGGCAACAAACAAAGTGGGTGGAATATATGATGAATATACATCCTCCATTTATCATGCTTTATATTTTGGGTTCATATTCTGTTCATCTACTAGACAGTAGAATATGCACATTAGTTAAATTAGGGTATGGATATGTTTGAATTAGTCTTGCTGACTCAATCAAAGCATGCCTCCCACAAAGTACGTGCACTTCAATTTTCAACAAGTTTAATTATTTAATTCAGCAAACATGATCAATTATATCTATATATAGTCACAAGTTGGCTAATTCAATAGTCAAAATTAATATGGCCAACGATTTAAATATGAGCCTATGTTGATGAAAAGCTAGTCACTTTCATTGACATTCTCTATTAGCTCTCTAGTTTTTTTTAGTAATCTTAGAGTATTGTCTTCATTCTTGAAGTAAGATTTTTTATTTTAATTTGTGTATTTCATGGCTATTGATATTTATTTTGCTATATTATAAGTAAAAATTAGCTTTAAACATGACTCGAGTTTTCAAATTTTGACCACGTAAACATTAAACAAGATCTTTAAAAATAATGGAATATGTATACGCATAAATTGCAATGATTCTCTAATACACACTAATCCAATGTTATTCCTATCCATTTATCCATATGACCATGTCCATGAATTTGTTCAATGTCATGTTTTTATCAGGTAAAATAAAAATTAAAAACATTAATAAGATGTTAAAACTAAGTCAACCATCTTATGTGAGTTATGTTGTTCTTTGCGTATTACTCCTACTACGTTAATATGAAGCAATTTATTGTATTTAAATATCACACAATTTTTCCAAGGATGATAAGTCATTAGGTATTATATGTATTATTAGTTTTGAATGATAATATACAAATGAAAAAATGAAAAAAATAAAATAAAATAAAATTCATTATTTTATTTAATTTTTCCTCTGCTGTTCAAGATAAACAAATTCAAACACTATCATCCTCATCACCAAGATGGAGTACTAAGTATTCTACAAATTACGCAAAACTATTTGTACCTTTTTTTTTTTTTTTTTTTTTTGGAAAGAACGTATGTATGGCTAATGAAATTCAATTTCATATTAGTAAATCAAGCATTATTTGTTTTGTATACTTCTTCTTATTAGATAATTTTAATTTAAATATAGGAAGTATTTAGTAACAATACATTTGCAGGCCGACGCGCACCATCCGGCTGCTAAGGCCCCACACACATGTTGCTGCCCACCACAACACGTCAAACGTTGACCGTACTCTATATATATATATAATGACCACTTGAAGTACACATTACATAACCACATAACCCATTACATTTTGTGTATCAACTCCTAGCCACATAATGTACACCTCTAAGCTCCATCTCCTTCCTCTCTTCCTCATCACCCTCCTCGGGCTCTCGTACGTAACCCAAGCCCGCTATTATGGCAATCATTATCGACCTAATCGCGGTGGTATAGCCATATACTGGGGCCAGAATGGGTTTGAGGGGCGCTTAAATGAAACGTGTGCCACGGGGAGGTACAAATATGTTAACTTAGCTTTTCTTAACATTTTTGGTGGGGGGCAAGCCCCGTCCCTTAACCTAGCCGGTCATTGTGACCCGGCTTCTGGTGGGTGCGTTGGCTTATCTAGTGAAGTCGAGTTTTGCCAAGCTAGAGGCATTAAGGTTCTTCTTTCCCTAGGAGGTGGTGTAGGGAACTACTCTTTTTCCTCCAAGAATGATGCTAAAGACTTTGCCAAGTATCTTTGGAACAACTTTCTAGGAGGCCACTCAAAGTCTAGGCCTCTTGGAAAGGCACCACTAGATGGTATCGATTTTGATATTGAGTCAGGATCCATCTTATATTGGGATGACTTAGCAAGATTTTTAAATAGGTACAATGGTCGTGGAAGAGGTAAAAAGAGGGTGTACCTAGGTGCCGCCCCTCAATGCCCATTTCCCGATAAATATTTAGGCACTCCTTTAAAAACAGGGCTATTTGACTACGTATGGGTCCAATTTTACAACAATCCCCCGTGCCAATATAATGGCAACACTAACAACCTTATTGATTCATGGAACTTTTGGAGCTCACAAACATACATAAAAGAGTTGTTCATGGGGTTGCCGGCCGCCAATCAAGCAGCCGGAAGCGGTTTTCTACCACCAGATGTGCTCACTTCTCAAGTTTTACCTCTAATCAAGAGATCACCCAAATATGGAGGTGTTATGTTTTGGTCTAAATATTGGGACGATCAAAGTGGCTACACTAAACAAATTGTCAAGGATGTTTGAATAATTAATTGATTGTGTTACCACAATATTCGCTTACTTAATTTTTTTTTTTTATGTATTTCGTATCATAAATTGATCTAAGTTTGTAAGATCAACGAATGATGTTGTATGTAATTCAATGCGTGTAAGTTTGACTTCTTTATAGTTAAAGCTCTGACTTTGGCAAGTGCAAAGACTGCAAACTATGCTAGTGTGCAAATTAAACTATGGGCCTTGTACCTTGTTATTTTTGTGATGGGCTTGTCCTAGAAGGTCTGAAGTTGATTTTGTTCCAATTGAACAAGAATAGGGATATCCTCTTTTCCTCAAAATTATGCAAAATTTAAAAGTGAGGGATAGCTCAAGTGGGTAGAGTTTTTCTCTCTATTTTAGGTGATCTTGGTATCGATTTTCATCACTCGTGTTCGTGGATATAATTTGTAATAAGTTAATAAAATGTGTTTGATTTTGTGCAAAAATGAATATTTTTCTTTTATTTGATACCTTTAAAATTGATAAATATAAGTCAAATTTATCTGCCTTGTCGTTTAAGGTATAAGTTTAGAATTGATGTTTTCTTAACCTAACAATAACATTACATTTGATTTTTATCTTTCTACAACAATACCTCATACCTTAATTTCTATGCTACTATAATTATCAAGTACTTTTTTGGTGTTAATGCTACTATAATTATCAAGTACTTATATGCTATATATGCTTTAAATTGGTGGAAGTGAAAATACATATCACTTTTATTTTTTATATATTTTTTAATAAGTATTAATTGGTGTAATTGTTGGGCCACGGATTTTAATTTACCTTGAGATCATGGTTTCAATCCTTACCAATTGCAATTTTTTAGGATGAAAATTCCCATATCGTCCACTATTGTCCTAATTGTGTGTTGTATACTTGTGTAAATTCATATTTAAAAAGGGGTTGTGGACATGGCGGCTGCGCGTGCATGTTTATATACATAATATTGCGGGTGTATGATATGGTGCAATGTCATTTAGTTAATCCTACTATTATCACCTACTAGGTGTATCATGGGGAGGCTTTACTAATAGTAATGGAATTGTTGTATATTTCAGTTAGTTGTAATATTGTTTTTTTGTTTGTTTTAATTAAGTAATATTAAGAATTGAACTATTGAATTATTAAGCTCAACCGCCATGCAATTGCTAATCTACGCAACTGAGAATTGAATTTTTGATTGATAAGTACATACGAAGTATATTTTAGGCTTATACGTATGTCAAATATCCAAGTGTTTCAATAGTTTACTCCATTATTTTTTTAATTTTTTTTTTATAGAAATACTCATAATACTTCTTTTATCAATATGTCTATGTGAGGTTTCTCCATTATACGATATGTATGTCAATTATAAACTCCGTATTAAATATATCTTATATTAAAAATTGAGATTTTTACGACGAATTAAATAAGTGTCGATTTTACAAGTTCAAGAAATTTTTATGACGATAAGAGAAAGCTCATTTGCCTTTATAAATCTTTAACTAATTAATTATTTTTTCTTTTATTAATATGATAAAGAGCGATTTATTTTACATGTATGTATTATTTGAAAATTAAAGGCTAAACTTCAACATATATTACTTTAAATGATTTTTTTGCATTGTTCCACTAAAATAACCTCTTACAAATTAAAATTTAAGTATCAAGGAAAAAAGTGGTCTTTTTTTTTTTCCTTCCTTTGGGCTGGTCAATCGAGACTTGATTCTGGGTGATTAGATTTCAAATTTCTCTCAATTATTATTGCAGATGATCAAACACACGATCTCTCCTTATCAAGTGTAACCCTAATCACCATTACACGATTTACACCAACAATCAATGGATCACCTGTATTTCAGGAAGGCGGCTAGAAAGTAGAAAGCACATAAAATGAAGGCACTTATTAACGTGGCCAAATTTTCACGTACATTTTATTTTCCAATTATAGTTTTGTAAATGCACCGAAGAAAAAATCTCTCTTTCAATGCTATCCTTTTCAAAGTTAAAAGGTGCGTTAAGAAATACACAAAACAATTTTTATTTATCTTTTATATTTTTAAAAAAGGCAAATAAATAATTGTGTAGGGCGCACCTTCTACGGTGGCGAGCCGCTTCTTGGCTTGTACCCACGTGTCACGTAACGTCATTGCTGACGTGTATACAATAATTGGTTAGTTACGTATTTTCGTGACATTGGTACTGTTTTAACTTTGGAAAGATCCCATATCAGATAAACTCTCCAAATATCCCGAATTCCCAAATTTGTGAATGAACACGGTTTTATCAAGTATTTCAGGAATTTTTTATCTCTAAAAACATGACATTCGTATTAAATTGATATTATTACATGTTCATATTTACTGAAGTAAACTGAACTAAATTAATTGAAGTTGAACTGAACTGATTGGAGCTGAAGTGAACTGAATAGAGCTTAAATGAATATTTTAAAGAAGGAAATTAGGAGCTGAACTGATTGGAGCTGAACTAAATTGAATTAAAATTAAGCTGAAGTGAACAGGCCCTACTCCGTACTATATTATCTAAATATCAATAAGAAATATATTGATTCTAACAAGTATCATGATAATACCATTTAAAATACAATTTAATATTGATTTATGTAATATACACCCGGGTGTACCGTACACCCATGGATATTTAATTTGTTTTAATTTGATGATTGTTTTTCATTTTATCATTAAATCAAATAAAAAGCAAAAACTAACTTTACATTGATTGGATGTACGGTACACCGGGATGTATATAACAAATTCTATAGGTGCTTCATGTCCCTATGAAATGACTAATGAACCTCTCTTCTGTAAAACATTTTCACTAATCTATGAAAATGTTGACGGTGTTTATTAAATGGTTTTTTGATTGGTTAGCTTTTGTAAGACAAAAGTGTTTGCTGAATTTAAGCTAAAAAATGGGTTAGTCTATAGGTGTATATGATCAATTTAGTTTGGCATTGTTAAAATGTAATTTGTATATTTAAACAGGTTTAATAATAGAAATGAGTTGATTGAACACTTTTAATTTGGTTGTATTGCTAACCTGTCCAATAAATTAATTAGTCAAACCCCTTAAGTGAAAAACTTAACATTTGACAACCAAAAAAATTATATATATATTCTTTTCGAATCATTTCATTTATGTAATTTATTTATTTTTTTTTAAAAAAAAAAAAAAAAGCATTATCATTCATTCGTTCATTCTTATCAAGTACCCCAAAAATGTAGATCAATCCATAAAAATGTCGGTCCTTAGATGTGTGGTGTACGTGTATTATTGATTTAATGATGTATACTTCGTATATACGTCGCCATTGAAATTTGAAAATGTGAGTACTCCGTAATAATAATACGAAGCAATACCAAAAAAAAAAAAAAAAAAAAAAAAAAATGATTCCATAAAATTGGAAAGATCCCTTGAGATTCCATTCCCCTATATTAAACCCGGCTTTAGATTCTTGAGCCGTCGCACTTTATCTCTCTTCTTCTCTTAAAACATTCTCACTTCTCCTCCGTCTCTCTTCCTCTCTATTCGTGTCCGCCGCTATAAAATTTTTAATCTTTCATTTATTTTTTCCGTACACCTTTCCAAAATTTTCAGGTACTTTCTTTTTCTCCTTTCATTTCATTTTTATAGTTTTTCATTAATTTCTTCAATTTTTTTCGGTGATTTTTTGCCTTTTTATTCTCTGATTTTATTGGTTCATCAGAAATTTCTCTAATTACTTTTTCAATCTTTAGATTTTGCCATTTGCTCTGCTGAATTTGAGTGCCAAATTTTATTTTATTTTTTTATTTTTAAAAAAAATTGACAAACAGTTTTAAGGGCCTTAATTAATTGTGTGAGTCGATATAAATACGAAGTGATTTTTATTTGCGTTTTCATACAACTACGGAAGTTGAGTCATTTAATCTTTGTACAGTATAACTTTTTTTTTTAATACTATGGGAGTATTTGTGTGTAACCTCGATCTCCAATACAAATCTTTAACCATTTTGATCATTAGTTGCGTACCTTACTACTTCACTTACCCTGTTTGACTAGAAATGTCATTTTTTTTTTTTGTTCAAATACGATAAGTAAAATGAGACGGAGGGAGTATTTGAAAATATGTATTTGACTCCAATACGCATAATAATAATACATTTTTTTAAATAAATTACATTCATGAAATGATACGATCAAGTATGTAAAGTTTGATTACTAATAAAATATACATGTTGAAATGATACGATCAAGTATGAAAGAACAAAGGAATTGAAGTAGATGCCTCTAAATTGAGTTTATCGGTGTGTAAAGTAAGCTTAGTTTGAGTAGTTGATTGAATACTCTCTCCATCCCTAAATAATTTTGTGAAAGACTCATTTGTTAGTAGGATTTAGATGATTGAAAATGAATATAAAAAACAAGATAGTGGTATTTGGTTGAATAAATAAATAGATAAAAATGATTTGAGAATTTTAATTAGGGACGAGCTTTGAGTAAAATGACATTTTTATTTGAAAACGGAGGGAGTAATGTATGTCACCCTCACACATGGTTTTTGTGTCTGAAATAAAATTCACATAACTTTAGGCAAAATAAGTTTCGACACTCTTAAATGACTTTTGTTGAAGTGAAGATAAGTTACAATAATGTAATTTGAGACAAATGAGTTGAAACAATCAAAACATAGTTGTCATCTTAGTTGCTTGTTAATATGATTGCCATAGTCTAAGAATCATGTTTAAGACTGATTTAGCTCCTCTTTGTACACTACTTGGAATCAAGTGTTGTATTTGTGTTCAATTTCGATCTCTTTGCTTGATCTGTTTCATATTGTGTACTTAGCTTTATGGATTTTGATTGATTTTCTTAATGACAGAATGGTATATTTCCTGGATGCAATTGGGAATACGTTGTGTCTATGGTGATATTATCTTAAATTCTTTTGAGATAGTTGCTCGAGTTGCTGTTATGGATCGCAGGGATACATCAGGATTTGTCAGTGGAGGAGGTCTTCATCTCTATGAATCTGCATTGCACATAATGTTGTCATTCCTTTGTTTATACTAGTTGGAGTGGCTTGTTAATTTTTTGTTTAGATATCAGTTAGATGATAAGTATTCTTTCAAATAAAACGAGATGGATGGCGTCTACCAGTCTTTCATGTGGAATTCTTTTCTGGATAGATGCAAAGATTCAAATGGAACTGAAGCTGGCTCGAGTCATTTAGTGGACACTACCTTGCGACTACATTCTCAGAGCGTTTTAGCTGTACCCTCTTATTTGTATGATGCTGGGGCTAGCAAAAGAGTAACAAATGCAAGTGATGAAGTGAGTATAAAGCATGAGATTTCTCTGGCCCTTGAATTGGGTAGTTCCCTAGATGGCAAGATCGAATATGCTGCTTCTAGGACTGCCTTAACTTCTCGAATAGATGTTGGAAAAGAGTCTCCAAATGATACTTGCCTTGATCTCAGCATTGATCTGGGATATAAAATAGCTTGCAAGGACTCGAAATACTCTGGCAACAGTTTTGAAGCACCTAAGAAGGAGCAATATATGGTTGACCTTGAGTTAAGCTTGTCTACTGCAGCTGCAGAATCTGATCTCACTAGTGTCACCCTGACTTCATCGCCTATTCAGAATGTGACATCTGAATTTGAGCAACTTGTGGATGAAGGATCAACATCGTCTAAATGGAAACGAGGACCTATTGTTCCTCTTGTAGATAGGTTCAATGTGAACCCAATTTCAGTTGCCTCGAATGTCCCAGCTGTCTCGGTCTCTTTATCACTGCCTAGAACAGATGACGCCACTTCTTGTTTTAAACAGCAGCGCAAGACCTCAGTTAAGACTTGCCAGTTTCCTGGCTGTCAAAAAGGTGCAAGGGGTGCTTCAGGTCATTGTATTTCCCATGGAGGTGGGCGAAGGTGTCAGAGAACCGGTTGTCAAAAAGGAGCAGAAGGCAGGACTGCGTTCTGCAAGGCTCATGGTGGTGGCCGAAGATGTGAACACTTGGGGTGCACCAAAAGTGCTGAAGGACGCACTAATTTCTGCATCGCACATGGAGGTGGAAAGCGATGTGGATTTCATGGAGGTTGCAATCGTGCTGCAAGGGGAAAATCCGGCCTTTGCATCCGTCATGGTGGTGGAAAGAGGTGCAAGATTGAAAACTGCACTAAGAGCGCTGAGGGGCTTGCTGGTCTCTGCATTGCTCATGGAGGTGGTCGCCGCTGCCAATTTCCTGAATGTACTAAAGGTGCTCAGGGAGGTACAAAACTCTGTAAGGCTCATGGAGGAGGAAAAAGGTGCACCTTTTTAGGGTGTACCAAGGGAGCTGAGGGAAGCACACCTTTTTGTAAAGGACATGGTGGGGGAAAGCGATGTACATTTCAAGGAGGTGGTGTCTGCACCAAGAGTGTACATGGAGGAACCTTATATTGTGTTTCTCATGGCGGTGGCAAAAGATGTGCCTTCCCTGAATGCACTAAGAGTGCAAGGGGACGTACAAATTTCTGTGTTCGCCATGGTGGAGGAAAGAGGTGCAAAAGTGAAGGATGTGAAAAGAGCGCACAGGGAAGCACTGATTTCTGCAAGGCACATGGAGGAGGTAAGCGCTGCTTGTATGGCCAACAAGGTTCGGGATTTGGTGGAGATGGTGATAGCCCTTGTGATAAGTTCGCAAGGGGTAAAATTGGTCTTTGTACTGCCCATTGTGCACAAGTTCAAGACAAGCGAGTCCATGGAGATGGTACAGTGGGCCTGAAAATGGAAGAAATTGCTGCTGAGAACTTTTTTGCATGCATGAATAATGTTGGCACAGAATCAAGCTTAACTTCTTGGAACAGTTTCAATCTGCCGATGATCCTGCCCAATGACAAGCCATTGTTGGATCAGTCTGGGCAATCTTCAAATTCAGCATCCCTTGAAGGAAGGGTGCATGGCGGAGGTCTTATGGCTATGCTGAGACAGTTCTAATCTCGAACGCTGTCTGTCTATACGGGATTATGGGACAGTGAACAGGGGAAGTTTTTTATGTTGTTTGATAGCTTTCTTTCATTGTTCTGGCATAGTTTAATCCTCAAAAACTAGGGTATGATAGTTGAATATTTGAGAATTTCTAAGGTTAGTGTTAGCATGCTCATTTCACTAGCAAATGGTGTTAGACATTGTTGGTGTTAGTACTGAATTTGTTCTCAACTTTTTTTTATATTTTTATTTTTGGGAAAGGGTAAACATAAGTTTGTCATGATTGTAAATGTTTTGTGAATATAGATCTCTAAGCTGTTGTCCGTTAGTACAAAGTATCATTCAGCAAATCTTCTCGTGAATACAATATTACAACATACGAAATACGGAGTATATTAATTTTGATGGTTATGTGATCGGTTGAGGTTATTGGACAAAATATACAGTCAAAGCATGCCTAATATGGCAGGTCTCATCCTTTACTTATGAATTAATAAGGAGAGTTCCTCGTTAGCGCGCAATTTCAGTTTTCAGAGAAAAATCCATTCATTTCAAGACAGAGCAAACAAACTGGAAACTGCAATTATGCAAATACTTGGCTCCTGTTTTTAAGCATATAGTGAAAGAATGTAGTTTGACGGCCAAGAAAACACTAGGTTGGCTATCCTATCACACTAAGGCAGAACTAACGCTAAACCCTACCTACGATATGCCTGCAGTACAAATATCTCACACTACATTGCCCATCACATATTCAGTGGGGCAATCTGATCACAACAGGGACAACACTAACATTATTTCTGATGTATGCATCAGAAAGCTGTGCGACATAACGAATATTCAGGATGTTGCAAGCCCGAGATTTTCAGACCCTTCATTTCTGCCCCTCAAACTTGTATAGGAACCATGATTGCTTATGAATCCTCTTTTCTTAGATCTAAACTTTCCTCACCTGAATATTATGGGTCGATGGGGATCGCCAAATAGGCTGCTTTCCACTTTGAACAATAGCAATTTCATCCCCTTCCTTCACCATACCTTGCTTCTGTAAATAGATGTTTCCATATTAGCAATGCACATATTGGCAGTTCTTAGGGCATGCGTAAAAAAAAAAAAAAAAATGCAAGTAAAATGAAGAATCAGTAGTATGGATTAAGCATTCTGTAAGATAATAGCCAAGCTGTTCATTGGTTATTCGCCATATATTTCTATGGATATCTTTATCTTTGAAGGAAGGATAAAAATAAAGGACAGAAGAACAGGATTCTGCACTCAGAAGATATATGGATGATGGTTCTTCCAATTTTTGAGGTTGTTACTGTTCCACCATCCTCTTGGTAATTTCCAATCAAAATATACTCCAGGATAATAGAACAGTCACCTTGTGGGACTCTATCCAAGCATCAAAGTCGAGATAGATAAGTAGTTAAGGACTAATCCCTCTGTTGCTAAGTAATACTTCCTCTGGTTTTTTACTTGCAGAACTTAGGCTTATGCACTACTATTCGTCTATTCATATACTCCACTTTGGCTAGCTGAGTAGCTCTGATAATTTATAGTTAAGGAAAAATATAGTCATGCAGAGATTTGTTAAATTCGCCTTGATTTATACTTTCTTTATATCAAAATTTTATTTTTTTATACATAATGGTAAGTAGATATATTAGTAATTGAAATAATGTATCGACAAGTGGAGAATGAGAAGTACTGCAACTTTACAAGTTATGTAAAATAGAGGAAGTATGCAACAATAAATTGTGGGCCATTATTCAGCCAAAATTCCACAAGACGATAACTAACATTCTCCAATCACTATGCAAGTCTTTAACATCACTATGCCACAAGGTAGGTTTTTTTTTTCTTTTTATTTTCAATAAAAGTATCATTACGGGTATTATGGGTAAGTTGAAAGTTTAACATGTAAATTAACTAGTGGCTAATATATTTTGGACCACCCATAAATTATTGAGAGGCTATCAAAGGAATGTGTGTTGGAGGTTTGACAGACAGTTTGTATTCCCTAAATTACGCAGCACAGAAATCACAACATACAGATGGTGACCAATCAGCAATGTCTAGAAAGTGGCAAGGTGTAAAACTTACTTGCAGAAAAGTTAAAGCCTTTGAGAACGTTTCCTCGGAGTCATTGGAGAACTTCATATGTAGGGGACATACACCTTGGTACAATGCAAGCCTTTGTTGTACCCTCTTACTGCAGAAAATTCAAAGAGGCAGACATTATAACGTTTCCTTAATTTATATAGTAGGAGATAAGTTGAGATAACTTGGATTACGTTTACGTTTACACCTCAACAATAAAGATAAAAACATAGAAGCCTCAACAAAACATATTGTAACAACAAACTAAAGCATGATATTCAGTGCTGGGTCAAATAATAAGAATAATAAATTTCCTATATGGCTACTCACAACATTCTAGCTAGAAAATGAGTTATCTGGCATTCTGACCTATCACAATTGAGGAACACAATTGAATGGTAAAATCAAATGTATCTCCAACCTAAACTACAACAATCTCATACTCTGTATATTTCAGGTAAAATATTGATGCAAGGTAAACCATGCATCTGCCTGTGAACAAGAAGTCACATTTATTTTGCCAAAAACTTCCCATCAGCATTGCAATTTATGTAACCTGTATATTTTCAGATATATAGATTGAAAAAAGGATACTTACTCATTTGTGAATGCAAATATTGTTCCAGAAGGCCGATAATGGCTCAGTAGGATGGCCATAAAACCAGTTCTGGTGAAGACTACAATTGAGGTCCCAAGAGTATTAGACATCATGGTAGCATGAAATGCAAACATTTCACTCATATGGTTCTGCACACACACCATATTACATAATCAAATGTTGCCCCTGAATAAATACTTTAGACATTTTATAATAACACGATAAATGATCGAATGTGCATCCACTTAATCTAGAAAAAGAAATTAACCTTGAATACTTGACCAAGACTATGTGATGTTTGAGCAACAGCAGAAGCACCATCCAAGGTTGCTTCAGTTCTCAATGAAACAGTGTGCATAACCTTGACAGCTTTAAGCGGGAATCTGCAAAATAGTGACAGGCAGTAATTCTCTTTAACACCAAGCATTTATAAATTTCTCAAGACCATGTGAAAGCTAAAAAGGTCTATTGCAATCAATCAGAAGAAAGAAATCTAAGACGGAAAGACATACTTCCCATGAGCAGTTTCACCAGAAAGCATAACAGAATCAGCACCCTCTCTAACGGCAATTGCAATATCAGATACCTCAGCTCGTGTTGGTGTTGGGTGAACAATCATGCTTTCTAGCATGTTTGTAGCTACAATCACAGCTTTGCCCATGCTGCGGCACAATCGGATTATCTCTTCCTGGATTTAGCAAATAGAAGTTTATTTCAGCCCAGTAGCTCAATTTCCACAGCTTTAAAGACGCCTTTACAAATATAATGTACAAAAACTACCTGTAGAAGAGGAACCTCCTCAATGGGAAGCTCAGCACCTAGATCTCCTCTAGCCACCATAGCCTATAACATAAAAGCAGAAAATTGTAAGGTTATCCAGCATTTTGAAGCAGACAGAATATAAAGAAAGTATTCAAAAAAAATTGTTTAGTAACTAGTGGCCATCCTCCACCACTCAAATATTCTATGCACTGTTGAGTGTTCTTACTCGTTTTCACAATCCCACTCAATGGTCCTCGACTCCTCGTGATAATTATTATCCTTCGCTATCTAATTAACTTAAATGCATTACAGATAACATCCAAGCCAAAACTAAACATTAATTATCTTGGTAATCTAAGTGAAGAATTAACAGGCTAATGAAGTCGGTGTCCATAATTGATGCTTTGGCAGTTGGGTGGTCGTTAACTGTGGTGATTTAAATGGAGAATTAACATGATAATGAAGCCGGTGTCCACAATACTGACGCTTTGGCAATTGGGTGGCCATTATTTGCAGCAACATTTGTAAGATGTACACAACCTTACCCCTATTATGTCAACTGACCCTTAGTCCACTATTGCAACTGCAGTTTGCTGCCTCACATTGGGAGTAACAATGAAGGACATCTAGTTAGCCGTTTTTAAGACAGTTTGAAGAAGGTGTTCTATATTGAGACATCATAACTTACATCATGATACTTGTCAAAAAACCACAATCTTATATGTTCTGAAGAAGATTAACCATTTTTTGAGAACAGTTACTGATTAATAATAATGGATTGCTCACCCCATCAGCAGCAGTAATAATTGAATGCAAGTTTGGTATGGAGTCTGCACTCTCAATTTTTACAATGACATGGATATCAGCACCACAACCTAAGAACCAAAGCAGTAAGAAAATTAGTTTAGGAACTAAAGTAAAATATATGCTTACTTAGAACATCATTTTAGCAGTTATACTCAGCCTGTGTATTTACTTTTCAGATAGTTTTTCAATTCATGAACAACAACTTCATCTTTGACAAATGAGACAGCATAGAAATCAACTCCATTGTCTACCCCGAATTTGATGTCATCCCAGTCCTTTTCTGCAGCATCCACAAAGAGAGTTACTTTAAAAATAAAAAATATATAAATATATAAATAAAAGATATAAAAATAAAATGACAGAGCTACAAAATGAGAAGGCTCTAGCACATAGCCACATACTATATATATAGGGAAATGTGATCTACATAGAAGGATAAAACAGATCAACAGAAAATCATGTCACCAACCAGTAATAGATGGCAATGTAGCACTTTTTCCCCTGACATTTAAGTGTCTCCTTGACTTAAGCTCTCCACCATCAACAACTTCACACTTCACAGAATCTTCTGTCTTCGACTTCACCAGTAAGGACATCATACCACCTAACCAGCATTATAAAATCATTAAGAATGATTTAATTTAAGTCATTAGCCAGGAACAAGAGAATAGCAGGCATTAAATGTAATATACAATATTACAATTATAAAGAGAAAATACACATTTATGATGTCAAACATACACCACCAGAAAACTATCAGAAAGGCTGTAATGCTGTATATCAGCCACAAGAGACAGCAATTAAAGACATAGTCTTCAAAGAATACAAGAACAGATGACCTTTTTTCTGTCAAGAAAAACGCTGAGAGACCTTGAACATCTAGACAGTACATGTATGTTTACATCCATCACTCCCAAAATTGAAGCTGGTCAAATTGATAACAGACTGACAGCACTGACTGAATAAGGTAGACAGATGTATATGCACAAGAAGCCACAATACAAGGAGTGTGTCATGAGATACACATTTGTTTCTCTCTCATGAGAAAAATGACTTCTAGTATCCTGTAAGCAAATATATGAATCACTAGCCTAAAGACACTAGAGACAAAACAACAAATACAGCGGATCTTAAAGAAGATGATATATGTTGTCTCTTTAGCCAGTGAGTAGATTGCAATCAGAAAAACAGGAGTGCATGATGAATAAATAGGACTTAAATCATAATTGTAAACCGTCCCTTAATTCTAGTGAGTGCAGATAACAACTAGGACAGGACTTAAAGTAAATTCATACCGTCAACAAGGAGCATATCGCCTTTTTCTACATCATTCACAAAATCGTCATAGTTGACACTGACACAATCTGCTGTGCCTACTCCTCTTTTGATTGTGAAAGTGAATTCTTGACCACTTTCTAAGTTAATTGGTTGTGGCAAATCACCACTCCTGACCTCAGGTCCCTGGAAAAAAAAAATAAAACAAATATCATCATAATTATTCCCATCAATAAAAAAACGTATAAATCCAGCCTCACATATGCTGATATAGTGAGCTATATATACAAGTATCATAGAACATCACCTTATAGCTACTTATGAAACCTGCTTTGACCGTATTCTAGACTAATATGAACAGTGTATTGAGTATATTGACTGATACTCGTGCAATTCAATATTTTACAAAGTGATATTATCCTCTCCATGGGCACAAAACCCATAATTGTTTATATAATTTCTTTGATAAGATTAATAATTCCTTTGGTCTCTCCTCCTCGCATGAGTTTTTTTTTTTTTATCTCTCTTCTCTTTTCAAAATTAGTGCATACAATTCAAGCAAACAAACCTATGACTATAGATTACCTCAATGTCTATATATGGAAAAACACAGTGGCCAAAACAGGCCCTGGAAGGGAAAGGGATTTAAACTGCAGCAGCTCTTTGCAAGAGACTATCCTAGGCCTGAGGTCCGTTTTACTTATGCAAGGAGAAGGCCCAAGGCAAAGCAGGTTGCTGATGCTTGAGGATGAGCTGGATAGAGTTAGTTATGCGTGAGGGCAGGAGAGTAATTTTGGAAATAAGTTTGTTATTTTGTTTAGCTGTAATAATTGAGTTTGTTATGCATAATTATGATTATAAATTCTGTTAAGGGGATAGGGGGAGAGTATCTAGAAAATTATTGCTGAGTTGCTTGGGAGAGAACCTTCCTCTCGAAAGAAGGCTATTGTGTTGTAATTTATCCTGATTGCAATACAAATATCTAGGCTGCTAATTAGCTTCTCTCTGTTAGCTTGAATTCTCTCTGTTTTCTTACTAAATCCTAGCACTCTTACATGTGAATTTCAAATCTGGAATATTAATAAACAGTAGACCACATCACTGAATATACACCTTGCAAAAGCTGATCCTGAATGGCAACAAAACACATTCTGGACAGAAAATCAGCAGGCTAGTGTTTGGATTGGTACATTCAATTATCCAAATAGGTTAAAACGGCCAATTCATCTACTTGGGTTTCGGGTAAATTATCAAGCACAGATAGGACAGGTACTCAAATCAGTTTAACAGTAACTATACAAAATATCAAGTTTTGCAAAAAGGTGGAAAATAGTGGGCAAATCTAATTCGACACTTGAACATGTCAACATAACAATAGATCAAGGGTTGACAATAGCTGAATTAATGCAACAAAACAGCAACTACCCCCAAAAAACGGATGCCTACCATAAAAATTTAAACCCAGCACAATGTGCATCTTTTGCTAACTCAACCATCAGGCAGTGTGCACTACAAGATCAAATGTATTAGTATATTGCATATAAATTCCTACAGCTATAAGCCTAGAACAGTGTCAATATGAAAAAGGTCAATTTGGATAATAAGAAGGAAAAATTTCAAGCAATATTAACAAAGTAGTCGGTATATGAAAAGCTATGCTCACCTTGGTATCAAGCATGATAGCAATGACATTGTCCTTGGATTGAGCATTATATTCCTTGACCAAATCGATGACTTTCTGATGAGATGTATGGTCTCCATGGGACATATTTAGTCGAGCTACATTCATACCAGCTTCAGCAAGTTTCCATATCATTTCACGTGTATCAGTGGATGGACCAATGGTGCAAACAATCTTGGTTTTGCGCCCAACGATTGGCTTAGGCTTAGACCACCTTCCAGCAGCTGCTTCCCCAATAAGATGGGCTCCACTTAGGTATTCAAATTGCTCTCCTACCTAAATTTGGTTCAAATTTAAAATTTAGTGTCAGTGTATCATACCCACAACGGAGTTTCAAGTATATGACATGGGTACTTGAGGTGAAATGAAGCATATTGTTAAAACAGAAGATCACTAAATCCAATTACTTTAATCATACCATTTACCAACATGTAAGTTAGCTTACTAGACAAGATTCAGGAATATACCTCCAAAATTACACCATATCATTAAAATTAACGAATTCCCTCACAAATTATATATATAAATCTAATAATCAAGCAGTAAACTAGTCCAAAATGCAATCCAATTGTAAAAAAGCTCAATTAAGCGAATTTAAAATTAAAAGACAACAATTTTAAAAACTACTCAAACCTATAAAACAGAAAGATGTAAAGATAAAGAGACAAACTTTTTCCTACATTTTAAAACCCACAAAAAATTAAATAAAGGGAATCGAATAATTCCAGAAAATAACAATAACAATAGATAAAATAGCAAAAATGGTGACCTGGGTATCGTCTTCAGGGGAGACAGGAATAAGCTCAGGGTAAGCAGACCTCTTGGCAGAGACAGGAACGGCCGTGCGGCGGCAGACACGGGGGTAAAGGGCACTCCGGTGACGGCGGAGGTTAAAAGGGAGGATTTTGACTGAACTAAGAGTGTCAGATTTGGGAGAAGAAGAGCAAGAAAGCATGGTGTTAACAGAGCCATGGAAGATAGCTTGAGAAGAGGCCGCCATTGAAGAGTAGGAGAGAGAGTTAGCAAGATTTGTGTTGAAAGTGAGATTTTGAGAATGTTGTTGGGGAGTTGGCGACAGTGTTGGATATGAAAGCAAGCAAGAGAAGTAGAGAATTGATTGTGCTTCGATTGTATCGAAGAAAACAGTGTGATGTGTGGTTTATGACAAGGAATTTGGGTGGGTTTTTGTAGTGGGTAAGACTAGAATGGGCAATTGGGTGATCTCCTTTTTTGTTTTCTTTGGTACTCCGTAATTTAAGATTTTTTAAGATTCTACTCTGTCATGATCTATTCTATTGATACATGTTATGCTATGTTAAAACTCGCTATGCTCTACATGTAACAAAATATAAAATTAAAAAAAAAATCTCGAAAAATAGTTTTGACTCTTTTACACGACTTTAGTGTCTCTTTTTTCTTTTCTTTTTTTTTTTTTTTTGAAGAAACCCATAGAGGGCTATTAAATTAATTAATTAAACGATCATTGAAAGCACAAGCTAAAACCCGAGGCGAGATTCCATCGTTCCACACTCTTTGCCCAACTTCCTAACTTCCCATGGTTGAAAGTGTGCTAAATCATGCGCTACATTATTTCTCCCTCGTTTAACAAACGACCAACAAACACTAACAAAACTAGAACACAAGTTAATAATATCATCTACCATCCAAAGCTAGCTCAAGTGATAAGCAACTTGATGTCTCTTAAGGGAGGTCTCGGGTTCGAGCCTCATCGTATGCAGAAACTCTTGTTGGGAGACTCACCCACCATAAGTCAGGTATGCTACCCGAGTCAAATCCGGATGTAGTTGGAGTTAAGCTCCTATGAACCGAGTGGGCATCCTAAAAAAAAAGTTAATAATATCATCTAAAAATAAATAGAACGAACTAACACCTTTAAAACTATTTTGTATGACCGAGGCGCATATTTAAGAGTTTAACAATGGAATGACATCTAATGTAAATATAAATATATATAGCTTACTAAGTATAATTCAAAAATATTACTAGCACCCAAATGTTATTTAGTGATACTATCTAATGTAAACATAAAAATATGAAAAAATTACGATAGTAATATCAAATAGTAATTGTTTTTTTTTTATTATTAATGCCTATTAATAAAAAGTATCTATAACTTATGGAGTACTCTCTCCATCCCTTATTTTTTTGTCTCATTGCAAATATATGGGTCAAACTAATAAAACTTTGACCATGAATTGTCACTAACCTATAAGGCTATAAGTTATAATATATTCAAGTGACATCTTGTTAAAATCACCTCATTGTATATTTCATCAATATAAAGTTTTTTTTAATTTTTACGCGTATAAAAATAGAGATATATACGGTTGAAAATAAATCTTAGAGACGTAAATAGTCAAATGGGATAAAAAAAAATTAGGGACAGAAGGAGTATAATTCAAAAATGTTCCTAGCAACTTATTGTTCAATATGTTAAACTAAAAAGAAAAAAAAAAGATTCGAATAAAAACCAAAATTAGAACAAAGACAAATTTTTTTATTTTTCTAACTTGAAGATTGGATCAGTTTTCTTCGATCTGATCCGGTAAAGTTAAAAGCACCATATACCATAATACCATTAGAAAGATAAATTTTAAAGGGACAAACTAATAAGGAAAATGAGGCAAAATCAAGGTACAGATATGGGACTATCCCTAAAAAAAGAGGTACAAAGGATTCATAATATTGCATTCCCTCCATTCCTTTTTTACATGTCCGTTTCTCTCTCTCTCTCCCTTTTTTTTTCTTTTTTTTTTTTAACGGGAATTACAAAGAAATGAAAGCAAAAGAGTATTATATAAGGAAAAAAAAAACTTTTTGTAGGATATATAACTCGAGTATATGGAAAAGATAAAAAATAATTAGTGACACTTTGGAAAAATGTGTATTTTATATGAAAAATGTTTAAAAAAAAAAACATTTAATTAGACGGAAATTTATGGTTGTGTAATAGAATTTTATACGACAAAGCTAAAAAGTTATGTGAATCATGATCAAATTAGGCACTAGTTATAATATTTGGCAAAAGTTAACAAATGACCCAGGGACATTAGATAAGAAGACTAAAAGCAGACATGTTAACTTGAAATAAATATTAATTACATCAATCGACATATAATTTTGACATGCATTCAACAACAGCTATGATCTCAGCAGGGACTCTAGGCACAGCTCAATTAGCTACAGCATTCCTCTCATTCCAAGATTCCCACACAACCATCATAATCTTGGCTCTTTCCCTAACATCTTGTAACCCCAGAACCCAGTCAACCCAATCAGCAGCATTAGAAAAATGCAGGCTATCAAACACAACACCCACCTCCTCCCACACTCCTTTGACAAAGTCACATCCCCAAATAGCATGCATCTCCGTTTCAACTTCCCTATTACACCTTCTACACAGCGGTGAAATACTCTCTATACGCCTATGAAGTCCTTTGCTCGTCAGAAGAGCACCACAACATAGCCTCCAGACAAACACTCTCACTTTAGGGGGAACACATAGTTTCCAGATTTTCTACCACAAGTTTGTACGGTTCGAAGAGCCTCTACCCCTTTATAAAGTGATAACCATATTTTACAGTATAGGACCCCGACTTTTTATAGCTCCATTCATAAATATCCTCAAGCATTGTTGACCCTAGCGGCATGTTCAAAATTTCCTCCGCCTCAAACGGGATAAAATTCACCCTTACCACTTCAACATCCCAACTCCCATTTTCCGCACAAATAAGGTCCGCCACTCTCTCACAATTACTACTGTAGGGAATATTTCAAGCCATTAACCCCAAGCTTGAATCCCACTGTGATCATACACTTAAGCATGGTGGCGTCCAAAGGGAAGGAAGCTAGAGCAAAAGAGTCGCCAACAAGTTTTAGGAACTTGTAAACTGTTCACAAGGTGAAGATTACACCCCTTAACGATCCATGAGATCGTCAACTTCAAAAGGTCTTGAACCAAATAGGGTTCGGGGATGAAGGTACAAATCCAACCTAAAAGAGATTGAACCTGCCCTAAAAATAGGCCTCTACTTCATTCTTCTCGTATTCATGTGCGTTTTCTGACTAACATGCAATCAACAGATTAACCTTAAACCTGTTTATCTATGTTGGTTGAACTTAATGCACAAGCAAAACTATTATTGGCGATCACTTGAATTATAATCATATTAACCCTAAACAAGATTATTAATTATCTTATTAAGCGTGATTACAAGTACAAATTCCCTTTAGGCATGCATAAAAGGCGAGATCAAGCAATAACAATAATAATCATCAAGCAACATAATAACAATCATCATAATCATGTTAATAATAAAGCTTAAATATAATAGCAAGATCTCAGGCAGGATACTAACAAGATTAATAACAAACCCTAACATGTCACTAAGCATTAAAGATCAAAGCTTTAAACCTAACATGGTACTAACATGATATTAGAAACAGGAATCATAATAAGCATATTTGATTGTAATACCCCATATTTTTATACGTATTTTCCTAATTAATTATTATTTTCTAAAAAGGGTATTTTTGTAATTTAACTTACTATTTAAATCTTGGAGCCAAAACGATATTTGAATTTTGGTGCCAAAATTATTTTAAAAACAAATTATTATTTTGGATAAGATTTATTATCCATTTATCCTATTTTAAAAACCGGATTATTTATATATTTTGGATATTTTAATTAAGGTAAAAGCTATATTTTATTATTATTTTAATAAGTCCGAAAATCCCATTTAGTTGGCTAATAAATTTCGGATTTTCCTAAGAGAAAATCTGATTTTATTAGTTAAATTATTTGGTGAATATTTGGTATTTTATTATTTAATTATTTATTACAATAAATATTATTTACATAATTATTTTAATTCCTTAAAACTAGCAAAATAATTTCCTAAAGTACTAAATAGGATGGCCGAAAATATGAGCTTAGGAAAGCTCAAAAATTTCGGCCATCCCATGTAGATTTTGGGAAAAATATTTTTGGTAAGTTGTATTTTTAATTATCTCCTTAAAATCTCCTATTTTCCTTAAATCTAATTCTCCATCTTTTTAGTATCCAATCATTATATTTTCTTGACATCTATTTTTCTTAATTATTCCCCAAGTAATTCCAATTTCCTTAATATTTTTCATGACAATCATACATTCCATATTCAATTATACACAATCTCTTCAATATCAAAACTTTCCTTAAATCTTTACTCACTTCTCCAAGTAATCCCTTAAACCCTACTTACCATAATTCTTCCCAAATTCTCTTACCATAATTTTTGCATGAGCTAGCCTATAAATACCACTCCATATCTCTCACATTCTTCACACCAATTCTCTTCTTTTCTTCTCCTCTTTTTACACAAATCATCCCGTTTATCTTTGAAGCCAATTTTCGGGCACTTCTGGTCAGTTTTTGGGGTATTTCTGTTTCACAGAAGATTGTTCCTCTAGAAAAATCCTTGAGGTTAGGCTCAAGAATCACCCAATTCGGAGTTATATCAAAGGAGTTATAGCCTCTGCAAGTTCTGCCTATTCTTTCCAACGAAAATCCAATTCTTCTCTTTTCCTTGGTTTCTTATCTTTTCTCTTTCTCTTCTCTTATTCAATTATTATTATTATTATTATGGGGGATTTATAAAAATTATTATGAGTAGTTTTAATTATATAAATTAGATTTTTAATGATGTTTATGAAAATTAATTTAAAAGGTTCATGTACATATAGTTGGGGGTTTTTAATTTCATTGTTGTGATTATTTGTTAACCTTATATTAATTAAGGTTATATTTATTTGTAGGGTGTTTTTAATCAAGCTACTTGAGAGTTCTTTTGAAGTGTTTTTGGCTAAGCAAGGATCAAGGTACGTTAGGTGGCTAGATACCTTGAAAGTGATCGATTTGAATGAGCATGTTTGAATGATTTTATGGTGATTGAATTAAATTGACTTGAATTATGGTTTATGAAATAAAAGTATGTTTAAAAGATTGGTTTTAATAATTAAATTGGAGTATTGATTTTTATAACATGTTTTGATTATTAATTTATTATTCATGTTTAAAAAGGATTGGTTTTAAAAGCTTGTTGGATTTATAAAAAAAAAAAGGGAGTTTGAATTATTATTATTAAAGGTTGGAGTTATTGGATTTAAAGAGGATTTATTTAATCATTGAATTAAATTTATTATTTATGCTTTATAAGCATGTTAGTAATCCCACTATGCGGATTTGGTATTTTGATAAGGCCTTAGACTTTGTATGACCGGGTCTTTCCTCGAGAATAGCCTTGTAACATAAGGAGACTATCTTGGGGGGTGTGCACACTTGGGAGAGGAATTGGTTAAATTGGTTTTAAAATAATTGGAATTGGTTTTATTGATTATTGGGATTTGAATATTGAGAATTGGTTTTGAATCATGAGTTTGGAATTATTGGAATAATTATTGGAATTGATTTCAAAAGCATGTTTGCAAATAAATTGAATTTAATTATCTTGCACTTACCGTACTTAGCATATTTGCTAACCCGTACTTCTTATTTGTTTTGGTTCGCCCTGTTTACCGTAATGGTAAGCAGTGTTATTTCAGGTGGAGTGAATAAATTGATGCATTGGAGTCCCGGGATTTGGTTTCACTAAGTTAGGAATCGTGGTCTTTGTATCTATTTTTGAGTACTCATAACATTGGTTTCTATTCATAGTTATTATTAATAAAGGAGAGTTTTGAAGTTTCCGCTGCAAAGTATTGTTTTGTTAGTAAGTTGAGTAGCCTTGCGTAATCACGCGGCGGTAATACGCCAAAGTCTATCTCTACGGTATAATTATACGTATTATACTAGTATTTCCGTAGAGGGAGATTTGGGGGTGTTACATTGATATTATAACCTTTTCCCTAAACATGATATTAGGAATCAAAATAGGAACCTAAACATGATTTCTATATATCAATAAACAATTAAAGTACTTACTTGGATGCCTCGTATCTCTTTCTAATAACAAAATACACGCGTTAGTAACTTCAAGGAAAATATAAATCAAACAATCAAATCAAATAATTGAAATAGAGATTAGGGACCAAACCCTCATAAATTATAACCTTTCACGTCTAGGGCGAAGGCAACTTCGAACTTGGCTAGGTGTATCTAAATCTCGTGAATGCGGAATTGTGTAAGAGGGAAGATTTAGAAAAAGAATAGAGAGAAAGCTTCTAGCTTTAGAGAGAAAGATGATTATTGTAGATGATGAGAATTGGTGATTGTTGATGATGATTGTGAATCGTGAATGAATAAAAACAGAGGTTCAGGACTCTATTTATAAGAAAACAGTCCGGAAATAGGTAGAATTTGATAAGGAATAAAACTCCACTTTGTCGCTGCAAAACCGACTTTGTCGCTTGGCGACAGGCCTGTCGTTTGGCGACAGGGTCTGTCGCGTGGCGACAAGCCTGTCGTTTGGTGACAGCCTGGATTCCTACGTGCTTTCAAACACGGAGTCCACTTATCAATCAAAATCGATTTGTAAAGTCCGTATGAAAACTGAAATCGTATTTTTCATAAAATAATATTTTATTCCAAATAAAACTTATCAAAAATATAATTATTAATTCTAATCTTATTAGGATTAAAGAGAACCTTCTAACCACTTATCAATCAAAATCGATTTGTAAAGTCCGTATGAAAACTGAAATCGTATTTTTCATAAAATAATATTTTATTCCAAATAAAACTTATCAAAAATATAATTATTAATTCTAATCTTATTAGGATTAAAGAGAACCTTCTAAAGAATTCTAGAAGACTATAATTAATTCTAATAACTTTAGGAATAATAATTAACATTGGGTCTTCCTCTAGATCATTGGGCCGCATGTAAAGATCAACCAGGCCCAGTTTAGTATTTTGGCCATAACTTCCTCATTATTCATCGGAATTGGGCCTATAATATATAGTTGGAAAGCTCTTTACAAGCCTCATCCAATTACACTATTATTGGACCTTTGTCGTGGACCAAACTAAACTGGATTGGCTGTTTTCATAAAATAGAGTTGTTTTTCGAAAATAGAAAGAAAGAATTTTAATAAAAACCAACCGCAACACTTGACCTTTCACACTTTCACCTCATTCGATTATGATTCGACGCAAAAGGTATTCATCACTGGGTTTGGTTTTGGGGAGACACATTTGGGTGTCTACAACTACCATCCATCTTTCTTGAGATAACACAAAAAGAGGGTGGTCTATTGATCCAAGGGTCACTCCACACCTTCACCGATTTACCATTCCCTATAATCCACTTGCATCCCTTTTCAATTACCCATCTGCTACTCCAAATGCTCCTCCATATATAGCTATGATTGTTGCTTGATGCGTTCATAGGGGTGCGTCAACTAGCTGTTGTCCCGTGAGTTAACACCAGGCAACGAGGTGAGAATGCTTCTTGGTGTGCTCCCTGTGAAGGTATGCTGAAGGTGAATGTTGATAGGGCGGTATTTGGAGATGCAGGATCCGGTATGGGCGTTGTTATAAGGGACCATACGGGGGAAGTGGTGAGGACGGGCTGCGAGCAAGTCCGTCAGAAATGGGATGCTAGTATTACCAAAGCGAAGGTGATGGCTCTTGGATTGAAGTTGGCTGTCCAATACAATGTTAAAAGTGTGATTGTTGAAAGTGATTGTGAGCGTTTGGTGAAATTGGTTAATGGTGCAGTAAAGGAGGGATCATTTATGGGATTGCTAGCTAAAGAGATTAAAGTTATAGCTGATTTTTTTGATTGTGTTGTTTTTACTTATATTTTTAGGGAAGTTAATGTTGCTGCCCACTCTATGGCTCACCTTGCCCCCCTTGAGTATTCTACTAGGGTGTGGATTGGGAGTTGTCTAAGTGTGGTAGAAGATGTAATTGCGTTGGATTTTTGCTTAAGCATTAATAATAATTAGTCGTTCCGTTGGCTTTCCTCAAAAAAAAAATTTTTTTTTTACATGCATTCCCAAATTAATGCCATTTTAGGAAGTATATTTGATTGTTATTTAACGTCCCGAAATTCGTTAGCAAGATCCATAATAATTTTAGAAACAGACTCAATATTTTGGGTCACCAAAAATAGAAAACAGGCTTGTAATAAAGAGACGAAAGACACACTTGCGAAAAAAATCGTGAAATGCAAAATGAGCCAAAGCGCGGGAGATTTTGAGAACAGTTCCCGCCAACAAAACCCCTAAACAACTTCAAACCCTTCTGCAATCCCCATTTCCCAGCTCTCCTACTTTCTTCCCATCAATCCATCTTCTTCTTCGCAATCACTGATTTATTTTGATCATCTGCTTACTCGTAATCCCACAATTTAGACCCCCAATTTTCCTAATCAAGCTTTTAATAGTGATTTCTACCCCCCCTCTTTTTTGGTTAAACCCTAATTTGTAGGTCTCCGAAATTAATCAACTATGAATACAGAAGGGTTGTCAGTAATTTGTGGTGGGCTTGGGTCAATTGAGGAGAATGAGGGCAGTATTTATTACTCCAGAGATGATTACTGTTTAGGTAATGAATTGTTGATTGAACAAAACCCTAATTTTTGTTTTTCCGATTGTCAGTTTTTATTTATTGCATTGATTTGATTTTGATTTGTTTGGCAGATAATTTGAAGGATTTGTTGAGGTTTTTGCGGCGTGATGATCCGACAACTCGGGATGTGTTTAAACAAGTGTGTAAATGGGATATTGTTTCAAAGAATTTGATACCCATTATTGAGCACTGTCAAGATGATCGCAATTTGGTCTTAAATGCAGGTATATGGTTAATTTTAGATGGATAAAATGCTGTAATTGAGATGATTAAGCGGTCAATCGAGCTAATGATGGTGAATTCTGGGTTTGCAGTGAAAGTATTGGTGTTTCTTACTATGCCTTTAGAGGCTACTTCAAAGGATTTCAATGAGCAGCTTGAATACCTTTGGGGCATTAAGTTTGCTATCACTATCAGTGATGTGGTTGCCGTGATCGTCTCGTTGTTGGAGAAGCCACTTGAAAATTTAGAATGGTATGCAGAAATTGAGTTATTTGTTCTTGAAACTGCTTTGTTTTGAACCCCTTATATATGTATATGTGTGAACAAGAGTAAGGATCTCACTTTCAATTGGTTTTGAGATGAAATTTTACACGAGCTCATGTGAATTAACTCTCCTCCCCCCATAGCCTAGGTTTAATTTCATTGCTGCATCAAACCATAGGGGAATTGCTTATCCTGTACACTATTAGCAGCACATTTTTGTGTGAATGTCAGAACTTAATATCATTATGTAGATCATATGGGCTCGTCCCGCTTTGCTAAATGTATTAACTTATCCCCTTGATATTACTGGCTTGTTTGTTTACCTTTTTTCTATTTTTTGTTTGCTTCTATCAGTTTGTAGAAATGCATGTTGACTTTTGGCCGTTTTGAAATGTCCTTCTATCAAGTTTAGATTAAATAGGGCTGGTTGGACACATACAAAACTCTAGACTTGACTTTGGTGGGAACTATAGTGGAATGGTGATTGATATGTCAACATAAAGGCTCAAATTTATGTAATTTTTAGTTTATTACTAACATGCTTCTTACCTTCAGTTTTCGTGTTATTGCTGTGATCTCATTATTGCTTCTGTGCTGAGCAGTAATGCATTCTCAGAGGATGATTGGAAGCTGGTCCAACTGGTTTTGACACTATTCCGGAATATTTTAGCTGTGCAAGACATCTCAGCACATCAAAAGGCGTCGGGTTCCGCAAGTCTATATTTATCCTTGCGAGATGATTTCTTAGACCTATTGTTCAGAGAAAATGTTATGGATTTGATTATCATTATAACTCAGCATGTTGGTGGTTCTTGTCGGTATCTTCGGCATGACAACTTGCTCTTGTTAGAAATATATCATCACATATTTACAGGTCAAGATGCAGAGTTGATTGCTAAAATCTGCCTGGAGGAATCAAAGGTTGGCTTTCTTGCCTCTTCTTACGACATTTAAGCTCCAAGTTTGAGACTTTATTCTCATCTAGTTATGGACTCAAACTTCTTAAGCATTAAAATATTAATTTGTAAGAGTTTCTTATGCAATGTATCTACTCAAGATTGTCCCATATGGAGTAAATGATAAATACATGATTTTTATGGCTCACTTGATCAAGTTCTGCACCATCACTCTTATAAATCCTTTTTCATTTTTTTTTTGAAATTCTTAGGTTGATGGAGAAGCCAAACCTTGTCTTGAAAGTCTTAAATGGATTATGCAAGAGGAAACCGAAAAGAGAAAACATTCCAGACTGCATGCTAGTCGGCACTCAAAGTTTAGTGGAGCCTTTACACGACTTACCTTGGTAAGAACCATCAGTTAATTGATGCCCGTAGTGTTATGGTTTCAAGTTGGTTACTAATATAAACCTCTTCCAACAAATAGGATGGTTCTAAAACAATGTGCATGGGAATGCCTAGTTCTGCTTCTTGTGATACTAAACTGCTGAAATCAGAGAAAGTCCACCGTGGTCCACAAAAAAAAATTGTGAAAGATTACACTCGACTTCCCACCACGAAACGAAGCATTTTGGAGAGGCTTCATGACTTTCTAAACCAGTTTCTAACTGGGGGATACAATGGTATTGATTTTTAAATACATGTATATTTTCACGATTACGCCTTTTGTGTATCTGAACAGGTAATTGCTTTGCATTCTCATCAGTGCTGATGCAATCCATTGCCCATGATATTGAGAAGGAGCACCATGCGATACAAACCAGTGATGTGCAAATGTTCTTTCACCTTGCTCAGTTTGTTACATTTTTTCAGTATCATAAATCCCAGCTGACAAAGGTGAGATACGTTTTTGGAATATGCACATGAACTCCCATTTCAAAAGAATGGATGGCAAATGTGCCTTTTGAGGCCTAGAAGTTGCTTACTGGATATACATGCATAAGAAAGAAAAAAGTGTTTTGAAGAATCGAAGGATATTTTTTAATCATAAAACAGTATTTGAGCTTTTTAGTTTATATGCTTGAAGTGCAGAAGAAAACTGGTTAAGGGGATCTCTGATTGTAAAAACTTATTAAAATGTTGATGACTTTATATTATATAAGAACCTGCTGCATAACTTTGGTACTTTCGGATAATGTTCAAGTTCTTGTTAAAAATGGTCATCGGACAACATTTGGTAGTTTAATCACTTATAATGTTACCTGCCAATATGTTTCTTGCTCTAGATTATTATTGTTTATGCTTGATGTTGTGTGATATGTTTGAAGGGTCATTCTTATGAGCATTGCTTCAAGTCACTAACCTTGTATATATAAAACAAGGGCTGAAAATCTTGAACATATCGCGTAGCATGTGTAAAGCATCATTAGTAGCTATCATATGTCCTAATCTGCCAGATCAAATTGAGAGTAAGCATCGTGAAATGTGAGTACAAGAATTATTTAATGCTTCACCTATTCATGTCAGAAACCTATACTCAGTTCAGTTCTTTTTTTCTTTAACAGATGCCAACTATTATTTTGACAAGACCATTTCCCATGAAGGATATACAGAATACACCCTATCATTACATGCGTTCAAATATAATGTTTTGTTAAGATATACCTTCTCTGGAAGCTGAGTTAGAAACAGAAATGTTGTGCAATTGCTTCATGATTGTGTAATCAAATTTCCATTATCTCTGGGTTCCTTTAGCTAACCTATACCTTTTCTAATAGCTACATACAGATGTCAGCAATGATTCTTCACTCAATGATGATGATGATGATAGCACATGGTTTAAAGGTGACATATGTGGGCCTATTGCAGCAACCATGAACGATTCAATGTTTATATTGGTAATAGCAAAGTGGCAATTAGCTTTTGAAGGCTTGAAGGAAACAAAGAACAATGCATTTTTGTCAATATCGGGATCTCTCATGAAAACTATGGTATAATTTTTTTATTTAAAATTCTGCAACCACCTTCTCATTTTGCTTCAAACCAGAAAGGGAAAAAAAGGAATTGATTTACTTATCAATTTCTTTGTAATTACGTGAAAGAGATCCACTGAAATGCATGTTTGAACCACGTGGATAAACAACTAGTGAATTGCTTATATATTACGTTTATGTTACCTTTGTAATTTTCTTCTCTTTAAGTCAAAGTAAGCTGACCTGAATTGCCTTTTTTTTTTTTTTTCTTCTCACGTGTACTGATGTGCTATAACTTGTGTAGAATTTAGAAATGTGTCAAGTCACTCAAGTGCCACTTCATCTTGCTTAGTACCAAACTTGTAGCCGCACTGCTAAAGAGCTATGTATTTGATTAGGGAGATGTATGTTTTATGTATACACTATCAGTGAAAGAGGATTATAGTTTTGGTGATCTATTTTCCCTAATCAGTTAAGCAAGTCTTGGTACTTCAAAAGCTTCTTCTATAAATTTTTTTGTATAGTTGGAGGAATTTCTTGTAAAAAAAGGTATGTAGTCAGCTTTATATTTCAGCTACCGTCATCAATCCCTTTCATGCCTTTCAGTGATTTACTAACCATTCTCACAACTTTGCACTTTTGAATGCTTTTTTTTAGTGTGATGTTTCTGTCTTGAATTTTGATATGTAAGACTTAAATTTGGTGTGTAGAGGTGCCATGCTGCCATGTCATCTGACTTGTGTCAGTACTAGCATGTTGGAGTTTTTATTTTTAATGTTATTATGGAAGTTATAGTATGGAGAAGTTGCATTTTGCAATTAATGGTCTCCTGAATAATCTGTTGTATTTCTGTGTTATTGTTTAAACAGATCCGGATGTTGGATTTGGTGCTCAAGATGATGCCTGAAAAATCCAGAGAACCACAAACTGCTCGTATCATACTTTACAAGTTGTTCTATGATCAAACTGATCAAGGGTTGACCAAATTTCTTTTGAATATGTTCCGATCATTTAATGCTCATAAACAGCCTAAAAGGTGATTTTCATCTTTTGTTATAGGTACATTGTTGTGTCGTTTTAACTTTAAAGCTTTTATTATAAATTTACATTTACAACCAATGGTGAAGTTTTTAGGCTGATCATGTGAAGTGGTTTCTATTTTTACTACAAGTACGTGTCTATTGCTGCCCTTTTTTTTACCACTTCAAGTCTCTTTGTAAAATGTTTTTTTGTTGAGAATCTTTTGGAAAACAAGGTTTCCCTGTTTCAAAGTAACAGTGCATACATATTGACCTTATGAGTCGTTTGTGTGGATCTATTGCTGGGATGAAAAAGTAATTACATCCATACAACTTTTTTTTTTGTCCCCCATTTCTGTACTTGAGCTGAAAGGTGTGTTGCCATCAACACTTCTTGGGTCTATAAACTTTAGTTTGGAGTTCAAAAGTAATCATTTCTAGTTTTTTTCCAATATGAATTCAAATTAGCATCTACTGACTGCATTACATCTTCTACTTCCACATTATTTAGTAATTATTATTATTTTTTTATAGATAATTTTGGTTACATAGTTATTAATTGCTGCTATTCTATCTTTTGTTAGTGATCTTGCTGATTTGGTGGAGATAATTCATGTAGTTATAAGGCTAATGGAGAAGCTGCAAGCACATGGCACATTAAGGGTAATTAATTACAACAAGCCCTGCTAGCCTTTTCAATCTTCAAACGTTTTTAAGCCTGCAAGTTGCTTCATTTTTATGTGCATGTTTGATTAATGTGCTTAACCTGGATGAGTTCCAGCATGTACTACCTTGTGCTTGACAGAGCTTGGTATACCTATTTATGAGCAATTATTTCAATTACAGAACCTTAAATGTTTTGTTACCAGTGTATATTGGTTTGTTTGAGGGAAATTCTTATTTCCATTACTCAGCCCTAGAGTGAAAGGATGACTGGGCATCTTGCCTTTTCTCTCAGCTATAAAGTTAGAGGTTAACACCAGTAGCACCAATATTTTCAATGATTTGTTCTTGTACTAATAGGACCATGAAGATGGTTTACTTGAGCATGAAAGTGTCACTTATAGCTCCTCTTGTGAAGAATTGCAGGCATGCTATTCTTAGTTTCTTACGGCTCTGATTTGCATGTTGTCACTTGATCTTACAATTTGTCTCTTTCCCACTACTTTCTTCTTGATCTTTTTATTCATCTTTGTTTTGCGGGAAAAAAGCTTTATTCCTTTTAGAAGCAAATTTATATCTTACGCCTCTATCTATTGTGATATTTACTCTTGATTTTCGTTCTGTTTTGGCCTTCTTTGTTGTTTTTCTGTATACATTTATTATGATGACCTTATCTATTGTACTGTGTTTTGAAGGTTGCCAAAAAATCTAGGAAGGTAAGAAGGAAAAAGGATCAGAAAAATTCAGAAAGCAAAGTTGTTGGAGATGATGCCACAATTCTGAATGGAATCCAGCCCTCCAATAACGAAGAACTTTTTCCTGACACTGGAAATGGTAATAATGAAAGGTTGAATGAGACAAACTGTGACGGAAAAGAAAGTGATAATATTAATGGTTGCAGTCAAGTTGATGAGACTAAGTTATCTAGGGATGAGGGACAAAACTCTGATGGCAGTCTCCCAGTGGGTGATCACACAGAATCTGATCAAATTCATGACCCAGTGGGTGATCACACAGAATCTGATCAAATTCATGACCCAGTAGGTGATGGAGAATCAAATCCAATAAATGAGCCACTGGGTGATCAGAAAGAATCTAATGAAATTAATGACAACTTTGTTGCCACGGGAGCAGATGATTGTGATTCCTCTGCAGATGAGCAAATTACTGCAACAAATGAAGTCGATTTTAAGATGACTTCCTTGCTTTTCTCATTGGCAAACAGCTCCATCATTAGTAACCTCTGTTGTTTGTTGAAGAATTACAAGAGTAATTCTACTGCAACAAACCACTACATTTTATGCTTGCTCAGGAGGATTTCAGATGATATGGATCTTGCTCCTATGCTGTATCAGGTGATCATCACAAGGAAATATCAATAGAAATTTATATTTTTGTACATCAAATGTTGGTATTATTAGTAGGAAGGCATCTAATCCCCCCCTCTCTTTTTAATTGACAGCTGTCCTGCCTCGTCATATTCTATGATATCCTAAATGAACATAAGGAAAAGCCACGTAAAGAATATGAGAACATTGCGCAGTTTCTGACTAGTCTTATAAGGAGAATGTTGAGAAAAATGAAGGATCAACCCCTTCTCTTTGTGGATGTATTATTTTGGAAGACACGGAAAGATTGCCATTATATCAATGTTGAATCTATCCAACATGAAATTGGTGAAATGAAGAAGGAAGTTAAGAATTGGGGTCATGGTGATGATACTGGTCCATCACAACGCAAGGAATATTCTCGTAAAAGCTTAGCAGATGCACTTGGAGATGATGAATATGATGTTAGCATCCCCAATCGACCTCATTTTGAGAAGTAAGATATCTATGTTCGGTATCAGCTGAATATTCTATCACCACCCTGTTGTTAATGCATTAAAATGACAAACAAGTCACATTACATCAAATTATTTGTGGAAATTCTTCTTTTTTGACTTACTCTCTCTATCCACAGGGATGAAGATTCTGATGAAGCTGCAGGAGAGGTCATTCACAGCTATGGTCTTGAAGATAAAACAATGTATTCCTTAGAACTATAATCATGCCTATCTATGATAGTCTTCCTACATTTTGTGCTTTGCATTTTCCTTGATAAAATTTTCCTTTTATTGCAGAATAGACAATTCATTGGAGAGTGATTTTCAAGGGGACGTAAATAGGAAGAAAAGACTGGTTCTCAGTGATAAGCTGGAGGGAGAGATAAGGGGTCTTTATGAAAAGTATGTTTACTTTGATGCAAGTCCTTCTGTCTCATGTAACCAAGCTGAAATTTATCTTTTTTCATAATAAGATCTTTCGATGAGACTATCTCCTAATAAATTTATAGATAAGTTTCATATGTTAACTCGTCCATTAACAGTGGTTTATCTACCCAAGTAAAAGCTGATATTTTATTGGATAGCTTAATTTGATGCACAGCGTGTTAATTTCTAACAGTGTATTGCATTAAAATAGCTTCATCGTTGGCATCATGGCATGTCAGTTTATTGAGATACTCCTTGTAGTAATGATAACTTCATTGTAGTTTGAGGACCAGAATTTGGATCTGATTGTCAAATGATGATGAACACAATGTTGAAACTGAAAACCAAAAGTCTAAAAATAGAGTGAAACATGTAATCTATAAAAATTCTTTATGTTTAAAATCATAAGCACAATGCCCAGCATACTCTATTGTTATCATATGGTTTGTTATGAGATGGGGCCTACCCATTTAACTGATGAACAACTTGTACTCACATGTCTGGATTTGCATTACAGGTATAAGGACAATTTAAACTGTACTCAACTTATCGCAGAAGCTCTTGATCCTAATGGTAATGTCTCTCCAGCTCAAGTTTCCCGCAAATGTAAAAAACTAGGATTACAACTTCCTTCGAAAAAGAGCAGCATGGCTCATCTTTCTAATGATAATGATCAAGACAAGGAAGGCAGACCAGAAATAGACAGCACTCTTCAGGACTTAAATCATGCAGATGGGCCCTCTTATCTGGGGAAACCAATGTAATATTCTCACTTTTTCGGATAGTTCTGTAATTATCCTCAAAACAGAGTTGACCTGCAAAATGCGGACATGTTGATTCCTATTTTTGACCTAAGTTACTGATTGAGGCTCTTCTCAGGCAAGCTAGGAAGAGAGTTCGTGCCATGGATGAAAAGCAGGAGCTGAAAATTAGAAGTCTATTTGAACAGTGAGTGTTTCTTTCGTGCTTTAAATTAAACAGATCTAAAGTTTTCTAAACTTAGTGTATTGTTCAGTTCTTAGTACTTCTACATAGTTTTATCCAAAAGAAAATATAAAACTTAGATATCTGTCTAGTTCTTAGTTTTGATGTGTTTTGGGCAGTTTCAAGGACCATAAGAGGTGCAGCCACATGATCGCAAAAGAACTTGACCCTGATGGAGCAGTGACTGCTGCTCAAGTTTCTCGTAAACTCAAGAAACTTGGTTTACGCACTTCTCGAATGAAAGGTGAAGTAAACAGACAAAAGATGGATGAAGCTTCTACTGACGGAGAAGATGATATAGACGATCTAACTCTGTCTGCTGTTAGGAAAAGGTGATCATTGCTGCATTGTGCTGTTATTCATTCTAAATCTATCTCATGCTTAAGCTGATGCTTATAGAGGTGCTGAACATTTTTTCATGTTTATTCTATGCTACTGCTAATCTATATAATATCTGGTTATCTTTATTTTACTTATAGTACTACAGTATTATTCTTAACTCTTTCTGTCATGAACTGCGATTCACATGTTTTCTTCGAGGTTGTTTTTTTTTTCCTTTCAGAAATAGCAGACTGTCAGGGGTGTGGCTAGCTTCATAATGGCTTTCTCATACCCTGTTTTATACCCGTTTAAAGTTGTATAAAGTGGCTTTGATTCTTTTGTTCGTCGGGTCTAGAGAAGTCTTTTCTATGTAATTTAATTTTAATTTAGTAGACTTGCTACCCATGAGTATATTTTGGTAATTCTGAATTTTCATCCTTTTAATCCTTTGTTCTGAACAAGATTGGAACAGGTCTAATGGATTTTTCATCTGCTAACCTATTAGTTTGTCTCGTTTGTAGGAGATTTTTTATGTTCTCCTATTTTATGCATCCACTCATTATTTTTTTGTTTGCATGCTGAAGGGTCATCCTCATTATGTGCCAATACTTTCATGTAACAAATTTTTGTACTTTTGGAGTCTAAATGACTAAAGCTCCTGTCTCTAGGCTAGGTTTACAAAAAGATATCTTGTGAGCTTTTGGAGTCTAAATGATTAAATCTCAAATGAAGTATTTCTATCTTGGGCCTTCTGTGCTTGTTCTACTCAGTCAACTCTAATTTGTCAGAACTGCCAAACCTGCATAAAAACCATTCTTGAATCAGGATTATATTGATTCTTGAGTAACACTAAATTCATCACAAGGTTGCTATTATTTACACAAAAATTATGTATTTATTCCTAGCTGTTTAGATTGAATATTTCTTTTGAAATTTTATGTAAGTTGGGGGTTTTGAGAGTTTTTTGGACCTTTTTTAAGAGGTAGGAGCGTAGGAAAGTTTTAACCATTCTCTCAATATAGCTGATTGGTTCTTGGCTAACAAAGTTCTGTGCTTGTAAGGTTTCCGAGATACCTACCTCAAAATTTCTGTATCGAGGATCATGGTGATTGAGCTTAATCGATTTCTCTTTTTCATAGTATATTCAAATCAGCAGAAATATTGGGCTGAATCTTTCATGAATTCTCTATTGTCAAAAACCTTTTCCAGCATGTAGACCCTTTAATTTCAGGTAGCTTGAAAATTAAGAAGTTACTCACGAATCATGTTTTATCAATCATTTTTTCAGGAGTAAGAACAAGGTGGATGCTTCATCTGAAAAGGAGTTGGGCAGTTTGAAATATAATGTTCAATCACCAGGGTCCACTTCAGATGATGAACAAGTACTTGGCTCTATTTTAAAGTAGGTGTTATTACTCACTCTCATCCCCCTTGCATAAATTCTGTTTCAATTTTCTTGTTAACCTTTGTCATCTCTTCGAATTTAGGAAACGGAAAATGAAAAGGGTTCAGGCAGAGCCAGAAGACAAGTTTGCCAGTGCTTCAACTAACCAGGAGGATATCGCTGGAGAAGATTCCAGCAATCAAGTTCCTCAAAGTTTGGAAGAAAGGTACGGATTTACTAATAATGTTTTGAGTCATTGCTTTAGAGTGTGTGGCAATTTAGGTCATATCCCCCAGTTTTGGGCTCTGCTGGCTGGTGTCTGACAAAATATTCATTTATTATCAATGTTTGGTTGTCAGATTGTCCAAGTGATTTTTGTGCTATGCTTGGACATCAGTTTTTTCTATTAAACTTGGCCTAAGAGTTTCTAGGGCGCTGGATACTTGGTGTTTACCAGGAGATAATCTGAATGCTTCCAAATTCGCAGTATCTCATCCATATTATTGTTTTTTTTAGTTGTGTAACGATACAGTTCTGTCTTACAGGGATGAAATTGGGGAAGCTGTGGATGTAAATGTTGGTTTTAAAAGGCTTAACATCCCTCATAGCAGTTCAGCACATCAAGCTGTTAGGTCCAGTGATTGGGGTGAGGGAGGTAATCAGCAAAAGTACGACGACCTATCTGAATCTGGGATTGGTACCTCAAATCATGGGTTCTCTGGCAGCAATCCAGAAAATGAAGCTACTCCTGACACCAGTAATGATAAGAGAGGTCTTATGCTGGATGAAGATGTTAAAACTATCCAAAATGTGCTTAATTATAGTGAATTGGAAGATTCAGGGGATGAACTGGCACCTAGTGCATCACCTGAGAGTTCTGTAAAGAGAAGGCGGCTCAGGGTAGTGATGGATTTTGATGATGATGATGAGTAGGATTCTATTTAAAACTTGTAATCAATGTAAATTAACATTTGATTGATGCAAACTGATGTAGTAATTGCTGTTAAATAGTCTGTAGTCTTTGACCCGAGCCAATCTCATAATATTGTTTATATAAATCTATTGCTCAATATTTTTTTTAATCTTTTCTGTTTCTGGATTTGTTTTGCACATTTAAACTAACTTCATTCAGATACAAACTTTGAACAACGTCACTTTTTAAAAAGTGTTGTAATTTGTATAAGAATTCAATTTTGGAGTGAAATTAACACCTAATTCTTTTTATTCTTTACATGTAGACTTTTATGGTGAACTTCTTAAAACTTTTACATTACTATTATAGACATCAAAATCATATAAGTTTTTGCTAGATTCAACTTGAAATGTATTTTCTAAATATATTTTAGTATTTTTACTTTATCATATGAAATATAAACGTGTTTAAAGATGTGCATTGGAGACCGTGTAATTCAAAGCATAAAGAATGAAGAGAGTAAATATTTTTTTCTCATAATTGAAACTAAAGCTGTCAATTCGGGTAAACAGGTCGGGTTTGGGTCGGGTAAGAGTGGGTCGGGTCAACTCGGGTCGGGTCAATTCGGATTAATTCCATAACCTATGCGGGTCGGGTTTGGGTTGGGTCATGCTTGAGTCGGGTCATACTTCTTATCGGGTTTGGGTCGGGTTTAGGTCGGGTTAATAACAGGTCGGGTTACATTCGAGTCGAGTGAACAATAGGTCGGGTTTAATTCGGGTTAAAACGGGTTAGGGTGATTCTCGGGTTCGAGTCGGGTTCGGTTCAAGTCAATAATTTGCGGCTTAGAATCAGGTCGGGTCATTCTCGGGTTGAGTCGGGTTCGGTTCAAGTCAATAATCTGCGGATTATAATCAGGTCGGGTCATTTTCAAGTTGGGTCATTCTCGGGTTCAAGTCGGGTTCGGTTCAAATCAATAATTTGCGGGTTATAATCAGGTTAGGTCATTCTCGGATTCAACTCGGGTTATGTTCAAGCCGGGTTATGTTCAAGTCAATAATTTACAGGTTACAATCAAGTCGGGTCATTTCCAAGTCAGGTCATATTTGGGTTCAACTAACTATAAATAAATAATTATCATTTTTATCAAGCTAATTATTTCCTTAAATTTGATTATAATATATATGACAATATACTAGGGAGCTATAGTATATAATTTAGGAAGATAATTATCTCCTTTGACCATACAACAAATATATACTATATTTAACTCTTAAATTTGAGGATGATGCTCCTTTCTTTTGCTGGCCTGGATCGACTTGGTTTCCCTAAACAAAATGCTTTGATCAACAATAATAAGGTGGTCTAAATTGCATTTAAGGTGATTTGAAATCGGGTCAGGAACAATTTGGGTTGAATTTAGGTCGGGTCAATAACAAGTCGTGTTAATTTCGAGTCGGGTTAATAACAGATCGGGATATATTTTTGGGTCGGGTAAGTGATAGGTCTGGTAAAATTCGGGTCGGGTCAATAACAAGTCGGGTTGAATTTGGGACAGGTCAATAACAAGTCGGGTTGATTTCGGGTCGGGTTTAAAACAGGTTGAGTTAAATTCGGGTCGGGTTACGAACGGGTCGGGCTGAATTTAGGTCAGGTTAGTAACAAGTCGGGTTAAATTCGGATTTTGACGGGTTAAAACGAGTTAGGGTCAATTTCGGTTCAAGTCGGGTTCGGTGCAAGTTAATTAAATTGGCCGCTGTAAACCGGTAAATCGGTGCAAGTTGTAAACCGGTAAATTGGCCGTTTAACGGCAAGTTGGATGGTTCCACACACCCAATTGGACTCCCGTAGGCTATTAAGGACCATGGTAAACATTTCGGCAATTTTTATTTGCGGGCAAAAAAAAGTCAAAAAATTCCAAAATTGAAGAGTAATCCACGCTTTTTGAGAAATTTCGGAGGTTTCGAGGTCCGGTGTCGAAAAGTTTTGAAATTCTAGGGGATACATCTCGGGGTCATATAATGCCGTTTGGAACCATATATGATCATTATTTGTTGTCATAAATATTCGTGGTAGGCTTGAGTTAATGAAATCGGTGCAAGTTGTAAACCGGTAAATTGGTCTTTTAAAGACAAATTGGATGGTTCCACCCACCCAATGGGACTCCCGGACGGTATTAGGGATCATGATAAACATTTCAATAATTTTTATTTTCGGGCGAAAAAAATTCAAAAATTACAAAATTGAAGGCTAATATCTACGATTTTTGAGAAATTTTGGAGGATTTGGGGCCCGGTGTCAAAAAGTCTTAAAATTTTAGGAGATATATCTTGGGGTCATATAATGCCGTTTGGAGCCTTTTATGATCATTATATGTTGTCATAAACGTTCGTGGTAGGCTTGATTTAATGAAATAGGTGCAAGTTGTAAACCGGTAAATTGGCCGTTTAAAGGCAAATTGGATAGTTCAACCCACCCAATTGGACTCCTGGAGGGTATTAGGGACCATGGTAAAAATTTCGACAATTTATAGGCGAAAAAAAGTCAAAAAATTCCAAAATATCCACACTATTTGAGAAATTTTGGAGATTTCGGGGCATGGTATCGAAAAGCCTTGAGATTTAAGGGAATACATCTCGGGGTCGTATAATGACGTTTGGAACCATATATGATAATTATATGTTGTCATAAATGTTCGTGGTAGGCTTGATTTAATGAAATCGGTGCAAGTTATAAACCGGTAAATAGGCCGTTTAAAGGCAAATTGGATGGTTCCACCCACCCAATTTGACTTCCGAAGGGTATTAGGGACCATGGTAAACATTTCGGCAATTATTATTTTCGGGCGAAAAAAGTCTAAAAATTCCAAAACTAAAGGCTAATATCCACACTTTTTGAGAAATTTTGGAGGTTTCGGGGCCCGGTATCGAAAAGTCTTAAGATTCTAGAGATACATCTCAGGGTCATATAATGTCGTTTGGAACCATATATGATCATTATTTGTTGTCATAAATGTTCGTGGTAGGCTTGAGTTAATGAAATCGGTGCAAGTTGTAAACCGGTAAATTGGCCGTTTAAAGGCAAATTGGATGGTTCCACCCACCCAATTGGACTACCCGAGGGTATTAAGGATCATGGTAAACATTTCGGCAATTTTTATTTTCGGGCGAAAAAAGTCAAAAATTTAAAAAATTGAAGGCTAATGTCCATGCTTTTTGAGAAATTTTGGAGGTTTTGGGACCCGGTGTCAAAAAGTCTTGAGATTTTGGGGAATACATATGGCGGTCATATAATGCCGTTTGGAACCATATATGATCATTATATGTTGTCATAGATGTTCGTGGTAGGCTTGAGTTAATGAAATCGGTGCAAGTTGTAAACCGGTAAATTGGCAATTTAAAGGAAAATTGGATGGTTCCACCCACCCAATTCGACTCCCAAAGGGTATTAGGGATTATGGTAAACATTTCGGCAATTTTCATATTCGGGCGAAAAAAGTAAAAAAAAATTCCAAAATTTAAGGCTAAGATCCACGTTTTTTGAGAAATTTTGCAGGTTTCGAGGCCAGGTGTCGAAAAGCCTTTAAATTTTAGGGGATGGGGGTCATATAATATGATCATTATTTGTTGTCATAAATGTTCGTGGTAGGTTTGATTTAATGAAATCGGTGCAAGTTGTAAACCGGTAAATTGGCTGTTTAAAGGCAAATTGGATAGTTACACCCACCCAATTGGACTCCCGGAGGGTATTATGAAACATGGTAAAAATTTCGACAATTTTTATTTGAGGGCAAAAAAAAGTCAAAAAATTTAAAAAATGGCTTATATCCACGCTTTTTGAAAAATTTTGGAGGTTTCGGATGACGGTGTCGAAAAGCCTTGAGATTTTAGGGAATATATCTTAGGGTCATATAATGACATTTGGAACCATATATGATCATTATATGTTGTCATAAATATTCGTGTTAGGCTTGAGTTAATGAAATCGGTGCAAGTTGTAAATCGGTAAATTGGCCCTTTGAAGGCAAATTGGATGGTTCCACCCACCTTATTGGACTCCCGGAGGGTATTAGTGACCATGGTAAACATTTCGGCAATTTTTATTTTCGGGCGAAAAAAATTCGAAAAATTCTAAAATTGAAGGCTAATATCCATGCTTTTTGAGAAATTTTGGAGATTTCGAGACCCGATGTCGAAAAGCCTCGAAAATTAAAGGGATACATCTCAGGGTCATATAATGCCGTTTGGAATCATATATAATCATTATATGTTGTCATAAATGTTCGTTGTAGGCTTGAGTTAATGAAATCAGTGCAAGTTGTATACCGGTAAATTGTCCGTTTAAAGGCAAATTGGATGGTTCCATCCACCCAATTGGACTCCCGGAGGATATTAGGGACCATGGTAAACAATTCGGTAATTTTTATTTCCGGAAGAAAAAAAAGTCAAAAAATTCCAAAATTGAAGGCTATCCACAATTTTTGAGAAATTTTGGAGGTTTCGAGGCCTGGTGTCGAAAAGTATTAAAATTCTAGGATATATATGTTGGAGTCATATAATGCCGTTTGGAACCATATATGATCATTATTTGTTGTCATAAATGTTCGTGGTAGGCTTGAATTAATTAAATCAGTGCAGGTTGTAAACCGGTAAATTGGTCGTTTAAAGGCAAATTGGATGGTTCCACCCACCCAATTGGACCCTCGGAGGGTATTAGGGACCATGGGAAACATTTCGGCAATTTTTATTTCCGGGCTAAAAAAAGTCAAAAAAATTCCAAAATTGAAGGCTAATATCTACGTTTTTTGAGAAAATTTTGGAGGTTTCGTGGCCCAGTGTAGAAAAGTCTTGATATTTTAGGGGATACATCTCGAGGTCATATAATGTCGTTTGGAACCATATATGATCATTATTTGTTGTCATAAATGTTCGTAGTATGCTTGAGTTAATGAAATCCGTGCAAGTTGTAAACCGGTAAATTGGCCGTTTAAAGGCAAATTGGTTGGTTCCACCTACCCAATTTGATTCCCGGAGGGTATTAGGGATCATGGTAAGTATTTCGGCAATTTTTGTTTCCGGGAAAAAAAAAGTCAAAAAATTTTAAAAATTGAATGCTAATATCCACGCTTTTTGAGAAATTTTGGAAATTTCGAGGCCCGGTGTCTAAAAGTCTTGAAATTCTAGGGAATACATCTCGTGGTCATATAATGTCGTTTGGACCCATATATGATCATTATATGTTGTCATAAATGTTCGTGGTAGGCTTGATCATATACGGTTCCAAACGACATTATATGACCCCGAGATGTATCCCTAAAATCTCAAGCCTTTTCAACACCAGGCTCAAAAACTTCAAAAATTTGTCAAAAAACGTTTATGTTAGCCTTCAATTTTGGAATTTTTTGAATTTTATTCGCCCGGAAATAAAAATTGCCGAAATGTTTACCATGGTCCCTTATACCCTCCGGGAGTCTAATTGGGTGGGTGGAATCATCCAATTTGCCTTTAAACAGCCAATTCACTTGTTTACAACTTGCACCGATTTCATTCACTCAAGCCTACCACGAACATTTATGACAACATATAATGATCATTTATGGTTCCAAACGGCATTATATGACACCGAGATGTATCTCTAAAATCTTATTTCTTTTCGACACCGGGACACGACACTTTCTAAATTTCTAAAAAAGCATGGATATTAGCCTTCAATTTTGGAATTTTTTGACTTTTTTTCGCACGGAAATAAAAATTGCCAAAATGTTTACCATGGTCCCTAATACCCCCCGGGAGTCCAATTGGGTGGGTGGAACTAGGGGTGAGCTTGGGACGGGTACCCGTACCGTTAGTACTAACGGTTCGGGTACCCGATAACCAAAATCACTAAAAGTGATACCCATAACCGGAACCGATAAGTTCGGGTACCCGGACTTCGGGTACCCGGATTTTCAGATCGGTTATCGGGTACCCAATAAGATATCCAATAATGATAATTAAACTTAATTATGTAGTTATTATGATATAATTAAAAACTAATTAACAACAATACCATATAATTTTGACCAAATTATTAATAATATTACTAATCATTGATATTATAAAGTGATTATGAAGTGAAGTAAAAGTTTAGATTTATATTAATAGATTTAAGTAGGGAAAAAAAACAAAAAAATGCTTATCGGATCGGATCGGGTAACCGTTAATTTTAAAATGATACCCATAACCATACCCGATAACAAATTAGCGGAACGGGTACCCGAACCGTTATGGTTATCGAATCGGGTACCCTACTTTTCGAAACGGTTACGGATCGGTTTTTCGGGTAGTTTTGCTCAGCCCTAGGTGGAACCATCCAATTTGCCTTTAAACGGCCAATTTACCGGTTTACAACTTGCACCGGTTTCATTAACTCAAGCCTACCACGAACATTTATGACAACAAATAATGATCATATATGGTTCCAAATGACATTATATGACCCCGAGATGTATTCCCTAGAATCTCAAGGCTTTTCGATATCGGGCCCCGAAACCTCAAAAAATTCTCAAAAAGCGTGGATATTAGCCTTTTTTTTTTTTTTTTTGGAATTTTTAGAATTTTTTTGTCGGGAAATAATAATTGCCGAAATGTTTACCATGGTCCTTAATACCCTTTGGGAGTCCATTTGGGTGGGTAGAACCATCCAATTTGCTTTTAAACGGCCTATTTACCGGTTTATAACTTGCACTGATTTTATTAAATCAAGTCTACCACGAACATTTATGACAACATATAATGATCATAAATGGCTCCAAACGGCATTATATGACCCCGAGATGTATCCCCTAGAATTTCAAGACACCGGGCCCCGAATCCTCCAAAATTTCTCAATAATCGTGGATATTAGCCTTCAATTTTGTAATTTTTTGAATTTTTTTTTCTTCCGGAAATAAAAATTACCGAATTGTTTACCATGGTCCCTAATATCCTTCGGGAGTCCAATTGGATGGATGGAACCATCCAATTTTCCTTTAAACGACTAATTTACCGGTTTACAACTTGCACCGATTTCAATAACTCAAGCCTACCACGAATATTTATGACAACAAATAATGATCATATATGGTTACAAATGGAATTATATGACCCCAAGATGTATCTCTTAGAATTTCAAGACTTTTCGACACTGGGCCTCGAAACCTCCAAAATTTCTCAAAAGCATGGATATTAGTATTCAATTTTGGAATTTTTTGACTTTTTTCGCTTGGAAATAAAAATTGTCGAAATGTTTACCATGGTCCCTAATATCCTCCGGGAGTTCAATTGGGTTGTGGAACCATCCAATTTGCCTTTAAAGGCCAATTAACCGGTTTACAACTTGCACGGATTTCATTAACTCAAGCATACTACGAACATTTATGACAACATATAATGGTTCCAAACGACATTATATGACCCCGAGATGTATCCTCTAAAATATCAAGACTTTTCTACATTGGGCCCCGAAACGTCCAAAATTTTTCAAAAAACGTGGATATTAGCCTTCAATTTTGGAATTTTTTGACTTTTTTTCGCCCGGAAATAAAAATTGTCGAAATGTTTACCATGGTCCCTAATACATTCTGAGAGTCCAATTGGGTGTGTGGAACCATCCAATTTGCTGTTAAACGACCAATTTATCGGTTTACAACTTGCACCAATTTCATTAATTCAAGCCTACCATGAACATTTATGACGACAAATAATGATCATATATGGTTCCAAACGGCATTATATGACACCGAGATTTATCCCATAGAATTTCAAGACTTTTCGATATCGGGCCTCGAAACCTCAAAAATTTCTCAAAAAGCGTGGATATTAGCTTTCAATTTAGGAATTTTTTGACTTTTCTTTGCCCGGAAATAAAAATTGCCGAAATGTTTACCATGGTCCTTAATATCCTACGGGAGTTCAATTGGGTGTGTGGAACCATCCAATTTGCTGTTAAACGACCAATTTACCGGTTTACAACGACCAATTTAATTAACTTGCGTCGAACCCGACTTGAACTGAAATTGACCCTAACCCGTTTTAACCCGTCAAAACCCAAATTTAACCCGACTTGTTACTAACCTGACCCGAATTCAGCCCGACCCTTTCCTAACCTGACCCGAATTTAACCCAACCTGTTACAAACTCGACCCGAAATCAACCTGACTTGTTATTGACTTGTCCCAAATTCAACCCGACTTGTTATTGACCCGACCCGAATTTTACCAGACCTATTACTTACCCAACCCAAAAATATAACCTGATCTGTTATTAACCCGACTCGAAATTAACACGACTTGTTATCGACCCGACCTAAATTCAACCCAAATTGTTACTGACGCGATTTTAAATCACCTTAAATGCAATTTAGACCACCTTATTATTGTTGATCAAAGCATTTTGTCTAAGGAGACCAAGTCGGTCCAGGCCAACAAAAGAAAGGAGCATCATCCTCAAATTTAAGAATTAAATATAGTATATATTTGTTGTATGGTCAAAGGAGATACTTATCTTCCTAAATTATAGACTATAGTTCCCTAGTATATTGTCATATATATTATAATCAAATTAAAGGAAATAATTAGCTTGATAAAAATGATAATTATTTATTTATAGTTAGTTGAACCCAAATATGACCCGACCTGATTGTAACCTGTAAATTATTGACTTGAACATAACCCGACTTGAATCCGAGAATGACCCAACCTGATTATAACCCGCAAATTATTGACTTGAACCGAACCCGACTGGAAAATGACCCGACCTGATTATAATCCGCAGATTATTGACTTGAACCGAACCCGACTCAACCCGAGAATGACCCGACCTGATTCTAACCCGCAAATTATTGAATTGAACCGAACCCGACTTGAACCCGAGAATTACCCTAACCCGTTTTAACCCGAATTAAACCCGATCTATTGTTCACCGACTCGAATGCAACCTGACCTGTTATTAACCTGACCTAAACCCGATAAGAAGTATGACCCGACGTGACCCAACTCAAGCATGACCTAACCCAAACCCGACCCGCATAGGTCATGGAATTAATCCGAATTGACCCGACCCGAATTGACCCGACCCGTTTACCCGAATTGACAGCTCTATGTGTGGCTAATAGAGAGCAATTGAACCTTGTTAATTCTCTATCAGAGAAATATTTAAGATCTTGTTGGCAAAAATGTACAAGTTCAAGCAGTTTTCAGGATCTGCTGTATGCTTTTCTTAACTAAGATAATTTGATTGCGTAAGTGGAGTCATCCTGCATCAAGGCTTCGAATACCTTCTTATAGCTTAATGGCCAAAACAGACAGGGAATTCTAGGTTATCCCCCTCTAACCAGACTCAGTGGGATATAAAGACTCGGTGCCTCAGTGGCTAATGAGGGGCGATTGGGCCTAGAGATTAAGAATGAACAATATATATCAACAAAACTACCAATAAATAGAATGAACTAGCTATGATCTTTTACAAAATTCAAGTATGCAGCAAATAAATCATTCCATGTATCTGTAATGCCAGGTAAACACCAATGCATGCAATCATCATGCCTCTTTCCACCAGCTTTTGAGGGATGGGCATCTGCTCTATATTCACTCATATGGGTTATGTTCAAAACATAGAAACTGGATCCTTTAAGGGTCTTGTACAAGTGATGGTTGACAAGGCGTGTCTCAACATTTGTTCCATTATTTTCCACATTGAAAAGTTCTTCAACCTGGGCAGGTCAAACATAAGTCAGGTTTTGGTAACTAATTTTCTGTTGAAGGAAAAACATACGAAGTAAAGACTTTCACATGTCAAAATCAGCAGCAACTGATAAAATGACCTACTTCTTGTGATAACAAAGGCTTTGAGCGCGGGCAAGAACCACCATGGTCCCAGTCGCCTCCCTCAAAATGTCTGGGGGATTGTGTGCGGAATATTCTTATTGCACCAGATCGCATTTTGCTTTCTACATATGATACCTGAAATCAAGAAAAAAGATTAGCATTTACGAAAACTCGTGAACTTGAGAAAGAACATAAGCATAACAAGGACAGAGAGAGACAAAAAGACATGGATCTCTGGTTGCTTACTGGTGATGGGTATGCCATGAAAGAGGCCTACTACGGAAATTGTTTCAGAATGGTGTGAGCCAGGGCAAATGACCAATGCATCTATTTATAATCAATGTTTAACTTTTGCCTCACTCAATCTTCCAAGGATAAGAAGATGTTTGATGAAATCCAACAAAGGATCTGACAAACATGTGGTGTGTTACTCAAAAGGTGGTGGACTGATTGTTATGTATAGGTATAATAAACAACACAACCGAGAAAGGTAATGAAGCTTCAAGAAAAGCAAAGATAGACAGAGGTTGCGAGCCTAACTTGCTAAATGTGATTACAAGCTGCTGAACCGACCTCATAAGACAAGAACATGTGATGCACAAATATAAGCATCCTTCAGCAATGTCTCAACTCTCTCCTCCATTTCTAGGAGAGAACCAGAAAAGAGCAGCCTAACATCAAGAGAAGCCATTTTGATGCTTCTATTAGTTCCATAGGCATAGAAAAGTTTCTAGTTCCCATCATACACTAAATTTAACAGGCAGAAGCATAGGAAAATAAAATAACTAAGTACCATTTGTTTCAGGACCATATCCAAACCGACATCAGGAGCTACTGGAGGCAGTATAGGCATTCCTTTCTCAAAAAAGAGCATAGGTGACTTTACTGGATCAAACTTTGAGGGAGCCCACCACCTGCAATATCAGTGAGGTAAACAAAGTTACTCCACTTTTCCCTGACCTATAAACCTTTTGACAACAACTCGAAAGCATAGATTTGTTAAGTGTTTATCTAGATGCTAATTTTATATTTAGACAAAACAATCTATAAAATGCTAAATAGTTAAAACCTTCCATTCATACTAGACATAGAAGCAACAAGAGGGAAAAGCCTCAGATGCTACAGAACACAAACAAGTCAGTTCGAGTACACACACCACCACCATAAAAGCCGACCTCCATTGCAGAGATTGTACCCCATGTTTGCTCCTTTTCAAACCACTTGACTTGCATATAGCCAAGCAAAACAAATCAAAAACTCCCCTTTAAACCAGAAAGTCTATAAAAATAAAACCTAGATGGCTAGATGATAGTATGTTGACCTATTTCTCACTATAAAAAGCACAAAAAATTGACAAATTTCCGCAACATTGTACTTGGTAGTTAGTACATACTTATGGACAGATTATATGGCCATGGTGCATCATAATGTTCCTTCATGGAGATAAGTTTACTATGTCATAACTCAAAATGTGGAACGAAGGTTCTAAATTGTGAAAATTGAAAATTTTCATTGACAAAGGATGCAGATAATATGCATTTATTGTGTATCAGCTCGCCATGGAGATTGGTGGCAGAGTGCAGGTTATATAAGATGGAGGGAGTAGTAGTATACGAAGTATTTTAATAGGTACAAGGTTAGAAGCATTTTATCCGTGTCTTGTAACCCTGATAGTTTTGTTTAATTTCATACCACAATAGTTCTACTAGCTTGATATGATGTAGCCTCAAAAACTCAGTTCATATAAGGACTTCTTTGTCTCTTATATTGGCTTGTGAAAATGCAACAGTATAGGTCATGGGTTGTAAATAGAGTTTTTTTGGGAAGGAGAAGATGCAAAGGATATGCGCTTTCATTGTATGCAGTTCATAAAAGGAGGTAAAAAAAGCAGACAAATGATCTGCTTCAATGCTTCATCCAAAACATAAAATTTAAGTAAAATAAGCATGGGCAAAAAAGCAATGCAAGTCATTACAGTGACTTAAATGAAGCTGGATCTAGTATAGATTGTAGACATTACCAGTGTCCAGTATTAATGATGACAACATCATGGAAGCTAGGAGCTTCAGCCCATTTGCTATCGGGGACATCAATGTCAACTCGGTACCCATCATTGTATCCAAGAGATTCTAGAGCTCCATCATTGGTATTAGGTGACCACCTATTCAAGGAAAGGAAACATAAGGCCCTATATAAGTGGAAAGTTTAAAATGATATCTAATAGCTCCATTTTAAACATAGCTTATCAAGATGGTAATTTTAGACTAGTTCTTTTCAACTTGTAAATATTTGAGGAACATATGCTGATAATCTTCTGCATTCAAGAGCACATTTTTATTTTTAATCTCATTCACTGAGCATAAGGAACTGTCAAATCCATGTTACACCATAAAAAAGTAATGGAAAAATTGTCAAAAACAATACAAACTTTGAGTGATCCGCTAAAAACAAGTCGAACTTTTGATTATTTCTAAATAATACAAACTTTAGGGGGTTTCCGCCTAAAACAAGTTATAACCGGTTAATGACTTAATTAGTAGGTTATATGAGACACGTGTCAAACTTTTATAGGTTTAACAATTTAATTTAATTAATTTATTTATTTAATGTGTTTATTTTTAAAAGATTATTTATTTAATGTGTTTATAACCGCCCAAACCAGCCACCGCTGCCAACGTTCCCTGCCCTCCGACGCCGGCCAAGCCTCAATCAACCCTCCCCCGGCGCCGTCGCCGACCCCTCTTGCCCCTGTCGCGCGTTGCCCCCCTTCCCTCTTACCCCTAACCACCACATCTCGCTGAAATAAACCACCATTCTCGCCCACAAAGCCCCCTTAAACATATCCCCCACCTTCGAAAACTCTAATCGAAACCCTAGAGATGGTGGGGGAGGTTCGATTAGGTTTTTCGGTGGTGCTGTAATAGTTTTAAGGGGTTTTGTGGGGGAAGGAGGGAGATTTCAGGAGAGGGTCGGGGTTGTTGGTTCAAGGGAAGTGGGTAAGCGCGACGAGGGCGAGGGGGTCAGCGCCGGGCCGAGGACGGTGTGTTGGGCGTGGCCAGCGCCGGATAGCAGGGGACGGGGGCAGGCAGGCCTGGCAGCAGTGGCTTGGGAAGGAGGTGGTTAGGGGATGGGTTTTTTTCAAAAAAAAAAAAAAAAAAATTATTTAAGTGTTAAACATAATTAAAGTTGTAATTGATAGTTAATTAAACTATTAAACAAATTTATTAGAGAAAAAAAAAAGGTTAACCGGTCTTCAAGGTTACAGGTTAAATATATTGTTTAAAGCGGAAACCTCCCAAAGTTTGTATTATTTAGAAATAATCAAAATTTCGACTTATTTTTAGCGGATCGCTCAAAATTTGTATTATTTTTGACAATTTTTCCAAAAGTAATAAGGAGTAGAAGGAAAATTTGAGTATAAAGTTTTTTCTATTACATAAAATCAAGTGACTTTGTTTTCTTCTAAACAGTTGCTATTCACACTTGTTGGTACATATAAAGCACAGAGAAGGTTGCACAAAAGAGACTGAAACATCTTGGTAAACTCATATACTTCCTTCGTTTTTTTATTACTGCACCATAGGGGTTGAGTACAAATATTTTGGTAGTGAAAAAAAGTAAGAGAGAAAGGTAAAAATACAAAATTGCCCATGTGACATATTGATAAATTAAAAAGTAAGTGTGAAAAAACAAGGATATGTTAGGTATTTGTAGTGTGAACACAAATAATTTTTTTAATAAAGAGGAAATGGTGCAATATTTGTGAAACTTCCTAAAACGGCAAGTGGTACAATAATAAAAAAACGGAGGAAGTAGTATAATTGATCAACCAAATGTATCTTGGTAAACATTTGATTAGGTTCAGTGGAGCTTCAAACAATTTTACTCTAAAAACAAGCGGTGGCAGAAGCAAATAATTCAATAGCACTTGTACAATAACACAGAAGACATGGCTTACCTACCGTAACGTGCTAATAGATTAGTACGGTGATAAGCAATAGTAAGATTGTACTGAAGAAAAGTAAACCCCCGATCTGCTTTAGCTGGATGCCACTTTTTCACATCACTTGATACTTGCCTCAGCATGCAAAACAGAGAAACAAACATATTTCTATTCAATGAATCACCTATAAATCCTGCACACACCAAAACTTCATAAAGTCAGTAACTTCAGAGTCTATGCTTAAAAGTTACAACATATCTAGCTTCAAGGACTCGAAATTTAATACTCCCTTTCGGGGTGATTACGGATGTCTTTTACATGCATTTTACTGATGCTTTCTCTCTAATAACTTCATTTCGATTATCTTAACTTTATAGTAATACTTCAACTTTGTTCGTATGAACAACAAACTCACAAACTTCACAATTTTCCAAAATTGGAAAGTTCTGAACCTAAAGCTCAAAATATGAAAATCTATCTAGTACTGCCACCATAACTTAAATGCCACTAAAGATGCCCATTAGCTATGGATCAGCCACAATCCAACTATTGATCATCTATAAAGAACTGAAAAAAAAAAAAAAAAAAAAAAATCAAATTCAAACCTAAATAGCCCAACAAAAACCAGGTACCTTAAATAAGTAAAAAAATCCCATATGCTTATCTACCTTCCTCAATAGCACATTTGGTAGGCGATAATAAATAACAATACGATCATGAATTTATGTGTAAATTTTTTACTGATATATCGTGCCAATGAAATTCACAACAAGGGCAATCAAAATCAAACCAAAAAATTCCAATCCAACAAAACCCATCAAAATTACTGAGAAATAAACAATACCCAGAAAAATCAATTACAATAAAAATGAAAGAAAGTACCTATACTAGTATCCCTAAACCGTTCAAGAAATCTTCGAGCATCAAAAGGGGGAAGATCACAATTTCTGGGCTTCCATCTCCACTTAGAAATATCAAAAGCATTGGATTTATTATTCAATATGCAATTCCAACCCTTGAAAATCTCCTTGCAAGTGTGATCATATCGAACAGATCTAATCGTAGGATCGTAAACCCAATTCCCATCAGTGAAATCGCAGGGTTCTGATGATGGGTGAAATTGGGGGGTTTGAGAAGAAAGAGATGAAAAGGGGAAGAGAGAGAAAGCGAGGAGGAGAGAGGCGAAGCAAAGGAGAGATAAGAAGAGGAAGGAGGTTAGTGAGATAGAGAATGGGGTAGTGGGTTTCTTGGAGGTTGGGTTGTAATGGTGGTTTTGCGCCATTGATTAATGGTGGAAGTGAGGAGAGAGAAAAAGAGAGATGAAGGAGATTTGAGTTCCTCCTCCTCCTCCACCTTCAACAACGGCAGCATCACTGAACAAGAGTGACTGTAAATTGCAACCAAGCCTCTAAAACCGACATATTTTAATTTTTTTTTTAAATTACAAAATTTATAGTTTAATATCATTCCAAAGAAATGAGAAAATACAAGTTCAAGTGTTTAACATTATTACCTACATTTTCAAAAAAAAAAGATAAAATTATTACGTACGAGTACATACTTCTATTTTATTTTTTTATAAAAGTACTTTTAACATTATAATGTGAGAAAATCCAAGTTAATCAATTTGATAAACAAAATTTGTTTATCAAATGACAAAATAATAAATAAAACAACATAAATGCTCAGTCATCATGACATTTTCGTAAATATATCAATAATAGTGGGACCCGTATTTACTAAAAAGTTGTTGATTTATTTACAATTTTGTCATTTGATAAACAAATTTTGTTTATCATATTGATAATCTTGTATTTTCTCTTATAATATACGGACTACACTTTCTTAAATACCCTTTAAAATTGGTGTCCACATATACTTCGTATTGTTCATATAATTTTTTTTCATTATTGTCCCCCTTAAATAACTACGAGTACTTTTTATAATTATTCCCAATGACTGCAAGTGTACGCGTGTTTTTTACACTTCATTTATATTAAAAGTCGTAAAATATGGAAAACGAGCCCTTAATAATGAAACAGAGAGAGTACTACGTTTTGATGGGGTAAATTAAAGAGCGAGAAATGGTGAAACTTAAAATAACTTTTGTGCGAACAATGAGAAAAAAAAATAAAAAATAAAAAATCAACCCACAATGGCAATGCCCTAAAGAATCAACTTTAGTTAAATAGTTAGGTATTTATGTGCAGTGAAGAAATATGGAGCTACAAAGACCCCAGAGTGTTGACTCTAGTTGCAAACTTGCTACGCCTTACGCAAGTCGAATTTGACTCTTTGGTAGGGTGGAATGTAGAACAGTCGCTGTCTACTCCAAATTTAAGTAGAATAATCCAGTATTACAAACTTTGGAAAGTCTGAATCTTCCACACAAAAGCACCTGTCATTTAATTCCACTTTCAGCAGAAAATTCAAGCTTCTATAGTATATTAGGTGTCACAGTTAATTTTTCGCTAACTATGATGGCGTTAGATTCACTAACCAGCCAAACTTCACACACTAACTTTATATAAGAATGCTCAATATAATGAACACGATAGAACACTTAGAATATAACACAAAGCATACTTTTTATTAATATCAATAATAACATATTTACACGATAGTTTCTGGATGCCTTGGACAGACCCAAGGTCATCTATTTATAGGCAAAGGAGGACAATCCCCTCCAATGCGAATAGACACTACCCACGCATGCATGCCAAGTGGCACTCATGCAATTAACCGTAATCTAATACAAGTCAGCAATCCTAACCCACTCACAATACGGATCACCACCATTATCCTTCGTGTCCCTTCGCTTTGCCTTTATCCACAAATTGTACTCTAGTGTGAAGGGCTGCATCGCTTCAACATAGTGTCGACTCCATTGGCCATGTAATGGTTCACTAACCGTCGTCACGCACCAACTGACACCTCTACCCAAAGCACCCCTTCGCTCAGATACCTCTTCACACCAGATGCCACTTCGCACATTGGTGCTAATCCGCACCAAGCAACACAACGCTTCGCGTTGCATCGCCCCAATGTGCTGCTTCGCTGGCACCATGCCAACGACCAAGCAACACGTCCCTTCACTGCACCGCATCACGGCCAAGCATCGCGTCGCTTTAGTGTCTCGTGCCATAGCCCATGCGTCGCATCTCTTCGGAGCAGTGCCACTTCCCCAAGCGTCGCGTCACTCCGATGCTATGCATCATATCCCAACCGACACGTCGCTTCGCACCCAAGGCTAGGGACGCACCAGTAGGGGTGCTTATGATGCGAGACAACTCGCAAGCTACTCGGACTCGACTCGGTCAAAACTCGGTCAAACCTCGACTAGAGTGAGATCGACTCGAGCTCGGGCTCGACTCGAAATGTTAACGAGTCGAGCCGAGCAACTCCTTACTCGACTCGAAAAGCTCGTGAGATACTCGATTTTTATAATACACTATGGATTATTATATTTATATATTTAAAATATATATATATAAAAAAAAATTCACTTAATTTTCTTATTCAATTATTCCAATAATTGTTAATATTGGGCCAAACTCATATTCATATTCATAATTAGGAATAATGGGCCAAACCTACTCTTTTTTTTCTTGAAAAAAAACATTGTATTTCAAGGAATACCTAAAAAAGGTCTTTTCCTTTCATTTTCCTCAAAAAATATAAACGCCTTTTCATTTCCTATTGAATATTCTAGGATCTTCTAGTCTGTCATTTTCATCTTCCTTAAGTTCCTTCCATGTTCTCATTCCTCTTCTATTTTCTATACTAAAATTCTATCAAATAGTAGATTAAAAGGTCTACAAGCTTGGTAATTCAATCAAACAAAGTACAAAGAAGCATAATTCAATCAAATCGCCACAACTCTCGATCACTGCGTCTCTGTCTCCTCCTTAACGCAGGTAAATTTCCCTTTATTTCATTTTTTATTTTTATTTTTGTAACAAAAGTTTCTTAATAATCCTTCTCTTGGTAGATTCGATGTATATATAGTTGATTTTTGCTATTTTGTGAGTCAATTAGTAAGTTAGTAACTTAGGGTTTTCAGTGGGTTAATGTAGTTTGTTTAATTAAGGAGGTGATATGCTTAAAATGAATGAGTACATTTAGTTTTGTTATGCTTAACAATTTGAGTAGTAAATGTTGTATAATTTAGAGCACTGTAGCCTTTTATGTCACCCAAAGACCTATAATCGATTCTTGAATAACATGATAGACAACAGAGTACTATACTACTTCACTTTGCAAAAATAAAAAATTCGAGTTCAATTCGAGTTCGAGCTCGAGTCGAGTTTAAGTAATAGGTTTTCGAGTTCGATTCGAGCTCCATTCTTTTAAGCTCGCGAGTTTCGAGTTCGAGTCGAGTTTCAGTTTTGTGCTTTCGAGTTCGAGTTGAGCTTAGCTGAACTCGAGCTCGACTCGCATCATAAGCACCCCTACGCACCAGCAAAAGCTCGCCACGAGCCTTCGCTCATAACCCAAGTCATTAAGCCCACTTATGTAAACAAGCCAACCTTGTGCTTAAGGCCTATGTAGCCCACGCCACGCTAGGACCATACATCATGGCCTTAGCCAATGACGCACCCATGGCCGCACAAAGCCATGAGTAGCACTGCTCCCCCTAAAGAGATTTATATTGATTTATGCATGTAATACTAGTGAACACGCCAATAACAGTAACACAATAATGGACTATTGGGCCCAACCCTTAGGTCCAACGTCCATCCACTAAACCTTAGCTTACCAAGCTAATATATAGAGGCAACCATATGCCTTTATTTACTTATTAACCCCACCATAGGGTCGTATAGTACTATATACAAGGCCTAGCACCATAGCCAAGCCGTAATGTGCCCTTGTCCAGGCACACCATGTCGCGCATGGCTCAATAGGGGTCTTACACTAGGAGAGTAGGAGCATTCACTTTTACGAGTGAATCATAACTCTGGTAAATTTCAACACCACCAATCTATAATATACTAGGAGAGTAGGAGCATTCACTTTTACGAGTGAATCATAACTTTGGTAAATTTCAACACCACCAATCTAACAGTGGAAGACAAGAAACAGTAAGTTCACTACTACTCACAACTGGAGACTTCAAAGAAACAGTAAGTTCATCACTAATACTTGCACGACGCATACAGAGTAATTCACAGCTAAGACTTATCTATGACAATGGTTTAACCGAACCAACTCAAATGCTGGTCTCTAGTATAGATTAGATCAACATGGTTGCACTTAGGCATCAGACTATCAGAGCATACATTCTACAAGAAACACTATCTGAAAGTGCTTGCTCAGAGAAAAACATTAGCAAAAAAGAGCTTAAAGGCAAAAAAAGGATAACCAGTTTTATTGATCTGTCTTCTGATTTGAGCATGTTACAAGCTAGACATTTATAAGAGTTCATTCTTTAAAAGCTACTTTTGTATTCAGCAAACTAAACTGATAGAGAACCATAGAAATCAAGCTTGGAAGCATCTTCGAATAGAAGCAAGTTTCAGAGAAGTGATCACATAGAGCCTGTCATACAAATGAATCCATAAGCGAAAATACGCATATCTCCAAGATCTCTTGAATATCAAGAAACCACAAACCATCCAAAAACCAGAGATAAACCCAAGAGCAATGCTGATATACAACCCCAAAAATATATCTTCATCGTTGTATTTGGGCTCGTGATTATTGTTCTCATCTGCTTTGGCTCCCTCTTCAATGCACTTCTTCGGAAGTGGGTCCCCGCAAAGTCTAGGATTTCCTGCAAACGCTGAAGCATCAAAGGTTTGAATTTGAGTTCCTGTCGGAATCCTCCTGGACAAGTTGTTATTTGCCAAGCTCAAAGTTCCCAAGAAGTTCAAATTTGTAAGAGTTGAAGGAATCTGGCTAGAAAGATGGTTATTAGACAAGTCCAAGGACTCTAGAGACTTCATCTGACCTATCTTTACAGTGATAGGTCCAATGAGATTGTTTCCTGAAAGGTTCAAGGAAATCAATCCTGTGAGACAAGAAATTTCAGCAGGAATAATCCCTCCCAGCATGTTACTTGAAAGATCGACGCTCTTTACAAGTTCCAGGTGGTTTTTATACTCATAAATGAATCCTTTCAATACAAGGGAGATGTAGTCTTTGTATGGGCCGATGGATGAGAAAGTACCATTCATGTCCCGAATATCTACAGGGGTCTCAGTTCCTGTGTCATTGTAGCAAAGCTGCACAGACAATTTGGAATCACTCCAGAGATATTGTTTGTAGACAGATCAAGAATTTAAATATAAGATAAACGGCAAAGTTCTAGAGGTATTTTTCCAGAGAAGGAATTGTTCCGAAGACTAAGAACTGTCAAATTTGGTAGCATATGCCCCATCCACTTTGGTATTTCTCCAGAAAACAGGTTGTCACCAAGGTCTAAATAAAATAGTTGGGTTAAGTTGCGAAAGAACGAAGGTATCTTCCCAGAGAACTTGTTATTTCTCAAATGCAAACTGTTTAACCTGATTAAGGAACCAAATGAACTAGGAAGCTCCCCAGACAAGTTATTATTTGACAAATCTAAGACAGATAGTTCAAAACCAAACTCAGACCAACAATCAGGTAACTTACCAGAAAAGAGGTTATGTGAAAGGTCAAGACCTAACATCCATGCACTTTTGCAGATAAAAGATATTAACCCAGAGAAACTATTTCTAGAGAGATTAAGATAATCATAATCTCCAAAGAACGGTGTTAAGGAACCCTCAAGGAGGTTAGAGCTCAAATCAATGGCAGAGAACGACGAAGCCGTGCTGTTTTTAGTTGATGGATAGATTAGCTCACCACGAAGTCTGTTATGGGATAGGCTGATGAATGTAGCTCTTGAAGAAAGATTCCAAAACCAAAAAGGAATGGTATCCGATATTCCAGCATGTGACATATCCAAGCTTACATAATTTGTTTGAGTTTGAAGCCATTCTGGGAAGTGAGATCCTAACCTACAAGAAGCAAGTCCTATAGTGTCCAATCTAAATGGAGGCACCCAATCAGAGCCAACATTAAAAGACAATGAGTTAAAGGACATATCTAAGTTGCGCAACCTAGAGAGATTCAAGAGGTGACTCACACTAATCTCACCTTTCAATGAGTTTGAGGAAATATCCAGCTGCTCAAGCCTTGAAAGTTGCCCTAGACCTGCATGTATTGTGCCATTTAATTGGTTATTTTGAAGTTGCAAGACTCTCAGTGACCTAAATATGGAAAGATCAGGCACATATCCTGTAAGTTGATTTTCTTGAAGATATAATGTGACAAGATTTGAACGTCTTTCAAAAGTAAAGGGAAATGAACCATTTAGTCTGTTTGAGGCCAGATTCAACTCTGTTAAGGAATGAAACTTCGTGAAATCTGGCAATGAACCAGTAAGGTTGTTACTCTGCAAGGAGAGAAATATCAATGATTTGTTTGAACAGGATAAAGATTGAAAGATGCTCGAAAGATCTCCCTTGAGATTATTCCCAGATAGATCCAATTTTTAAAGCCTGCAAAGACCCTTAATAGAACTAGGAAGGTCACCTTCGAGATAATTATTAGAGAGATCGAGATGTGAAAGAGAAGTCATTTCCCTAAATCTACTTGGAATTTTACTATCACTCGATAGGCTCTCAAACAGGGAGAATCTAACTAGAGAGCTATGGTTGAAAATCCAAGTCCATATCGAGGATGGTTTGAGAAAATTATAAGAGAGATCAAGGAAAGCAAGTGACTTGGAGGAATTAATAATAGAATGAGGGTGAAGAATAGCATCAGGAAGATAGCATTCACTCAACTCCAAGTGCTCTAGGGAAGGGAGGTTATTGACAACACGAATCCAATCCGTAGCTTCACTGAGATCAACATTCAGTAAAATGAGGTGAGATAGTGAAGTAAGATGAGACAGCATGTTAAGGCTTCTAGCAAACATATTGCTATAAGATATTTCCAGATAATGCAACTTTGTAAGATTGCCAACCTGATGAGGAATATCTATACCTCTATTTAAATTAAAATTTGTAAAAATAAGATGTCTCAATTTAGTAAAGGAGCCAATAAAGCTTAGGTTGGCATGAACTACATAAGAACCTAGTAGGTTGGAGATCTCTAGGTGGATCAACTCTTCAAGAGCAATCAAGGAAGGATCCAAATGGATAGTTTGACTTAGAAGAGGAGGCAAAAGACCATCTTCACAATACGTTAAGAAATCACTCAACAAAAGTTGGTTAACATGACCAGTGAGGTTGCTGCAATAAACACCAGGCCAATTACAGCAGTCATGGTAAATGTGACTGTAGTATTTTGCACAGGTGGGGTGAATGTTGCGAATGGCCTCTCCTTCCTTCTCTATGCACCTATTGGTGTTGATTTCGAAGCTAAAGGAGGGGGTTTTTGTGAAGAAAATCCCAACTAGAAAAACCAAGAGAAACTGTATTTCTCGTATTAAATGTAATACTGACATTTTTTCCAAGGAGAGGAATTTTGGGTTTGAAATTTGTTGAGCCCAAAAATAATGTGTTCGTAGAATATATACTGAGAAATCATTGACTCTAATCACAATGATGAATGATGATACTTGAGGAAAAAGATGCATAGTCCACACCCCTTGAAAATGAAAGAAACGACAAGGAATAAAGTCATTCCCACGATGTTTGAAAATTAGATTTTTGATTGCTATAGACTAATTCAAACCTTCGTCCATTAGACCTAAGTTACCTAGAAAAGGATTAAGTATATGGGTGTCCAAAGGATTAAGTATATGGGTGTCCAAGTGTCAAACTTGGCCATTTGGTTGAAAAAAGTAAAGTTTTTAGTTAAAAATAAAGTATCTAATTGACATAGTAAAAACAAAACACAATACGCCACGATACAATTTTTGAGGTAAATGAGGGTGCCAAAGTGACATAGCTTTAGACTAATTCAAGTCTTGGCCAGTCAGATTTCGATGCCTTTAGACTAATTCAAATCTTGGTTACAATTGGAACTGCATATCTATTATATATTATTAATCATGGACTAATTAAGTCTATCCACACCGGAAGTGAAGATTGCACAAATGCAGTTTCATGAGATTTTCCCCCTACCCCATTACTGACATTCAATTCAAAGCATCTGCTTATACAATATTAACATTGACACGAAAAAAAAAAAAAAAGTTAACACACCCAACACTCTAACAGCATTAGAGTGTGGACATTTGATATTTCGTCCAAAGAAATACAGGAAATAAAAATAAAAATAAAATCAACGCGTCATTTGGACATTAGTTTCTAGCAGGATATATTAATAACAGTTGTACAAATATACAAATGACATACTTCCTCCGTTTTTTAATACTTGCAACACATTCTTAAAATGGAAATGTCACAGTACTTGCAACACACTATAAATGGAAAGTTATTTTCGGGAAAATATGTATTATTTTCCTTATTTAAAGCAATGATCCACTAAATTACGCTCCTAATAACCACTCACCTCATTTTAAAGTGTATTATATCATGTAAACCCCACATTTCTTAAATATTGTGAAAAAGTGTGTGTTGCAACTATTAAAAAACGGAAGTACTTTTTAAATATACAATGTCATAATATATGCAAAAGGATGTGGTTAGCAACATGAAGCTTTTATCTACGCAGGCCATTGACAAAGATCATCTCCCTCCATTTACTTCTATGAAGTAGTTCTATGCTTATGTAAACCTATTTCTTTATATCAACTCGAACTCCCTCAATCTAAGGGCCTGTTCTCATTGACTGAACTCAGCTGAACTGAACTGAACTGAACTCAGCTGAGCTGAGCTGAAATGAATATTTTATAAGAGAAGGAAATTAGGAGCTGAGCTGAACTGAACTGAACTTAACTCAGCTGAACTGAACTGAACTGAATTTCAACGTAAGAGAACAGGCCCTAAGTCATCTTTGGCCTTCATTGGCTTCTTCTAAAATCTCCGTGATCTAAACTCTTTACATTAATTACCGATGTATCTTCTGGTCATCACCTCAAAAGCCCAAACCAACACAACTGATTCTTCCTTATCCTCAATATCGGTAACTCCAACTACCCTCCAAATTATGTCATTCCTAATTCTATCCTTAAAATGTTCCCACGTATTTATCTCAATATATGCATCTTTGCAGCACCCATCTTTCTAAAATGATTTTTCTTCGCTACCACTTTTTAAACATAAGCACAACAAATTCATTCTCACACTATCATGGAATGTATCTAGTGAGAAAGTAACAATTAAAATCTGGTTTAAAAGGCATAGTTGAATGACAGCGGATGGGTGATAAAGTGGGTCTCCCTCATGAAAATACAAGTTTATCTTCATGATAAACAAAAAAGTATTTTTTTCTAAAAAAAAAAAATACAATATTTATCTAGTGGTATTTCGGTAAATAAGTCGACAACTTTTATTAAATACGGGTCCCACAAATGTTGATTTATTTACGACAATGTCAAGTTGATTGAGATGTTTTGTTGATTTATTTACGAAAATGTCACTAGATAAACGATTTTTGTTTATCACGAAGATAAATTGACTGGGTCTCCCTCTAATTTTACTACTTGAATGATTTCAAGATCCAAAAACAGTACACTAAAAGTTCTGGAAATTCATCTTTGCTGAGTAAAGAAAAAAAAAGGTTCCTACAAATATGCATCTAGTTATAGCAAGAAAAATAAGATTTTCCAAGCCAAATTCCATACCTTTTAGACTGTAACTAGAGAACAGATAAGAACCTGTAGTATTGCCCAATTAGGCATAAATATGATTTCTTACAAAATGGATGTAACACGAACTGAATTATCACCAGAACCAGTAAGATATATAGGTAGGGTCGGATGCCAATCGACAGTTGTCACAGCAGCACTGTGTGGTAGAGTTTTTGATCCGTTTGCAAGACTTCCAACCTAGAAAACAGAAAACAAACTATAAGATGTAAAGGAAAAAAATGCCAGCCCAGTATCATCTTTACTTCTTTAGTAATATGTGGTCTAGAATCAAAAAAAGATTTTGCATTCTTTGTTAAGGAAAAAAATTTAGGCCAGTGACATTGATGAATTTATTATGGAAATAGACGTACTAGATTGATGTATTAGTTCAGGAACAGAGGTGAACTGTACCTGATACATGGGTGATCGTACTAAATCAGAGGTCACTAGCAGTCTCTTTCCAGTACAGTCCAGCGCCATTTCATGACGGCAGTGTTTCGAGGTATCAGGATTGCAGAACCTACAGAATGAGAAAACTTGTGATTCTAATAATTCATTTTTAGCATCTCTTGATGTCTATATAGATATTTTTAACAGAAGTACTTCATAACAACACATAGTACGGGTCAAATATACAGTTGGCAAGAAGATCCATACAACAACAGTTAAAAAACAAGTTTCAGATTAGCAAAGACATTAAGACAAGGAACAAAAATCCACCTCACCAGGAGTGGGAGCTGTAGTTATCTGAAGTATTTAGTCTATTTGCAAAATTAAATTTAACAATGTTAGGTAACATTGATACATTAGGTACCTCTACAGCTTAACCTGATCCAGGCCAGTTCTATAATGATGCAGCACACAGCAAGAAAAGCAAAGAATGAAGAAGTCATATGATAAACACCTTGCCATAGGTCATTGTGTCAAAAAAGGCATCTATACACAAAATGATACATGCAACTAGCCAAAATGGTGTAAAAATTCACGTGGCATCAATATTTTTTATACAGGAATGCTAATACCTGCTGCAATCTGCTGACCAGACAACTCGACCTTGATTTTGTAAGCTCCATTCAAATACCTGAACCCATAAAATATCCGATTCCTTTTCAGCAACAGTCCAAATTATTGCTGAAGTTGCACAAAAGATTAAACTACTTACTTTTCCATCCGATCCCAAAGTAAATATACTTGTCTCATCATGTCCGAAAAGAATGGAGCTGATGGGACAATCGTGAGCTGGCCATCCAGTAATTTGCAGACCCGCAGACATGTCTTATGTTAGTCAAGGACTCAGAATACTCAGATGTCTGGCTACAGATATGAGTATAGCCTGAAATTAATATCAATACATTTCCATGCATTCAAGAACCTGAGTAGCATAATCATGCATCTGGAATTTTTATAATGGGGTAATAAAAAGAAGGCTATCAAAACAATCTCTCTACTTTGAGAACAGATAAGAGGTCCACGATGTAGAATTTTGAATCTCCATGGGATGGATAATGCAGGGCTTGGCAGGATATGATCCTACAAACCAAGTATCCAGATACTCTCACTTTGATATGTAATGCAGAGCAACCAACAAAATATACATATATCACCACACCAAAGGAGACATGCAAACGTGTAAGGATACCAAACATGTGAATCATCCCATCAACAGCAGCAGCAGCTAAAATCTTTCCATTGTGATTGAAGCACATAGAGGTTATCGCTGGGGGCTCTTCACCAAGCGGAAGGACTGTCTTCACAGAGTAAAATGTCATCAAAAGATTGATCTTTATTATTAAGTTAATAAACTTTGGAAAACCACAACATACCACAGGCTTCCATGTCTTCATGTTCCAAACAGTTAGTGAAGCATATCCCATGGTGTTAGCATATGTTGTTTCATCCCTATTCATGAAAAAGAAAATAACAAATGACTCTTGCATGTCATCCTTGAGTTATAAAAAATGAACAGAAAGTTCAGAAACATAGAGAAGCACAACCAATCTATGATGCCCGAATCTAGATTCTTTCGGCCATAAAGAGTTTGGACAAATAAATAAGAAAATAATGCTCATATTTAATAGCTATACTTGATTTTCAAAAACTAAAAGAACAATATGCCTTAGTTTGACCGAGTAAAAGTTTTATAACGAGAAGCTATCCTCCTTTTCAAGGAACATAAATGAACTAGAATGAAAGATGAACAAAAAATCAAATAAGGATCACTGTACTAAAAATGAATGGGAAAAAGTAAAAGCAGATGTATACCCTTCAGATGCAGCTGCAGAAACAAAAATGGGTTCCACAGGGCTGCATTTTATATCTAGTACCCTGTTATGTAGGCCACAGCAATCAGCACAATGAATCAACAAGGACTACAAAAAGTTCTTAGTCCAGGAACAACCTTCGAAATGTTTGACCAGTGCTGAGATCACAAACGACTCTTTTTGCATCCACATTCCATGCCTTGATGCCTCCCTCAGCAGTGCCTATCAGAAGCTTTTGTCAAGCCAAAAAGAGATATAATTAAAGGGTAATATCAATTGAAGAAAGCAAACTTTTCATTGAATGTCGATTAGAGAAAAGTAATGCAATGTACACCCACACACCCCTAAAAGGGATAGAAGAGAAGCAGCATACCAAGCGATCAGACTTACAATCCCAGTCAAGAGACAGAATTTCCGCTCCACAATATATGGTGGCGTTTCTAGATCCTGGCGTGGATGAATCATACGTCCAAATCCTTTATCACCAACACACCAAACCTAACGTCAGTATTCCACTACAGGAATCTTAGAGAGCAGAATAATAAAACAATCGATTAAATTTCACTGATTCCCCATTAAAGATATAATATTAAGCCCCTCCAATCTCTGTTCTTTTAAAGAAGGTGACTACCAAAGTACCATGGTCCTTCATTTCTATTTAAAGGAACAACAAATAAATAAATAAATATACAAGTAAATACTCTCCCATCTCCATAAATATCTTGCTTCCCATGAACCAAAATAAAAATTCCCCTTTCAAAGAAAAAAGAGTGCTCCATCCAAATAATACAATGACGTAAGCATGTAATTAGCCAGACATCATTAGGCAGCTTATTTAACTTTATATTGCAAACCCACATTAAAAGATTGAAAACAATTTAAAATACCTCTGCTCAGACAATTAAGTGAAATTGGCATTATGCATTTAAAATTATCACCCTTCTCTTCAAAAAACAAGAAAGAGCTCAAAATTAAACGTGAACAGCTACAGTAGATACCTGACTGTCCCATCTGTAGAAGCACTTGCAATATTATCCCCAGATGCTGAAAAGCGGGACCTACTTATGGGACTTGTATGCCCCAGAAATGTTTCCTTATAACAAATGCCATCAGAATTTTATATGAGCTAAGAGAACAATGATGAAATTAAGATAATAAAAAACAAAGTTAGATGGCATCTTCATCCTCCGAAAAAGTGAAGAGTAACGTATAGTTGATTATCTGCATTATCATGAGTTCATGACTAAACTTAATATTCATTGGAGCTAATGAAGTAGGTGCCAGTGTTTGCTGACATGTGAAAGTTGGTGCATCATATAGCAAATTTCCCAAAAATAACTTAAACATGAAGCTCTACCTGGAACTGCACTTTTACTTCTGAAAATTCTTCCTCACCTAGGACCACAGCCGACTTTTCTGTCATAACACAATCAACAAGACGTAATTCAACAAGAAAAATCTTTAGATAGCCTAAAAGTACATGCAAGTCATGCAATATACATGATTAATAACAAAGGCATTTTTTCATGTCACAAAATCAGAAAGTCAGCAACTGATGCTCACTTGGCAACATCTACAATCTCCTTACTCCTTAACTAGATAGCTATTTTTTCCCTTTTTAAAAACCCAAGGAGCAATTGGTATCAGGATCCTTGACATGGGCTCAGAACTTATATAATTTACATGACAAACCCTGCTTAGGGAGGAGGGGGTGGAGGAAGAAACTAATACATCAAGCTCTACTACCCATTCAAAAAACTAGAAGTCATACTCCTACTAGTTTATCCGGAAGCAATCATAAAAGCAGAAAACAAAACCAAAAAGTGCAAACGCAAATATTACTAACTACCTATAAGATCAAGAGCCTTGAAGCCACTGCTCTTTGGGAAGAAAATAATGGACCTTTTTTCCCTACTCTCCTCACTGAGATTCTAACTTGAGGGCAGTAGTAAAAATTTAATACTTAGTACTTCTCTTTCTCTCCAATTTCATAGTCACCAGGACTCCATAGTTCATAACTAATAATTTATTATGCACTTTGATGAGTAAGTCAATCATTCCTCTATGCAGTGATTATTATTTTATCTTAATCTTGGGACAGTGCGGGCCCAAATATCAAATGCAAAAAGATTCTTCCACCGTTCTTTAATACTTGCAACATTTGGAATTTTTTTTTTTTTTTGGAGGGAGGACTTTAAAAGTATTAACACATTGTCTTTTAACTATATTTTGTGACATATACATAAGGAAGATTATAGTCATGTGAGATCTTTTCAAACTTGTCTCAATATATAATTTCAAAATATCAACTTTTTATAATTTTACTAAAATATAATCAAATATATTCACGGTCAAACTTATGCATAGATAAGCATGAGAATCCAAATGATGAAAGTAAAAAGGAGGGGAGGAACTGAGGAAGTAATGCATAGTAAATAAAAAAATAAAAAAAAAAATCAAATGTCACTTTTAAGCCTTATTCGATTCACAATTTCATATAAGGATCAAATGCTTAACTAAATTGGCTTGTTGTGTAGTTAGTTTCCTGTTACAATAATATAGAGCTCATTAGCTCAACCTTAGAAATAACATTTTTTTTTTTCCAAATTCCATGTGTTACCGGGTTTTAGGAATTTCCAATAAGAATTCTGCTATAGGTCAACTCATTAGTTTACTTTTACATAAAAAAAAAATAAAAAAAAAAAACCATTGTTTTGCACAATATGTAAATCCAATGAATATATAATCAGGTATCAAAGATAAGATAATATTACCACTATATAATCCATATTTGGAAACATGGATTCCATTATGATCACTGCTAACTGGTGGATTTCCAGAAGAACTTGGGGCATGATCAGCATTGTAGGCAGTCGTATTGGACAAATCCGAAAATCCAACCACTTCATGGCTCTTGAATCCAGTTTCAAGCTCACTTTTAGATGTAGTGGATAGACTTGCCTCTTCAGAAACCACAGAAGCACTTTTCACAGAGTTATCTTCTTGTCCCATTAACACAGTACCACTATGCGAGAAAAACAACAAAGTCAAGAACTTTTTTTTCTCTTTTTTTAGTGTTGGAAGGGAGACAAACACCTATGGAAAGAGCCCATAAGCTACATAACAAGGGAGTTGAGATCGTCATCTCCTAACAATTCTATTGTAGTAGGAGTATAGTGAGGCAAAAAACATTGTCTACATCACTTGACCATTCATTTCAAAGTATTCCTGTTCAATACTCAGATATCTAGATAAAGATGAATGCCAATTTCACTGTGGTTGAACTGACTTTATCCTTTTGTAATTTATGAACTCTAAGTCCATACTTCAGCTACAACTTAATAACATATAAAGAAACTAGAAAGCTACAATTCCTAGTGTACAAACAAACAACAAACAAGCAGCAACTTGAATCTAAGGAACAGCTTCCATTTTGGAGGTATTGGGTATAAATATAATAATAATATTGTATAAAAACAGCAATAATGCAATAGACTACCGTCTAAGCTGATGTAGTTGAGCCTCCCTTTCTTCCAGGACAGCCTGAAGTTGCGATAACTTCAAATTTAGCTGCTTAATGTCTTTTCTGAGACGGTGGATAGTGTTCTTCTCAGTGCTTATCTTCATTAAAGCAGGAATGCGTGAAGAGGTCAAGGAAACACCAAGTATACTCCTTTATGTCACTAAAGTATAGTTTAATTGGTAATTAAAAGAACACACATATTGATAAGAGTTCTTCATTTAAAAATAAAAAATTAAAAAAACAATCCAAGCCGAGGGCAGAGAGCAGAGCTTCTCGATCCAGAATATTCAGTTCCATGATATACACTTGCTGAGACCATTGTTAAAAAAAAATTCAAATATCTTCTTTCAATTTTAATTTTTTTTTAAAAATAAAAATATCTAGAGCACCAGAAGTCAACAAAAAGGTAACAGGGATCGTTCCCAGGATAAAAGTTAATTGGCACAGGGGTGTATTTAGTGTGTTCATTTTCTGAATGTTCACATTGAGTTGAGTTTCAACCACATGTCAAATACATCAGCAATAACAGTTTCAAAGCTGAGCCAAATTGTATGTAAGAGCAGAGCAATGAGGCAGTAGTCACAAGTCATCAAGCTAACATCAGTATTAGTCACTTCCATATTAATAAGATAGTACTAGTCATGAAATGATAGGAAAAAAACATAGGATATGAGTTCCACTAAACATCTGGCTCAGAAAATTCCTTAGAGAAAGATGCAAAGCATCCAACCATTCCTTTGAGAAATAAATGCGAAACTGAGGATCTAAAGCAGGATTCTTTAGGTAGGGCATAGCTGCATATGAAGCAAAGGTCAGACAGTATTCGAACAAGGTAATATCTGGAAAAAAAAAAAAAAAAGGTTGGTTAAGAATAACTTAATGGAAAAAGATAACACACCAAACCATGGAGTCCAATCATCTCCTTTTTGCTGCAAGTCATCACCCAGCATATCAAAAAACTCCTTGACTTTGTCATTCCTTCCTGAACGAACAGCATGTACTATATAATAGCGGAGAATAGAGGCCTCCAGTTTGGACAGTGTAGCATAAAACACTGTCTCGGAGGAAGAAATACACTGCTTAAAGAAACTAAGGAGGCCAACCAATTTCTCAGGCTCAAACTTAGGTATATATTTTGAGAAAATCAAGTCAAGTATCTTGTCCACTTGAAAACCTTTCCCAACATCCATATTTAGTTCCATCTCAAAAGCTTGTAGTGTACTAGTGAAACCTCTGAATACAAGAAATTCTCTTACTAGCTCCTCAGCATAATGCATATTTTCCATCTTCTCCTAAAATACATACACAAAAAGTAAATTACAATCAGCTCACTGCACATAAGAAAATGGCAGTATGATTCCAAGTAAAATTATTACTTTTAAAGAATTAAAACACATATTCATATCAGAGGATAAATGCATCAATACTTTAATTCCAAAAGTCACTTGAATGTGAACTTGAAAGCAGACACTTAATAGTGGGTAACTCAGGTCACAAAGATGTTCAAGAAACACAAAACACAAAAGGCTACAAGTTACAAAATATTAGTATAATGGTATTCATAAAAGAGAAAGCTTGTTCTGGTATGACAACCAATTTGGCTTTTCTGAAAGAAAGAACACAATATCACTTGTCCCAGGTGACCACTGCCATTCTCAATTACTCCAGCTCCTCATCAATTCCAAGCTAAACACATCTCTCCCTTGGATTTTTACATACAATCAAACACTAGGACACTCGAAAATTCTTCACAGCAGTCAAAATTTTTATCATTCTATTTCATTACATCAAACGTTCAATACTTTTTTCGTACACGATGCCATAAATCATACCCAATATATCAATATCCATTTTGGGTAGGATGGGGTGTTGAAGACTCAATGTGCAGAATCCTTACTTGAAAAAGGAAACCCTAAATACAACAAAAGACTCAGACTCCTTAATCAGAAGTACTTATGATCAATACTTTTCTAGATAAAGCTTCGGTAACTTCGTTCCAGAGCAAAATTCTAGGATAAGACTATCTACATTTTATGGGGTGACTTTGATTCACTTATAGGACTCATCTTATCCCAGAATTTGCTCTTCGGTATACCAAATAAAATTTACCCAAAATTAAACCTAAAAAAGCAGAATTTCCACTTTATTCAATCCAATACTTCACAGTTCAAATTGATAAACACGCCAGATAACAAATGGGAGCCTAAAAATCAACTTAAATATGACAAAATAAAATAAAAATGACAAAGTTGAATCAAGAACTAGTGCTCAAATTCCTAATCAAACTAGATTTAGCTGAAATTCATCGGCGAATTAAGCACTAAAACAATCAATTATAACTGGAAATTGAGAGATAATTCATATGGAAATAAGATTGAAGGTTGCCGTATGAGAAAATCTAGGGTTTATAAATTGGGAAATAGGAAATTGGGGTAGAACAGTACCTTCAGCATAGATTAAGATAAAAATTGATGAAGTTGAATGCACATTGAATCCAGCTGATCTTGCAGTTGAATTATTCAGGAGAGAGAGCAAGAGAAGGTGTCTGAAATCTGTAAAGCCGAGAGTTCTTGATGCTAATTATGTAAATAATTGAATTTTGTAATTTATACTTTACCCTTGTTCATGAGAAATTCGGGTTTGCTGTATTACTCCCTCTGTTTTTAAATATGTGCTTCGTTTCGGAGTAGTGGATAGGTAAAGAATAAAAAATAGTAAGAGGGCGTTTGGTTCACGAAATATAGGTATGAGGTATGGGTTTAGAATGACTAAAACCCATATCATATGTTTGGTTGACAAAAATATGAATTTCAAACCCATACCTCAAACCCATGAGGTATGGGGTTTAGAAACCTTGGGGGGGAGGTGGGTTTGACTCATTCCATTCCCTTAGGTATCAAATAAAAGGAGAGAATAGTGAGATATTCCATTCCAGAATTAAACCAAACACATGGTATTAAGTATCAAGTTCCAACCCGATACCACCTTAACCCCATTCCTGATTCCAACCCCATACCACTTTGTGAACCAAACGCCCCCTAAAAAGTATAAGTAATTGAAAGAATTGGAGGAGAAATAATATAAAATTAATAAAATATGATTTATATTGGATCCATTAGTTGACAGAATTGAATTAAATATTGTAAAAATTTTCCAAATAAGGAAATTGAGCAAGTATTTAAAAACGACTGAAAATGAGAATTGGAGCAAGTACTTAAAAATGGAGGGAGTATTTATTTTCCTGGAGTTGATGAACCGTATATGCGGTCTGAAAATATGGATATCAATTAACTTATTTGATAAAATTTTTAAAGATCGGTCTTGGAGTTAAAAAAAAAAATACTTTCATTAATGTAACGACATAGTGGGAGAAAAAATATTGAACAAGAAAGATCTTGTAGAAAAATTAACAATTACTCCGTACTACATTTCATGGGAACCGTGTTACGCTAAAAAATTCTAATATTGACTTGATAATTAATACAACAAAATTGGCTTTTATCATCGAGGTGACACAGTGGAATAACTACATGTAGCGCGAGATGAAGGATTTGTGTTAATGGTAAAAGTACTTGTATGATCATCATTTTCTCTTTTCATAGCTTTGTATACATTATCTAATCCTTCTTCAATCAACTCCAAAATGTTTTGTGGCATTGGAGGCATATTGACTTCCATTGTGCCTTCAAACATTTTTACAACTTCTCCCATTGAAGGTCTCACTGATACTTCATCTTGGACACACCAAAATGCTATCTTGAGAGCCCTTGTAACTTCTTCCTCATCAACGGCTACTCCTAGTCGCTTATCCACGACTTTGACCGCTTGTTCATTTACCATCTCCTGAAAATATCAATTGTTATTTACAAACTCAACTTTGAGTAGTTATGTAGAAACAAATATTGAACAAAGAAATAAAGATGAAGTGCTAAATAGCATACCGTAAAAGCCCATCCAGGGTAAAAGAAATCTTCAGCATCATAAGACATGTCAAGGTTCCTCCTTCCTCCAATAATTTCTAATAATAGCATTCCATAGCTATAAACATCTGCCTTAACGGTTATGGGGCGATTACTTATCCATTCAGGAGCCAAGTATCCTCGTGTACCTCGAACCATGGTAACAACATGTGAGTGTTCTCTTCCCATCAATTTAGCTAGTCCAAAGTCTGAAACTTTAGGGCAGAAGTTTTCATCTAATAAGATGTTTTCTGGCTTGATGTCACAATGAATTATTCGGTTCCTACATTGTTCGTGGAAGTAAGCTATCCCTTGAGCCGTGCCTAAGGCTACATTATAACGTGTAGGCCAATCGAGTACTTTGTCTCGATTATAGTTTGGAGCAAAGATCCATTTGTCCAATGATCCATTTTTCATGAATTCATAAACCAACAACCTACATATAACCACATAATTTCAATCAAAGTCAATATACAAATAGAGCTAGCAATTCGTGCTTACTAATTGAGTTCAAATTTGGCTTTGGGTTGATTTCAGTTATACTCAACATACATGAAAAACCTATAACTATCTACATAAACGAGCAGCATTTCAAGAGTATAAGTAGCACCACATAAGTGTGTCATGTCACAAAATATTATATACCTGCGTGATCCCTCGGAGCAGTAGCCACAAAGACGGACCAAGTTCATGTGATGCATAGAGCCAATTGTATTGACTTCAGTGATAAATTCGCGCTCTCCATGGGGCAAAATTTTGTCAAGCTTCTTCACTGCAATGTAAGTCCCATCTCCTAGGCTTCCTTTGTATACAGTTCCAAACCCCCCTGTCACAAATAATATCATAATCCAATCATTAACATCATAATATTAAAAATGCTTAATTAACATACATACAAAACACTATTCAAAAAAAAAAAAAAAAAAAAAAAAAAAACATACATACAAAACAAAGAAAAACAGAGTTCTCTGTTTTTAAGGCTAATGCAAAGGAAAGTTTTGATCTTTTGAAACCATACCTCTTCCTAATAGCTGTGAAAAATTAGAAGTACAATGCTGCAAATCCCGGTAGCTGAAACTAATCGGAGCACCTGAGAAGATCAACGAGCTCTCCATTGCTCGCGTCAACAATCTCTTCCTATGAACATTATAGTACAACAAAAGACATAACAACCCTATTAACACCCCCATACTCAAAACAATGGGAATGACCAAAGCCTTCTCATGTGCACTTCTATCATCCCCTCTTGTGTCACCTTCTTTTCTCGAAGATCCACCCCAATCCGATTCATTTCCTAAGACCTTAACAAAAAGGGTTGAGCTCGGGTCTTGAAATCCTCCGTAATCCAACCTCCTTAACACCCAACAATAAGGCTTTTCCTCATTCAACCCATACACTGAAGCAACACACTCACAATTTTCTAAGCAAGCATCTCCACACTTTGAAACTGTAGGGATGTCACTATAATTAGCTATCACAGACTCTTCTGAGAAGTGATAGTTTGTTTGTTGGACCGCGATTATCTTGAACTCTTTAGTAAGGTTTTCGTGTCTCCCATTGCATTTCCCGGTCAATGTAGAGTTCTCGAAACACCTATCATCATCCTCCCCTACCCTTACAGTCCCAGGCAAGCAAGAGCAAGACGAATTCGTCTTAGTCCTATCTAGGACACACACACCATTCCCACATATTCCGGCAATGTCACATGAGCTAGTCACGGCTGCCCACTCAGACACCCACTGGCTTGACCCATTTACGTCGTTATCCCACCTATACAACCTCAAATTCCCGTTTACCTCTAGCACTAACCGCCTTAGAGACGTTGCACGTGTCGATGGTGTCAATGACTTATTGTACAATAATCCATCACTGTCGCGGTCATTTTTGTACACGTACACTGCACCATTAGATGACCCTGGACCATACACCACCCCAAAACTCCCCTTCTCGTCTAGCATTGCCACCACATCACCGGTGGAATTCGATATATCAGGGCCGGCCCAATACGAATAATTTGACAGTGTGTCGTCAGGTGCATCAGGTAAGTTATAACTTAATGCTAGGCTAAGAGAAGTTGGTTGTTGGAGCATTTTTAAAGTGTAGTAACCTCCATGAGAAGGTGACTTCTTAGATGATGTAAGCTCCATTGATACATTCAAAGGTTGACCAGGTAATAAAGTATCAGAAGGATAAGAAAAAGTCTGAAACACAGGTTCCTGAACTTTATCATACAGGATAAAGTTGCCACTTTCTGACATTACAGCTGCTTCAACTCCTGCCCTTGAAGTGTTGGATGACCATAAGGTGGTTCGTCCGTCGCGGAGGACGAGGTTTCCGATGTTGTCGAAGTTAAGCACCGCGTTTTTGGTGGCGAGATTGTCTCTAGATTGAGAGAGAAGGAAATCATTGGGATGTTTCAGGACATATTAGTAGGGAAAATGTACATGTGATGATCATCCCCTGCAATAGGATGATGTAAAATGACTAAGGAAAAAAAATGTAATGCTTTAGGTTTTAATCTTGATTTATGTTTCATTGACTAAATTTACTTAACTAGTATGTTCATCAAAATTCTTGTTCTTTTGGCTAAGATACATCAAACTGTAAAAATAATTTGTTTAGTACCTAGTGCAATCTTTGACCAATAACACTTAATACTTAGAAGAACAGAGAAAAAATGACATAAACAAATATGATCATTGGAAAGTAGCTAGTCTTAAACTCTTTATCATGGATCTACTCGTATAAAAAAAATTTGTATACATATATATATACGACTTATGTTAAACTTATGTATACGTACAAAAAAATCTGTATACATATATACGACTTATGTTAAGCTTATGTATTATTGAAAAGTAGTCCAGATCAATCCTAAAATCGTGTAATCCTCCTCTACATAAAATTTTACAAAAACAACTATAAAATGTAACACAAAGTTTCTAAAGCTTATATCAAGCATATTTAGTACGAGAAATGACACAAGTATGAGTCTATTAATTATAACGATAATACAATTTACTCGAAAGTCATGACCAAAATTCATACAGTTCTACAATGCCGCTAGTTATTAACAGATATGTAGATGATATATGATTTACAACTAGTGTGTAATTAAAAAAATATAAAAATAAGTAATCGGACATGCTAAAAATGTACAATGTGGTGGATTGGAGCTTACCTATTAGCAGACCAAACCAAAATTCTTTCTCCAGGAACTTGATTATACCAAATACCAAGCTGCAATTGATCATTTGTATACACAGGAGTGAACCCAAATGCAAAAGTTCCATTCTCAGAGATCCAAGCTTTGTTTTCCTTGGCTACCAAGCTTGAACCAGGCCTAATTTGGCTAGTCACTGAACCAAAAAATCCAAGTACTAAAATTGATGCAATATAACATAATGTTTTAGTATATGAACAAATATGAAACTTATTAGTGTTAGGTGCCATTGTTATATGAAATGACGAACTTATTTTCATTGTGAAACTTTGGTTTATATAGTTGTCAAAAAATGAGTAAGAGGGAAATTGGGTTTTGAACACGTGGACAGAGTGGGTGAGCTAAAACCCTAAAAAGTTCAAAAATAAAATAAAATAGATTAAAAACTGGATATGGTCGGTCCAAAATCTAAAAATTGAACTTTGGAGCTTTGAGATTATGGCACGTGTTGAAGTTGCTATAGTTTTGCAAAATATTTTGAGTAAATTCAATGAATATATTATGGATGATTTATAGGTGTTTGAAATTAAGTTTGAGGCACGTCTCTTCTGGTTTATACTAGGTTTTAATTTCTTGAATTCAAACAGTTTTGAGCCTCTTGTCAATGGTGTATTCACACTTAGGCTATTAAACAGCCCATGCAAAACTATTGTTGCATGGTAGGAGAAATAATGCTTAAAAAGTCTATGTAATGATTCTGAATTTGTTCAAGATTCAACATTATTAAAGCTTATGGTTTAGATGTCAATTCGTGAAAAAACTAACACTACGCATAATTTGAATTTGGTAATGATGTCAAAAGTGAATCAAAGTGAAGTGTGTATAACCATACATATAAATACTCTTTATGTGTTGTAAATATGCTATAACGTTAATTTTTAATGAAATATCGATTAATTAAAATGTATAATTAACACATTTTTATGTACACTGCGTTTTAAACTTTGAAGTACATGTTTGTTCATCTTTCAATTAATTTGTATCGAAATAGAATGAAGTAATAGTTATGTTTTAATTAACAATGCTGACAATTATGTTTTTATTTATGTGTTTGTGAGACGATAATGATGTAGTTGTTTAATGTCGATCATGGACTCATGGTGCAATATGTTTTGAATATCACAATAGCAATTTTTATGTCTTGTTTGAATAACTGATAAAAATGGCTACATCTCAAATTTCTTAATAGTAAATTTAATAATTCAATAACTCAAAATCTAATATAATACAGAAATATAATTCTTAGTGTTTAATTTTATATAAAAACCAAGGAAGTATACATTTACCTCAACCATCGATGACTAAGGAGTAAAATACTTTTCACATTTTGGCAATGGGAACGCAAGTACTTATATAGTTATATGAAATGAAGTAGCTAAGCCTTTATTTTTTAAAAAAAAAATTATAGATTTATAGGTGAATAATGCAGTGTCATGCAATTATAGTAAGAAAATTTTCCATAGTTAGGTTGTTTGTGTGGGTCATAAGTTGACAAAATGTACTTCAATCATATACTTATGTCTTATCCGTATTCTAATTATAGGAAGAGAGAAAACGACCAAAAATTATAAATTAATTATATGGAATCATATTGATTATTACGTAATACTCTTACACTATAGTATATAGTAGACTATCTGACTATGACAATGGAGGATTAATTAGATTATTGAGGTTAATTAACTAAATTAGGTATGATGTATAGATGATATCACAAGAATATGTTTTGTATTATAAGACATGGATTAAAGAAAGGATGTAAGGTCAACAGTCTACATTAAGTTAAAGATAAAAAAAATATATGAAATCCACCGGCTTTGAATCACCTTTATTGACCGATCGACATATGTTCTAGTAAAATTCGAGTAGCAAAGCAAAATCCCCATGTTTTTTTTTTTTTTTTTGGTAAAGGATGAAAACAAACTAGTTGCCGCCTCTCCAGCAATTTGAGGGGCCCAATGAACACGTTGACGATCTGCCTTATAAACACGACAATATTGAAAGGTTGAGCCAAGCCGCTTAATCTTGGTGATGAGCCAGAGGTAATCAATGTTACCCTGACCATCCCCCGAAGAAGCGTAAGAAAATTATAGGAATCAGTAAAGATCGTGAGGGCCTGAAACCCACTATCCGAATCCCATTGTAATCCATACAAGCACGCCACAGCCTCCGCATGTTAATTATATCTATTGGTATAAAATTTTTTGAAAGTTTTAACTGTATATGTATCTATAAAATTATATGAAAGTTGTATGCTTTCAAACAAAAAAATAATAATAATCCTAAAATCTCATATGATAGAGGATCAAACTGATAATATTAATAACACTGATCGACTTGTAATTTTGTTATAATCACAAAGACAAGGTATTTATTTGCAACCTTTAGGTAAGTAGACAAACTAAACTGGAACACATGGAGTGTATACTTCAATCGTTACGATAGTTACACACTTACACCATACTCTATACATAATATAGTGAACAATAATAATAATTGGCTGTTGGTATTAGGGGTGAACATGGTTTGGTTTGATGCGGTTTGAGTCCAAATCAAACCAAACCGCAAAATACGGTTTGGTTAATTTTTCAAACCAAACCAAACCATAATAATACGGTTTGGTGCAGTTTGATTTTCTGTTTATAATGAGACGATATTTTTTCCTAAAAATTGTCAAATAATACTTAATAAATTTATAATAAAGTTTAATAAATTAGCTCAAAGGGTTTAAATTGTACTACAAAGTTATAATAAATATGACTATCAATTAATCAAGTGCTAACACAGTAACACTTATAGTTTTCTTTTGAATTATCATGTTTTTGTTTGTTTTTTTTTGTTTTTTTATAGTTATTTTATAATATATAATAATTATTTTAATTTATTTAAAAATTATATAAATATTAAAATACGGTTTACTGGTTTACGGTTTGGTTTATAATTTTTGAAAAACCAAACCAAACCATAAACCGTATTTACAAAAAAAATCGAAACCAAACCGTATTTTTACAAACCGTAAACCAAACCAAACCGTTGGTCTGGTTTGATTACGGTCCAGACCAAACTGTGTACAGCCCTAGTTGGTATAGTGGTGATTGTTGATTGGTGCTACGCTTAATAAGGAGGATCGTTTGTTCGTTCCCCGCAACAACAATTTGGAGGGGATCAGAACCTAACCACTCATAATTGATCCTCGAATCTGAATTAGCCCAAAGAGTGAACCGAGTGGAACATCAACAAATATATATATAGTGAACAATAATTACTGTTATGTAGAGTCGTCTACTTTTACGAATTTACTTAGATGCCAAATGTGTGTAGTGCTTGTTTGCTGATCACGAACACTTCTTGAGCTAGCTTGTACTCAATCTGTCATAGGATAACTAACATAGTCAACATTTGCACATATGTTGAATTGTCGATGCACTAATTTGACCTTATTTTATATAATTAATTATTAATATCTATTTAATAGCATATTTTATGACAAAATTTATTTTTATTACCACCTCTGTTAAATATTGTAGCAATGTTGAAATATTTTATTTTTCACAAATAATACCCTAAAGTTACAACTTATATTTAACGAATATAGTATTTGTATATTAATAAAAACATCTAGTCAAAGTTAATATATGAATAGTGAAAAAAAAGTCAAACATTTCAATTATTTTGGAACTGATTAATGAAAGGATCGAAAGCGTATATAAATTATATCCACCGTCTTAATTAAATTCCTACTTTTCTTTAATATATGAGTAATAAATGATAGAAATAGGAATCTAATTCAGAAACGGATCTGTACAATAACAATTGACAAGGCCCGATTCTCTTTATCTAGTTCGTTGGTGAATTAATTAATAACCAACGGCGGGTGCAAGATGGTTTGCAACCGCGCATTACTGTTTTTGGCGCGAATTATTGTCCGTCTCCCTTTCCATACATTTTCGACTTCAAAATTTCTGCACCATAACAATCTCACCTGCAATTCAATGGCGATTCAAATTCGTCCATCTCTTCGATCACTCTTCTTAACGTCTTCAGAATATCGTGAGTTTCTCTAATCCTTCGAATCAATTATTTATTTATTTTTTATATAAAATTTGATCTATGATTTAGGGTTTCTATACAATTGAGCCTCCATTGTTGTCGATTGAGTTTTAATCATATTCATAATTATTTGACTTGCAATATTGAAATTGCTCAAGTTTTGCAATTATTGTTTGATGGAATTAGTAATTTAGGGTTTCCCATTTTCAATTTTTCATTTTAGGGTTTACTTGATGACTTGTTTTGTTGTAATTACTGATTGATTACAACAATTTTATTGGTTTACATTCTTCTAAAGCTTGTTTTGGTACAAATAGTTTGTAATTGTATTCACTCAATGAGTATTGGGGGTGTGATTTGCCACTCTTGCCAATTGTCTTCTTTTCGAATTGAGAGGATAAGTCATTTGTTAGGGTGTAGTGCTCTAATTGTTGCTTCTTTTTTTTTTCATCTAAATTGAGAAACCGTTGATCTAAAAATAGGAGTATGAGATGGTTGATGTAGTATTGTCATGAAACTGAACAAGCTCTTATCTGCGGCCGAATTAAGGAGGGCGTGGGAGGGGGGCTGCTTGTTTTGGTGTGGATGTAGGTTGGAATTCACCACTTTAAGCTCATACATTTCGACATTGAACGGTTTAGAAGTGTTTTGTACTTAAAGGTAACCTTATTCTTCTATCTTTATTGTTGAGGAATAACGATCCTTTTAAGTCTATTAAATGAGGCGTGATCAATTAAATTTCTTATTTTCTTTCTTTTGATAAGTTAGTCTTTAGTCTCGTGAGAGAGAGAGAGAGAGAGAGAGAGAGAGAGAGAGAGAGAGAGAGAGAGAAAGAAATTGTGGTGTTGATAGTAGTATTTGTATGTAGTTTTGTTCATAGGTTTTGCTGTTAAAGACGTGGTGTGAATGTATGATGCTATTGTAGCTGCAAATGAGCCATTCCAGGCTGGCATAGATGTGTGATATAAGGGTTTGTTTTTTCTTATAATTTCTTGGCTAGAGTTTGAGGTGATCTACATAGATTAGATAGGATCGGGACCCTAGAAAATGAAATAGTTTCTTGGACTCTCATTTTTTATTGATGCCTTTGAATCTTTGATGGAGTATTAGGGTATAACTTTGGGTACTAAACTACTAAACATAGGATTCCGAGAGATAATGGCATTTAATGGAGCATTTTATTGCATTCATGACTAGCGTTGAATTACTATTGAGTGCCCAATGTCCGTGCCATATGTACCATGCAATCACATTGTATGTTCTCTTTATGAGTAAGGTGTTGTCTCACCTGTTTAGTCTTTCATTGTATTTGTGCTTGGAAGGTGGGACTTAATAAATAGTATGCCTCGTTTTAGGTGGGCACTTTTATGGCTATCACCTGAGTATCCATTATTGATGCTATTTTAGTCATTTAAGACGCTTGTTTGGTTTGTCCAATGGGTTGTACCATGTGCATTGTACTGTTTTATCAAAGACCAATTGAATTATGATACTGCTATGTGGGGTGACCATCAAATCTCTTGTAACTTAATATAGTGAAGCCCATTTAGATCTAAACTATCCTTGAAACCATCTTGAACTCATTAAATAATGGAGACAAATTAAAGAAAATAATCAATTCAACAGACCATAAGATGTTGATGTGTCCTTTCAACTATATGTGGTAGAATAATGTTGTAGGTAAGAATGTAAGATTCTTTTATGTTTCATGTTTCATGTTTTGGTCTCAAATTTCTTTCATTAATCATACTTATGTACAGGCTACCAATTAGATATCAGCATTTATTCACCAATTTCAATTATTTTGTCTTCTATAGCAAATTAACATTCCTTACAAAAAAAAAAAGGCCTAGCTGTATGAGATCAATGTAGATTAAGCTTGATCTACATTTCTGTAATGTTGCAGTTTTGCAATGAAATCCATGCAAATCTGTTCCTCAGACTAGACCCCTTATGTAATATGAAATATATGATTTTGATTATAGAAGCTGTAGGCAGAAGCAATGAGTTATAGATACACAGGGTAGAGGCAATTCAGAAAGTTGACCAAAGTCCTCGCCTTTTGTAATTTTGCGGGAATTCATCCACTTTTCATGTTTTCTCTCCTTCCCTTTCTTTTTTTAGGTAAGATGGCTTGGAGGTTTATTTCTCAGGAAAGCTAATGCTCCAATCATAGTATTGTTTCATTTATGTTACTTTGATCTAAAATATTTAACGAATTAAGTAATTTTTGCAAGTCTGCAAATAAATATTCTCCATATTCTACTCGCAGTGGATACTAGATTTAAGTGTCCTGTAACAATACCTGTCACTAACCTTTTCTGTTACATTGTCCTCGGTTCTGAAGTTCCCAAAAAAAATGTCATTTGTCTGTTGTAATTTCTTCCTCAACCCATGATTGGTGTCAAGCTCTTTGACACTCAAATAAACTACAGTGAAACAGGCATTTACTGGAACCTCTTCTGATCACATATCTGTCCTTTTGTTTTTTATTACAGCTTTCTGTGAATATAATGGCTGGTGAGAATGCGTCTACCAATCTGATGATTCTACTGTTTAAGTTGTGTTGCTTGGAGTCTTCATTTCTTCTCAAAGATTTGTCTTACAAGAAATCGGAATTTTGATGCTTATTGGACTAGAAGAACGTAAAAGTTCCATAAAAGTGTCTGCATCTGACTATTGAAATTTAACTCTGTCCAACACTGGTTCCGGATCTGAGTAATAGCATGTGGCAATCAGACTAATATCTTAGTGTTATTGTTGATCCGCTGACTTCTTATATGGAGTCCCGACAGACCGACAGAAACGATAATGTGATATTCAGAACATGAGCTGCAGCCTGCAGTGGTTTAAATGATGTTACTATGAAAGTTTCAAGAAAATCGAGGACCACTGACATGAAAAATCATTTGTGACAAACATACCTTTCTGACAGCCATGAAGAGAATTTATTGAGAGGTATATATCTTGGTAAACTCAAAATGTATCTATGTTACTACTGTCTTTCTTTCACATGCTCCCTACCTGTCTTAACCTTTTTAAGTCACCCGTCTTACCTAAGATAAGAACTAAGAAGTTACCTGGGTTCTTTATCTTCTTTAACTCTTTTTCAGCAGTGCCTGGGTGCTGCTTCACATTTTACTTTTAGCAGAAATGGCTTTAGTCTGGTCCTTGTTTAGGTTGCAACCTACGACTTCATCTAGGTCATTAAGTGTAGTTTTTAAGATATTGTATGAATGTTTTGATGTACTCTAAATCTGTAAATTTTATGTTATATTATTGATATAAGAGCATCATGAGATGTATATATTTTGAATCACTTTCTCTTTCTGGTCCTTAATTACCTTGGCTACTGTTCTCCTCTTTACTAGACAAGTATGGGACCCTTGTCTTCTGATTTTGCTGTTCTAGGTTGGCTTTGAGATAGAAGCTAAATATTTTGGCTCCACTTTTATCTCTTGTACGTATTCCTTTTATTTCTTTCTTTGTAAATTGAGAGCATAAGGGTAGGGATTACACTCATAAGGAAATCTATCTTGTGGATCAAATCTTAAGAAGAACAGCCTTGTGGAAGTGAAAATCTGAGCTCTGATTACCAAGAGTATTTGATATTTTCTGCCTTTCATTTTCAGATATGTCTGTACAGTGTTAAGTGTAAACATTTTTAAAGAGTCGCCTGCAGATAAAATGCCAACTCATGTTAATGTCTTCTTTGCATCTCTTATTTGTACTGACCTGTAGTACCTTCTTTTATCTTGGGAGGGGGGGTGCGGTGTTTGGCTGTACACAAGGACAACACTAACGACAATGATTTAGTATAGATTGAAGGTGAGGTTCTGAGGAAGTTCAAGTATGCAATCTTGTCCTTAAAAATATAAAAACTGTATTAGAGGAATATAGGAGAATGTGGGGAGCATAAGAAATGGCTTAGGGATTTTATGTGCCCGCGAGATTACCTAAACCACTTATTTAGTTGTTTTCTTTCTAAATTGGGTTATTTAGTTCTTACAACATATTGTTCACATTGATTGTTGTAAAGGCCTAATTATTATCAAAACTTGACCATTCATTTTCAATTTAGCCCCATCAATTTGTGATCTAGTTGATAACACTACAAATTTTGATTACTGCTCAATATTTTGAAAGGTTACTGCTCATTTTTATGCCTACATTTGATTGCTTTTTAAATATTCTACCTAAAACACCATTACTTGCAGGACATTGTATGCAGCCGTCCAAGTTCCAAGTTCTGCTGCAGCAGTTGGGTTTTTTCAAATGTAAGATAATGAGCTCATTCTCTTAAAATTGCTCTATTATTCTCTCCATTAAAAATATTATTAGAGTACCTGAAGTTATGATTATAACAAAACAAAGGCAGGTGGCTCAAGATCAACTTCTTTGTTCAAAATGGAACAGAATGTAGCTCTTTAGGAAAAGTTAAAAGCATAGGACTAGATAAAATGCTTTATTAATTTTTTCTGGATGAGAAAAGTGTTTAAAGTATCATTTGTAGCATGCATGAACCTGTTCTCATATTCCCTAATCACTGTTATAATTAAAACCTTTAAGTGGCTGTATGGTGCATGAACTTAATTTAAGTTCTTCAGACTTTTATACTACTTCATACTAAGGGCCTGCTCTCTTCTTATTTTTGCTGAAGTGAAACAAGTGATTGAACTTAATATCTTTTTACTGGTTAAAATTGATTTTTACTTGTCAAAACTGATCTTTACCAGTAAAACTTATCTTACTAATTTCCTTAATTATTTGCTCTCTGGAGTCACTAACTTCACTAAACTTAGGCCGTATTCTCTTCACTTGATAGCTACTAAATTTATATTATTTGCCGAACTTAGATCATTTTTGTTGAACTTAAGTTATTTTTTGCTAAATATAATTATTTTTACCAATTATAACTTATTTTACGGAACAAACTTTTTTTTTTTTAACTTAATGTATTTTTACTATACTTAAATTGTTTTAATTGAACTTAACTACGAGTACTAAAAAAGGTGAAGAGAACAAAGGCTTAGATAGATTATATATATTTATAGATATAAAATAAATTTTTTACATAATATTTTTTTCTTAAGGTGAAGTAAACATATACTTTCATATACTCATTTAAACTTTCATATGGAGTAGACTTCGTTAGGAAAACGTGACAGAACTGAATATAAATTGAAAAAGTGACAATAAACTAGAGATGCTGGGAGGGTTACATCTATTGTGGCCTTTGTGGGTACATGTGGGGTTGCTATATTCTGTTTCTTTTTCCTTTTCCTTTTCGAATCATTAAATATCGTTGTCTCTTGTCATAACACAGTCATAATTTATTATATGCTCTCATTGTTTGGTGTGGGTATATATATATATGTCCTAGATGCATTTCAGAATGCAGAGGTCAGGCAACTGCTTATATATATTACAAGTATAATTCTGTCTTCTGTGTCTAGTTATTTTTTGCAGTATGGCCATTGTTGAATCATCCCAACCTCTTTCTATTGAAAGCTTTTCCTACAGTTGGCTGATAAACCTAAAACCATCCCTTGAAAGCCTCAGTGAATCCTTCAGAGCTGCTATGGATTCATCCGATGAGTCTTTTTTCATCGAGATGGACCCAAACATGCCGGCTTCAAAAAGGTTTAAGAAACTTGACAAGGATTTTGATTTTAATCTTCCATTCTCGGAGCAAACTACAGCTGCCATTGTACATGCCGATGAGCTCTTCTGTGATGGCCTCCTCATGCCTCTCGTTAACTCATCAAGGAACAAAGCATATAGTGATTCTAGTCCATGTGCTTCTCCTTTGTCAGAATTTCAAAACAGAAACACTGCTTCAAGTGATCGTAAGATCCGTTGTTCTTCCTTGAGAAGGTGTAGGAGCTTATTGTCCAGGAAGATGTTTGAAAAATATTTGAACTTTTTGTTCCCATTATTGGAAAAATTGAGATGCTGCAGATCAAAGTCAAAAATTAGAGCAGCTGATGATGGAATCTGGGTGAAGAATAAGAGCAGTTCATTTTCACCACAAGCCTCACCTCGAACTAGTGTAGGCTCCTTCCCTGGTGACATGAGGCGGTCTTGTGATTCCGAGAGCTCAATTAACGAGGCGGTTCTTCACTGTAAAAAATCAATTGGTATGTAATTTTAGAGCTCTTCAGTATACTTGTAGTTATGTAATGACAGGTTTTGTACATAGAGAAGGAACCATAATACCGTGATGATAGAAACAAGTACCATATTACGGAGTACTAAATTTTACAATTTTGCAGATAAAGGGAATGAGAGGTTGAGAGATGTTTGTGTTCTCCCTCTCATCCCCTCCATGTACTCTCCCTTCTTTGCTACCATTATGGTGCAACTTAATGTAGTGGTCCTGTTATGGGACGAAGAAAAAAGAGAATATTCATCTATAAGAATTTCCTTTTTATCTTCTATTTTTCCCTTGTGACCTAAACAATAGAAGAAAATTGCAATTTTGATGATATATTGTATTGATTCGTATCATTCCAATTTTATCGGATGTATGTCTTTATAACATCGATATCAAAATACCGTTTTACATTTCATGTTAGCAACTGGGTTTCTCTATTTGTTCCTCAATAAACAAAATATTGTAAATTTTCTCTGTGTGATATGTATTTGTGATATGACAGTTTAACATGAAGATTGTCTCACCATTTTTTCCAGTTTGGGCCTATAATTTCAATATAATGACAATAATTAAGAGTATCATTATTTGGTACAGCCTGTAACTAAAATAACAAAATTATTCCTTGTAATATCATTCAAGTATATAGACTACTTGCTGTTCTCGTGGTGTGTCTCTAACAATTGGGCATTGCTTAACATTTTGCCCCATAACATAATTTCATTGCTTGAAACATGGGTTTATGAATTGAATTGAGTCACTTGGTAACATTTTGAATTGAGTTGAGTTTAGTTCGGCTTGATGAATTAGGTTAAGGTATATTCAGTTCAATCTATTCTTATCGAGATCAACCTCGAAATAACCTCACTCAATCATGTTTGAATCAATCCTCCTCCGTACAAAAACAAGCTCAACCCGTACAACGCTTCAACTAGTTGAGAGTTTTGATCTTGTCTTCCTTTTATTTTAAACGTACTAACCCTCAATTCCTAGTCAAGTCTAGTTATTGTAGGAACCTCTACCAATCCTTTCCAACCAACCAAAAAGAGATGAACATGGATAAGGTGGGGCAAAAATATTATTCCTTTTCAATTCTTTGCTATATATAATTAAATTAAAATTCGACGAAATTGCCTTAATATTTCGTGATCGGTCTTATATCATAAGTCACGGCACAAAAGTACACCGTATACTATATACTATTAATGCATATATTTATAACAATTATTCTTGAGTAGGTTTTTAGTTGCTTATGTCATAAAATTCTTCCCTTTTTTGTGAGGAAAAAGATGGGGTTCATACTTCATACAAAACTTAAGAGATGGTCCACTATGATGATATCAAGCAAATTAAGGGAAGCATCCAAACAAAGGAATCCTTATCTTCTCCTAGTTTTTTTAAGATATGTTTCGTCTATTTCTAGCCATCCATCATCTAATTATGCCTTTTAATTGGGAGTTTATGTATTGTATTTATATATTCCTTTCATACATAATTCATTACGTAGTATATTAATCAAGAATATATAATACTCGCTATATTTAATAGTCCAAATACCATGAGAAAGAACATATTATGGAGTATTATAGTTGTTTTGATGTTAATTTAAACTATCAATCTGAGAGTGAAGGATAGCTCAAGTGATTAGAGTTTTCCTCCTGATTTCAGTAGATCATGGGATCGATTCTCACTCCCGTCCTTGTGGCTCTCAAAAAAAAAAAAAAAAAAAAAAAAAAAAAAATATTGGTCTTAAATAATTTTTCTAAGTACAAATTGTTAATTAAATAGATTTTAGCATTAAATTTTCCTAACCTTGCTCTAATGTGTATCATGGTAGTTCTATATACAAGACAATAATACAACGTTACAAAAAATATACTACGTATATATTTTAATCAGTTAATTTATAGTTTATTTGGTAGCTAGTGTATTGCACTGATAGGAGTATGAAATAGCTAGTATACTTGTATAAGACATGATTTTAAAAAAATAGAGTAGGTCATGCATAAAATTAAACATATACGTATATAATTTTATTTTTGAGGGGAGCATATACGTAGTATGTAAGGCAGGATGCTCCTTTCTCCTCCTATACTCACATATTTTAAAACGAGTATGCATTAAATAATCGAGTTGTCCCCCTTTTTCTTTCAATATAAATCATCATCAAATTGATATGTACTACGATTATTTATGTATGAATTGAGGTCGATGCTTGACCCCAACATACATGTTTAAATTCTCATTTGTATTATAAAGTTGTGCTCAATCTGTAAAAGATATTTTTGAATGAAATGAACTTTTTTTTTTCTTTTTTAACTTATTATTATGTTTTTAAGAAGGATGGATTGGAATATGGAACCATGGAATTGAATGAAACTTGTGTAATTTAACCCCCATTTAGCTAGCAATATCTTTTGCTCCTATGACATATTATTATATATATGACCAATAATAAGCGGCAGATCTAGAAATCTTTGATTGTGAGCTTGATAACTTCATTTTAAACAAATACATTTTATTAGTTTAAATACTAAGTTAAAATCTTTAATGGGAGCACAATTATTTTTTCAAACAAATTCCAGTTGAACTTGACAAGTTTCTTGTTTTATAAACAATATGTATATACGTAAATCAGTTTGGGACGTTGTTGTTGTTGTTGTAGTAGTAGTATGTATATACGTATATTATTGTCACCAACATAAATTAATGTATATTTTTAAACTTGGATTAATGTACATGAGTTTTCGGTTAAGAATAAGATTAAGGGTCTGTTTTGATTTACTGAACTGAGCTGAACTGAACTGATTGAAGCTGAACTGAACTGAACTGAGCTGAATATAGCTTAAATGAATTGTTTATGAAAGAAGGAAATTAGGAGCTGAACTAAACTGATTGGAACTGAAGTGAACTGAAATTAAGCCGGAGAGAACAGGCCCTAAATCATTTTAATTTGTTTGCTTTGAAACTTGAGAGTATGAGAAACCAAAGGTAAAAGGAATGGAAGCATACAGATAGTCAAATAATTAAGAAGAGGAGACAAATTAAAAATCATCGCCGTATAATAATATAACTTTTACTAAACTCTTGTATGTGAAATTATAAAAATGCTTTCCTATATAGAACATTTCTAATTATATATGATGAACAACCAACCATAGACAAATTTGAACAAGCAAATTCTTTGTAAAGAATCGTGTTTCACATAAAGTATTACCTTCAGTTCAAATTTTTAATATACCCCTTTTATACGATGAAAGTGTTCTTATGTGTATGTGTTATTATAACCCTTTTTATATGTACGTGTTATGATGAGCGTGTTATTATGTGTACATATTATTACAACCCTTTTTATAACTCATATTTCTTTTAACATATAATCATTTTCCCCCTCCAAATTCATTGATCTAAGTTGAATCCTATCCGTTATTGCATTGATTGATCTCATAGTGAATCTTACAATAAATGAAGTCATGATATAAAAGTATTAGTTACTCGTATAGTTTTACTTTTCCAACTTAGTTTCCCTATTGTCATTATTTAATTTACTTCAATATTCTAGTTATTGATATTATTGCGTGGGAAAATCTTACGAAGTTTCATATTTTATATCACAAATTAAATGCAATGGTCCCTCACCAAAATCAGGAAAAAAACAAATTTCTTCATCTTCTTCCAATAAATTAATTTAATATATAGTTATATAATGTGGAGTAACAAATAAACATCACAAACTTAGAAAATAAAAATAAAATTTTTAAACAAGCTAAGGGGCCTTCTCTTCCCGACATAGGCAAATGGGATAGAGGTTGTATTTCTTGAGCTTGAATTTGAAAGAACAGTGATATTGTCACATGTCTTTAGCGAGATAAGGAGACATAGACAAACGTTGCTACCATATATTCCAAAAATCCTTGATAATGTCTCTTTTGTTTGTCTTCTCGAATCATGATACGAACTCTCTCTATTCCTAAATAGTATTCTAATCTGTATTATTCTATGATTATATACGTATATCATAGACTAATCTAAAACTAACAAGAAACAGCTTATTGTTAAATGTTAATTATGATGTAATTATTTAAACTAATTAAGAGATTGTATAATGTATTGATATTATAAATTACGTATAAAATGTGATTAGTATGAAATGAAAAGAGTACTTTCCCTAATTTCTTTACGTATATTGATTTCTTCTAGTTGAAAATCATGAAAGTTAGGGACCGATAACAAAGTTCTTTATATTCCACCACTTGGAGCCCTAATCTATCGTAATTAGGCTAGGTTTATGGGGGACCAAAAACCTTATAATAGTTATAATATTTAGTCGTACTTGTACTTTTGCTAGATTTGTTGCTAATATTAATTTGCTAGTCACTATTGTTTACAAAAATAGTGTGTATCATATATATATGTCCAAGATAAATAAATAAAATTGTTCCTATTGCTTGAATATGTGGAGTTCTTCAAATGAAGCTCCAATTATACCAACAAATAATGGTCCCTAATATTATCTATGTCCTTGACAAATTGATGGAAATTCCCAAGGGTCATTGAGGGAGAATTAGGTTTTCTAAATTGGTACGATATTTTATTAGTAGATGAATACTCAATAGCTTTATCTCTTAATTAAGTGACAAATTACTCGAGACGGATATATTATCGTGCAATATTTGATTAATTAGCAATTATAGTGCGTCCTAGTAAATTGACAATCTATCTTGTTTGTCTTGATTTGGTCGTACAAGTGCGTATATATTCTCAATAGATCTATATGAGTAGATTACGTATCAAATTTAACTCTCTCCGAAAAGCCTAAATTCTAAAAGATTTATATTGCGTGTTATCTAATTAGGGCCTGTTCACTTTAGCTTAATTTCAGTTCAGTTCCAATCAGTTCAGTTCGGTTCAATTTAGCTCTAATCAGTTCAGTTTAGTTCAGCTCCTAATTTCCTTCTCTCATAAAATATTCATTTTACAGTTCAGCTCAACTAAGTAAATATGAACAGATCCTTAATAAAAATGGGATTTCGAATAACAAAGTTACGATCAAGAATATTTAATTTATCTCTATTCAGTCACTTGTCTTACATAATATTGGTAATAAATATCATTATAAGATTGAAAAAACGTAAATTATATTCATCCGTATACAAAGTATGCTGTAAGTAGTAAGAGTAATGTAATGTATTGGTAGCTAAGGACAAACACATAGCATGCAATACTGACTTACAGATTGATCGAAGGAATGAATTGAATGATCTTAATACGGAGTAAGTGAACATCTTCTTGTAATTGAAGTATTTTAGGGAACACAGAACTTTTTAATGAGAGAAAAGTTAACATCAAAGCTAGGGCTTTTTTTTTTTTTTTTTTTTTATTGCCAACTTAATAAATTGTTTAGAATTCGATGCTACTATATTTAATGTTGGATATTGCGTAGAATATTTAGTCAAATTTTACACTGCATATGTAGATTGTAGACGAGTAGACCTAATTGGTCTGGCTCACTAGTCGCGAATATCAATCAACCAATCAACGTCTTAATTTTATAAGTACTAGTTGCATATATTTAAAACAAATTTAAATAGGATTAAAGTTAATTAAGTAACCTAATTTAATAAATAAAAGCAGTTTTATGGTGAAATTAAAGTTTATTATAGGTATTTAGACTAAACAAAAAATGCGTGCACGTCTAGGTGGCAAAAGGAGTAGAGGCCAGGGCAACCAATAACGTATGTACGTAGCTTAGTCGTGCATAAATGTTTTTACCCCAAGATTCTTTTAAAAAAATACGTAATAGAAACAATTAGCTACAATGTTTGGTAGTAGGGAGGAGATGGGGTTTTTGCGACTTATTTCATCTGAGCCTAATTAAACCTTACGAACGACCCTCTTTATATAATTTGTCGTAGAGTAAACATGATAGCTATCAAATATTTTACGAGATCTTGAAGATAATATCTTATATTTTTTTATATTATCTCCTTATTTACATATATCAGACACCTAATAATTAACAAAATTTCGGTGTCAACACCCCTCACAAGAAGAATCCCTAAAGCAAGCGTCAAAAGAAAGGATGCATGCCATTAGTGAGGTATAAAGTAAATTAAAGACGAATATTTCCATAGTGTGGCATTCATACTATCACTTATAAGATGGCTAACATTAATAATCCATGTAGATAGTTTGTTGCTTTGTTTGCTTCTCTATAAACGGGCTTAATTTGTCTCAAATTATTATGGAGACTGATCCGAGTTTGTTCAGATGTTGACAATAATGTGTTCTATTTGCTACCAAATTCAACAAACCAGCTAGGTTTCTATGATTCTATCCCAAGTATTTGATCAACTAAACAGAAACTTGTTAACACCTTACATCTATCTACATTCATGATCGTTCATTATTATACTTGGAACACAGAATACTCGAGAAGTTGGCAAAGGACCAAAATGAAACACGTACGTAATAATTAAATAAAAGCAGCATGATTTGCCAATGATATATCAACATACTTGTTGTATATAATATGTTGGTTTTTTCTCTTCGTCTAGCTTCTATCTGATTTGACTAATCTTTGTTTGTAATCTTTTTACGAATCTAGAGTCGCTCTTCTTATAAAGTTGAAGACAATCATATACTATACGTATAACTCATCATATAGTTAAAGCATATATTATAATTTAATTTGCATAACTTTAAAGGTTCTCTTAGAAAACAAAAGGCTGCTGAAGTGTTGATTATGACAATCACAAAAAGATTGTTTTCTTCACAACTTATTTTAGCATATGCCTCAGCTCAAATGGGAATTTCCATGCAATCAAAATTCAATTAGCATAAATATTATGGATGTTTAGAAAAAAGTAGTTCAATAAGGGCATATAGGACTTGATTATGATATTTAGCTAGCTAGTTAGTGTTATTTTCCTCATTAAGGCTCTTCTCTGAACCTCGATAGCTAATAAATTCAATAAAAGTTAATAGGTTCAAATAATAAGCTAAGTTAATATAATAAGTGTTAAAAAGTTCAAATTAAATAAGATTAGGGTTGATCGATGAGTTAAAATGTGATAAGATAAATGTTAATAAGTTTATATAAGATAAGTTCAAAATTAATAAGATAAGTAAAATTCAGGTGTTGAGAACACTACCTTATTAACCTATTAGTGTTTTTAGATTTTATTATTGAATATGTTGGTCTTGACTTGATCTTGAATACGGCTAGTCTCATCCAATTTAATTTATGGGCACCAAGGAAGTTAATTATTTAATAAGCATGTTAATGTTACAAGTCACCACGACCCTTAATTAAGAATACAAAAACACCACAAATCACCCCTGAACAAATATAAGTCACCATATATGTGATCGATCAACAAGTTACGTAGCCATCAACAATGTAATAAGTCATTCGTTTGTTCAATCGAAAAAATGGTCTTTGATCAGCTGAACAAAAGGTTATTAATAAAGGAATATAAATTTAAAAAATCTAAACTTATTTCTCGAAATTTGATAACATGATTATAGCCTTTAAAAAATTACCATGACACTTCATGACATGATATATTATATCGATCAATGCAATTATTGTTTATAATCCCTTAAATTCTTTGCATAATTGTGGTGAGATAAACACAACTACTACGTTAATTTTTGCCGTTATTTGATTAATCTTGACATTAATTTTTCAAGTTAAGAGTGCCTCACTGCATGCCAAGATATCAAATTCAAACGTTAATTACGTCCAAGCTACGAAATTCATTCATGAAAAGACAATATAATCAATAAAATTTTACAACAAAATTCAGCTCAAATAAAACAAATTAATCAAATTCGTCATTGGGCTGGACCAGTAAACTGATTTGGCATTTCAACCTTATATGAGCCGTAAACATTTGGTACAGTTCAACATAAAGCCCATAAAAGTCACACTTCCAACAAATTAAATACAAGTAAATAAATAAAAGTTGACAAATCATTTCAAGCCAAATTCCAAAAGAGAAACCGTATTTTCATTTGTTTTCACTCATTTTATTTTACTTGTATGGTCTAATATATCGGTGTTGATTATGACGATACCTAGCTAGCTAGATTATGTCACATGTCAAATTAAGTTTTAATAAGAACCTTATTTCAATTCATATTTACATGAGAGTAAAGGAAGATATGAAATTTGATGCTATGCAAAAGTAATTGAAGGGACAATTCTTGAAATAGCATGGATTTAGGTGGACGGTTGGAGAGATATGCACGTAAAGTATTTTGGTACATATATGTCAACCAAATTTGTTTCGAAATGTTGATATCATCTTTTCAGAACTCGATACTGTATCAATAAAGATAGTAAGCGCTTTAATAATATCTATTGCGTTTTCTATTGAGATTCAACTAACTATACAACCACGTAGTTTTTCCAATGTGATTTATCAATTGATTGTGTATACATTGCTTTGTTTGTTTGATTCATTTTGTAGTTTTCTACAATTAAGTATTGAAACTAATTTCCAAAATTGTGTACTCCCATGGCAAGAAATTAAAGAAAGAGGACAATTTAAAATACTATTGACTACAATTATGTAGCTAAAAAAGCATGCAATAAAGTATAAACCTACCACATTGGGCTGTAGCATGCAGTAACCTAAAGATTGGTTGTACTTCACGTTACAGACATGAGTCGTAACCACTTGGTGCGGATGGTGCAATGCAACATGCAAATCCCATTTCTAATTACTCGCACGTTGAAAAAGTTGTCAAATCACTAGTTATGGAGAAAATCATTAGCTAATAATTACACCTTTGAAATCCGAACCATGTCATTCCCCAAAAATTGTACGAGTATATAAAATTTTAGGAAAATAATAAGCAAAAAAGCACTCCCTCCGTCTCAAAACTTTTACTCTTTTGGCCTAAATTTAGTTTCAAAATGACCGATTCATTTGCATTAAAATACCCATTAATTTACAACAATATTTGTGAAAATTTAGCTTTTCCATATTAAATTTTGTTTTTTCATGTATTTTTAATACTTTATCTCTCTAATTTTTTACAAATTTCATGTAAATTTATCTTTCCAATATGTTTTTATTTCTTTTTATTTAAGTTTCTTAATAACCGTGAAATCAACCCAAAATGGTCGAAGTTTTGGGGACGGCGGGAGTAGTAATATTTCGTATTTGATAAAATCAAGCATTTATAACATTGATTTACGCGTGAATTTGTCATGAATTCACAAATAATTTTCATTTTAGGAAGTATAATAATGTCTTAAACATAGCCCTAAAGGCATGTAAAACATTATCCAAAATTTTATGTCTCTTGATTATTGTATTTATATAAAATTAATAAATAATATTGTATTGAAATTTAAAATTGACAAATAAAAATTGAGATTTAAAGTAGAATCTAAAGCAGAATCATAATTGATTGGATTGAGTAGACATATTATGAGGAATAGAAGATGTATTAATTTGTTTCACACATCAAAGAAAAATCTTAATCTTATGTCATATCAATAAGAAAAGGAGAAATGATGGTTCATTAAGTGTAAGTTTGTTATCATATAAAGTTTTTTGATTAAGACAATTCTTCAAGTGATATATATCAACGTGATACTTTCATAAAATGAACAACAAAGAAGTTACTGGGTAAGAAGATTGATGTCTATTATTGCATAAAAAAAAATTAAAAAAAAAAATGATGTATATTAGCATGTGAAAGTCTAAATTTAGCACCAATCGTTAGAATATTTCATCATTCGTGTTGTATAAAGAGACACGTGACCCATAATACAACACAATATGTTGTCGCATATTTGTTGAAACGTGTTAAAGTTATTTTGTACATTCAACAATATACTTCAATTGGTTACATTGATGGTGCTGATATTTTATTTGTGCCGTCATATGTATAGTTGATAGATTGTACCTTGATTTATCGATTCATCGTATTTTTGTGTCACGAAATTCATGACGCTAGTCCATACTAAGTCACATGTCAACAAATTTCCCCACTAACTTGTGTGAAAATGTTCATATTGAGAATTTGAATTTAGACATTGCCAAGTAGAGCCATTTTATTCATCAATATTATCTAAGGATATTTTTCGTCAAAAATAAATAAATATTATCTAAGGATATTACATGTGTTGAGCCTTGTGCAGTTGTGCTATGATATTCAGTAAATGTGTTGGGTTGGTCCAAAAGACATAGCTCATACTCTTGGGCTTGAGCCTTGTGCAGTTGTGCTATGATATTTAGTAAATGTGTTGGGTTGGTCCAAAAGGGCCTATTCAAAACCCATATTATTTCTTAAATTTGTATTTATTTTTAACAAAAAGAAAAAGAAAAAATAAAACGTTGAAAAATGTACTAGACACTGATACTTTTGGATTGGACTGTCCAACTCAAAGTGGATTCATGGCTTCTACCCCAATTTATAAAGCAACATGCTTACGTAAAATGATTAAGTACAGATAATAAGGATAATTAAAATTGACTAGCAAGACGTAATTAGATTGTTAATGTATGCTTAGGTACACGTAATCATAGCATATACTATAGTACATTTTTTTATTATTATACATTTTTGATAAGGTTCAAATGATCAAATCATGTGTTATACAAGGATAATATTTTTCCCTCATCTGCCAACTATTAACCAATTCAATACTTGTAATCTTGACAACGATGATAATAATATTAATATGACACAAGTTATATCATACAACATGCATATTGTTTTGTCAATCTACAGTATTTTTTATTATGCACCTAGATACACATATGCCCGATTGAGACATGCACCATGGTGTAAGAGGAGACTGGTGCGCTGATGGATCAAACTGTGACCAATTAACCTACTCCGTCTGTAAATACTGGGCTCGGCTCCAGGGATGCACTTTTGTCGTTCGTATTATTATATTGATAAAGAAAATACTAATAATAAAGCTGAGCTTGCTCTTGGACTGGTGGTTTAGCCCAATAATCAAGCACTCAAGCCCAACTCACTGAGCTAACCACATCTTAACTATAAATATGAACTGATGGTGGTACATTAGTACCTTAACGCCCTCAATGACTCAAGTACAAAGTACAAGAAGTGGTAATTTCCCTTAGATTTATGCATATCTTGTCGAACATGCATGTCGTGCGCACGATTCGACACACCCACACATCAGTGTACTGTGTGTGTGTGTAGCACAAATCAAATGTTACATCATGATGCGATTGCAAAACACAACTATCAATGGGTATAAAAGGATCAGAATTGGTTTGCAGTTTGCATAAGTAGCAACATGAACAATTTGACACAAGACTTAAAGCTAGGCTCTACGTTTGTTTGAAGATCTTGTTCATACTATTATGCAAAGTATATCTTTCACTACAACCTGGAGGAAAGACACCTTCCTTCTAAGTACGAAGTAATAAAATAGCTTCAAGATCCTTCTCTTATCCTCACCTCTCTTCATAATCCTCTAACTCTTTGTACACAATGTACAAACCGAAAATTATTTATATACTTAATTAACAAGATCAACTCATATATTAGTAGCACATATTATTAAGCCTCTGTCTCAATACTTGGCAGTGTTAAGAGAATTCATTGGCTCTGTTGGTGAGTGATGAAGTTTAATCCGATTTAACAACGTGTTTAATCACTTGCTCTTCATCATTTGACTGACCGAAACATATTGCAAGAATATTTCTAGACTTCGACATTTTCCTTTTCATTGCTTTTAGGAGGTTCAACAGAAGCTTCCAAGTCATTATTCCCTTCAGCATTGACAAACTTTAGGTACTGTTCAATGTCTTTAGTGTCTGAGCTACCATGTCTCAAGTGCGGAAACCACCTCTTACGCGATGCCTTAACTGGCCTGTCACTGATGGCAATAGCAATGTCATTAGGGAACAGGTTCCGGAACACAAAGGCATGGAGGAGAGTAGACACAAGTAAGGATGTGACTACAAGTGTAGATATCGCGGTTAGGATCAAGGCCAAGGTCCGTGTCACCCAATTTGTTACTTCATTAGAGTACTTCAAGGTAGCAATTGCTGCTCCGGTCATAGGGAATGTGTAAGCCCACCACGCCAATGAGAATGTAAATCCACGGAAGAAATTGATCCGAACAGCCTGTTCAACCATAAAAGGGACAGAAAATGTTTAGGTACTAGTCACCAAAAACAGAACAAAATTAGCATAAATTAAACTTTACATTTTGATGACAGGACTAATAGATAAACTTACCAATGAGAAGTATAGGAAGAGGGCAATAAAGTAAGCAATTCGCGATCCATAATCAAAAGAGCCTTGAATCTTAGCCCAAGCCATGGATGCAACACTAGGTGCTGCAACAAAGAGGAAAAATACAGGGTGGAGCTCCTTAGGAAGTGTCTTATTAGTAGGAAGACGTTGGTAGAGAGTCACGAACAAGACGGTGTAGTGAGCCATGCCAACCGCGAAGAAGAAGATAGGTCCTTCCTTAAGACCCATAGATGCACCCAACAATGCACCAACAAAGTTGCCAACAACAGATAAATGGTTCACAGGGTTAGCCACTTTGGAGAGCCTTCGTTGCCCCCCGGACATCCACTGACCGTAGATCTTAAGCTCGAGGCACAAAAATGGGAACATTAGCACATACCATAGTGATTGATGAAGGTCTTTAGTCACCGATGCAGGGCAACCAAGGGCTAGGAAAAGGAGCGATATGAATGGAGCAAAGAAGAAATTCACCCTGATTGGATGGTAGTACTCACGACGAACAGCCTCGAAGTAGAAGATCAACTTCAATCCATAGATAATAGCAACAATTACTACCAATGCAATGGAGATTGTCCAGAGTATCAAGTTTACCAAAGGGCTAACTTTGAGGAAACTTGTTGAGGACGAATTCGCAATGGTTTTCCACAGTATGGCTTGGCTACTCACACCAAGACATATACCAAATGACGCAATAGGAAATCGAAGAAGAAATGGCCACGTCTTGTCATCCGGGAGCATCAACTCCTCTGATGGCTGCCAAAAAAAAAAAAAAAAAAAAAAAAAAAATCAAATCAGTCATAACTTATAACCTCAATACATCCTCTAACATGGTATCAGAGCCATTAAAATAAAATAAATAAAAAAAAAAAAAAAAAACTCACCCGAAGAGTATCCAACTCGGGTCCTTCTAATGCATCAAAATACCGATCCACAGGCATAGCCTCGCCGTCTGCATGATCACGAGGCTTACGTTCCTGCTGAGGCTCAACCGGTTTCCCTCTAAGTTGCGACAACGACCTCTCAAGTTTCCCTGACCATGTCTTAAAAGAATCAAACCTCACATCCTTAAGACGTTCGACATGAGGATTCCTTGGCATGGGGCCGGAATACTGAGAAGCACTCGCACTTGACCTCGCACCCTCAGCATAAGTTGCCGCTCTAGGCATTGGTTGCGAATAAAATTTGGCCTCAGTATTTGGTTCAGGAAGAGTTGTATAAGTCTCAGAGGAAGGCGAACCATGTGGAACAACTTTGGATGAAACTTCTTGAGGTTGATCATTAAAATAAACCTTCTTTGGTGTTTGTGAACGACTTCCTACTGGTGTTGCTGGCATACTAATTGAAACAGAATGAATTCTGTCTGAAACATTTTCTGCTTCATTCATTTTTTGCCCAATTATTACTTCACTTTCCTGTTTTTTTATCAGAACATATAATAAATTAATTAATACAATTACATCTTATATAAGTATATTATTAGTACAAGATTAATATTAAAACTTACTCTGACAATATTTTGTTGATCTGTTGTAATCTTGTCAATGCCTTCAATAGTATCAAATCCTTGAATTTCCTTAGATGATATAACAGTAAACAAAGTTGGAATCTCAATTTCTTCTGATTTCGGGTTCGATCCCGGGTGCTCGCCGGCCTTCTCCATGACCAAATCTTACTGCAAATTAAGGATTTCTTTTATTTAATCAACAATATTCACTAGAATATCCCATAAAAAAATAATTAAACAAACTAATCAAAAAATGGAATATGAACTAGTATTGAAAAGTACATTTGTACCTGTACCTAATTTTAATTAAAACTCAACCAAAAACTTGTAAACAAAATATGAATCACTTGCTTAAAACCCAGTTGCTTAATTTGATTAGCTACTTATAAATATTAATTAAGATAGATGCATCTAGAAAAGTTTACACAATTACACCTACTGTTTACTTTTAAACAAATTTGTAGCAGTTGATTTTGACTTGGCTGCTTTGCTTTTTTTTTTTTTTTTTTTGGTTGGAATTATCATTTGATAAACATTAATACTCATAATCCGTTCATATTGTCTGCTAATATGGAATCTAAATAAGTAAAGGTAAAGGTAAAGTAGCACGGCTAAATCTGGACCTAACATTATTTTAGACTGCACCAATGTCCAATAACTAAGCCGCGAAAAAAAGGTAAAAATATTACAGTATACGGGAATAAATTCATTAATTGAAAGTCATACGACCACACATCAAATATGGTACACCTGCGTGTTGCGTAAGTACTGAAAAAACATGTTATTGCATAAACATTAGATGTGGTTCAAAATAAGTCTTACCTGAAACCTGGAAAATCTGAATTGTTGTTCAAATCTAAGTGATGATTTTCTACTTGAACCAAAATTTCTGCCGCGATCTTAGCCTTAATGTTTTTGTAAAAATAAGATATATTTTATCATTTTCTTTTGGGAAAATGAATAAATTTGAGAAAATGTAAAGAGTAGTAAACAAAGCCAAGCTGTATTCTTGGTTTTGTTGGTAGAGCATGTGCCTTAGATTGAGAGGAGTGAGTAATATATATAGCCTACAATTTGTGGGAAATTATATTTTTTCGACGAAGTTACGTCAAAGGTACTATATTTTTTTATGTATATAAATATAGTTTTATTTTGTTTTATATGACCGTGACGTGTATTTATTTATTAATTTTGAAATTATGTGTTTTTATTCAATTATTTATCTAATTTTGAAGTGGCAAATCAGGTAAAGGAAATGGTGACAATATATTTGCAAAGGTTATAATCTGGGATTTTTTGTTAGGTCAGCAAAATTGTTAATTGTATAAATAAATTATTACATACTCCATTGATAATTGATTGGTATATTTCTATTAGTGAATACTATTGGGATACTAGCCTCCTTGTTAATGGGAAACTAAAGTAGAACAGTTTCTTAGAAAATAAGGGTATAATGATCTTTTATGTGTGAAAATAAGTGATATGTTGATCATTTTGATGGTAATAAATAATAGAAAATTGATGAATATAGCCTTACATTCCACGAGTTTATATCTCATCAAAACTAAATGCATAGTAGAAAACAATTTTTTTTGTTAATCAACTTAATTGTAGTTTCTCAGTCACTTTTTACCATCCTACTTGACATGTAAGACAAAAAAAAAAGGGGACATAAAAAATCAAAATTAAACATTAAATAACATTATAAAGAGGGATTTAGTTGGGCCATTTGAGTGAAAGGTGAGGGTAAAGTTGAAACAAATTAATAAGTTATTGACTAAAAAGGTGAAAAAGAAAAGGGGTCACTCATTCAACGAATATTTCTAACTGACTTGTTCTACTATCTACGAAGTTTGTGCTATGGAATGAAAGCAAGTCTTGCTCAGCTTGTGTTTAGCAAATGAGCATAACACTCATCAATAGACAGATATATACTCCTTTAATCCTTTTTATTACTTGTATATATTTTTAAATTGTTATATTTTCTCTATATTTTTAAATTGTCATATAAAATACATTTGCAAACTTGTACATTTTTTACTTAATTGAATTTATATCACGAAATACAATGGAGAGGGTAAAATGTATTGACAAACCATTATGTTTAATTTAATTAAAATTACAATAATGTTGTATAAATACTTGTTTATAATCATAAAAGTATATACTATCTCCGTTAACGGTTATTTGCAATATTTACCCAAAATGGATGCTAACTATTATTTGCAACAATTTTTTTTCCTTTTTTGGTAACTTTTTGGCTGTCAAAATGACCTTTATGCCCTTATTAAAAACTGATTAACACCTAACTTACTTTCTTATTCTAATTAATTATCTCTATTATATTCACATCTAAACTAATGACTCCCACCAAAATTAAAGATCTAACACCCTATTTTCATCAATTCATCAGATCTGCTCATCTCCTCACCTACCCTCATCAATACAGCTTCAACCACTTCCATTAATATGGGTGTTGAAGCCTTTAAATCTGGGAAACGTTCCAGATTTCTACACTCTCTCTCTTCTCTTCTTCTAATCTAGTTTACCTCACTCTCTCTCTCCTCTTTCTCCAAATTCTAATTTCACTTGTTCTAGCACCTTCTCTGACTTTAGATCTGCTTTACCTTTGAAAATTTATCAAAAATGAGTCCCCCAAACGAGAAGAAACCAAATGAGGATGTTATTGCGACCTACAAATGTCAGCATCGTACTGGAAAAATGAATGGTTCAAACACAAATCTACATGCATGGAGAGGAAACGAAAGTTTGGTGGTGGTGCAAAGCTTGCTCCTTTAATTTCAGATGAGGAAGGTGAGGGCTACAATCTTGCAGATCTGGGCAACAACACTCAGGGTACCACTGAAAAAGGTATTGTTGTTCAAGTTGTCAACAACGATGATGTTGAGTCCCCTTTTGCGGTTGACAAATCTGAGTCCCTTGAAAAGGAGGATGGAGGGAAGAAGTTGGTCCCTGAGAAGGCCGACGGTGCTGTTTCCGGCAAGAAAAGGGGTAGATCTAGCGCGTTTAGGGACGACGATGTTGATGTTGGGGGGGAGTACAACCCTTCCAAATATGGGTTGAACTAATGCCGTAGCGTAACACATTTCTGACCCTCTCTTGTTTAAATTTATTGCTTGATATTGGCCTGAGTTCTGAATCTGTTTGTTGATTGTGATTCATGGCCTTTTTAGCTTATATTCTTCCTGTTTTTATTGAATGCTCCATGTTTTTGATAATTGGTGGCCTATTGTTGGTAATTTGTGGGATATGTGTGGTAATTCCTGCTAATTATTGATAAATTCAGAATGTGGGGAATTTTTGGGCTGCTATTGTGAATTACTGGGCCGCTACTGTTGTGAATTTGTTAGGTATTTATGAAAAGCTATGCATATTGATTCCTCAAATTTATGATTAAATTGTTGCTAATTAATGATAAGCTTTAGTTATTTATGATAAGATTTGGTTGTTGTTACTAATTTATGATAAGGTTTGGCTATTTATCATTAACTCTGTCCCCTGTTGCTAATGTAACATCATCGTTGGCTGCCATCCCAAATTTTTGATAAACTTTGTAACCTATTGGCTATTTATGATTCTCTTTAGCTATTTTTGATAACCTATGGCTATTTATGATATACTTGGGGCATATGATTTCCTGTTATGTGTGGCTTCTGTTGAAAATACGCAGATAGTGGTTGTGTAATTGTGTACTGTGGTTGAGGTATTTGATGTGTTTGATTTCTGATATTCATGGCCTGATATTGTGCATATGTTCTTTTGTGGGATGTTACTCTTCTGTGGCCTATTGTTCTTACTTCTTGGGTTGATTCTGTGCATTATTGGCATACAATAGCTTTGGGATTTGTGATATGATGAATGATGATGATGACATAGTAGCATACTGTGATTGTTGTTACATGTTTATGCAGTTCAGTTCCTGTATGTATGAGTCCCTTAATGTGTGTTCTCAATGACTATAGTAAGAGAGAACACACCACTATTGCCTAAATGTATGAGTCCCTTATGTTTTGCTCTAAATGACTATTTTTAGAGAGAACAAACCACTGCTGCCTAAATGTTTGAGTCCCTTCATGAGTCCCTTTATGTGTGAGTCTACTATTCTGTGATAAATCCAAATGATGAAGGGACTCAGTTGACACTTAAAATTGTAAAGTTGGAATTGCTCCAACAACTTCAAATGCAAGTTGTTGTTGAGGAAACCACTTATGCAATTCATGTCATAAACCAACACCCTCTGATGGATTTAAATGTGTGTGTATGTGTCTCACAGACATAATGTAAGCATTAGTTGCACATAAAACAAACCAACTTCATATCATTAACTTGTTCAAAAGTTTTTACATATTCAAAAGAAGATTGTTCAAACTGCCTTATAACATATGCCCTAAATTTTAACAAAAAACACATAACTAGTTACTTTTAAAATGTGGTAAAACCAAAAACAATAAATACTACCTAGTATTTCACCACTTGCTTCCATAGTCTTCATTGGTTATATGTGGCAGTCTGTCAACTTCACTTTGTGTCTCACATGTATTTAATCTGCATCAACTTGCATCCCTTCATCTTCTTCATTTCCTTCCCCTGTAATTGGTATGAATAAAGTGTTGAGGTGTTCAACAGCTTGTTGAACCACAACCCTCTCCACATCTAGTTGTTCTGGTAGCAAGCCTAGTCTTTCAAGCCTTTTCTTCCCTTTGTGTGGTGGGGTGAAATTGTTGCCACCTAGATGCTTCAGTATTTCTTCCATGCAACATTGTAGTGTTATCCAACTGTACTTGTTTAGTACAAGATTAAAAAAGTCATAAGTCTCTTTGACTTTGTCAATGAGTTCCCCCAAGTTCTCAGGGAATGATTGGTACTGTATAGACTGTATTGCATTGAATAATCCAAAATCTAGCACATTCAAGTCTGGTAACTGTGCTGGTTGGTAAATGAACTAAATGTTGAACCGTTCTGACTGACATGCATGTATGAATTCCTTACCCTAGCATTATGTCACTGAATCCAAATGTCCTTGGACAAATGAGGTGGCCATTTACTTTTGATTGCTGGAATCACATTCTTGAGAAGCATTTCCCTAATTGCATCCTTGTTTATATTCTGTGTTGCCTTAATTTCCACAGCTCCAACTTTTCTATTCTTGATCTTTTTTTCTTTGCAGTAGTCTCATAAACAAATGGAAAAATTCCATACTTTCCATCATGTAGCACATTTCCTTGTATGTCAAAAATTGGCTTGCCAATCACTGCCATGAACATGCCTTTTGCCTTGAATCTTCTAGACTGTTGGCACCTATATGGATTAGGTTCATTTGGAAGCAAGTAGAACTTCCTTGTCTCTGGATTCAGGTAGAACCATTTTTCATCAAGGTGTACATATTGTTGCAAATCCTCAAACTTTGGCTTGCTGTTCTGTTCAGTAGGCAGCAGATGACTTAACATCCATTTTAGTCTTGCCACCTTGTGGTTGGATGTGAGGGCTGGGTGATTTGTGCTTGTATGTGTTGAGCCTCCCCTTTTTCTTTAGCTTGTGAATGGTCACATGTGATATGTTAAGAGAAGCCCCATAGCTTCTCTATGTTGTCCTTTTGTACAAAGGAACTGACTGTAGAAACTCATCTGTATACTCTGTTGGTTTGGGTCCAGTTTTTCCAAGCTTCTTGCTTCTGACATCTATCACATTCCCCTCTGCCATTTGCCTCTTGATGTCTTTGAATAATCTCTATATTGATGACCTGTGAACATTGAATTTCCTTGCTTATTGTGACTGAAAGCCTCTTGGCAGATCCTGACCATCCATGTTGTGTAGAATAGCATCAACAATCTCTCTTTTTTGCATGACAGTAAGTTGTTTCCTACTTTTGGGTTGTGGCATTGCTTCATCATTACCCATAGTCTGACTTTGGCTCAGTTTCTCCCATGGAGCTTGAATCACTTTCCTCCATTGTTGCTTCTTCATTTAGCAACTGATCTATGCTAAAAAATTCATCATTGACATAATCTGACATTTTAATGTGTCAATTTCTCTTGCTTGCAGATTTCAGTAATGGTGATGAAGTTGGGACTACTGTATTTTTTGTTTGAAGTACTCAAACTGAACCAGAGTTAGACTTGAAGAATATTATTGCTGCTTCTAACCTAGCACTAATTAATAGTAGGAGGGTAATTAATTCCGTTTGTAATGAAGTTTAGGAAGAAAATTAGTGCTGACTTTTTTTTTTTTTTTTTGAGTTTTAATTAGTGCTGACTTTTGTAAGGAAAACATTCTGTAATTTGGTTAGGGTAGAACTTTTGGTTTGTATGAATATTACGGACTGCAAATTCTGTTTGGCAGGTTTAAATACCCTTCTTTGAATGAAAAATTCAATTGGAGAGAACAAATTTGGATGCAAAAAGTGTAAAATTTTAAAAGTGGCTGAAATTTAAGGAGGGAAATCAAAACCCCACAAAAATTTCTGATTCTCTCTCCTCTTTTTAAAAAATGGATCCCCCTATTCCCTCTATTTTTATGACTTAATCACATGCCCTTCCACCCAATTATTCTCACTTAAACAATCCTTAAAAGTTTTGCCTAGGAGTCCGTGCTACCCCCTTTTGTTGCAAATAACTGTTAACGGAGGTAGTATTTCTTTGTTGAAAGGATTATAAGGTTTTTTTTTTTAACTAAAAAAATTGCTCTCATATAATTAATTCACTAAAGAGATGACACAAGCAACCATGAATATACTGATGTACATCCTTAGGGATATACTCATATACGTAAATAAAAAAAATAAAAAAAATAAAAAAAGATATATAGAATTGAAAATTGTTAGTTGAGACGAACACTACAAGAGGGAGGTGAATTGTATGTGAGTTCCTAGTGGCTACTTTTGCGGAATATAAAAATAGAATGTAAATAAACTTGCAATGCACACAATGTTTTACGAGGAGACCTTCCAGGTCCCAACTGGAAATATAACCTCGACCCTCTAAGGGATTTCCAAAACCAAATCAATCCACTGTAATAGGGAAAACATACAAGTTACAACCTATTATACTCAGATCTTTGCTCACAAGTTCCAGACTGAACTTACTACACAATAGGACCCTATCCTACCCAACCTAAGTCCCTGACTTAGATTCTCTCGTACTCCCTGAGCACTCTAACTCTCGGCTTCAACCTTGAAGCCTACAACACTCTATGCAAAGATAAAACACACACACACCCAAGAACCCAACCAATACAAATTATTAACTCCTAGTATATGAAAGGTAAGCTACGCATGAAACCCGAAACTAATATGACAAGGTAAAGTCTTGGCAAACTTAAACAATAAAGCACACTTCGAATTCTTCACGCTTAAACTCACAGAACATTATGAAATGAGGCTTCTACAATTTATACAAGACTTGCTCGTATAGAAAGTAGGGTTTTCAAAAGATAAATGTTATTTTACCAAAATTTTAAAACACAGTTTTACGTAAATCTTTTAGAAGAAAATCTTATCTTTAGAAAACTTATCAAAGATAAATCATCAAAAGAATAATATCTTTTCATAATCTGTTTTTAAGGAATAAATCGTTTTAGAAAATCTTTTCCCAAAAACTTATCTTTTAAACTTCCCTAATTTAAGCTTGTCAAGTTCTTTTGTCACGTTTCTAATAAGTCTCACGCATAATCTTAACAAATATATTTACAGCAAATCTATAAGATAAAAACTTAACAAAATTAAATTGCCTTTGTCAATATATTGTATTCTAGGATACTTGGGCTTCACGCAGTCCAGAACTAAGTTCCTGCTGTCACTTCATTTCCAGTTCTCAACTTGAACTTCACAGACCATGTTCTTGTGAAACTTGCTGTCTTCAACGCAGGACAAATTGAACTTCTCAACTTGTTGTCTTCACGTTCCTGTTAGGGAGCTCAGTTAGTTCCTGTGAGGGAACTCTTCTCCTATCTTCTTTAACTTTCCTCGAGATCTCTAAGTCTTTATGGCTAGGTTACTCTTCCACTTCCGAAGTCAACTTCACATGTTCTAATCACAACATTTAGAGAACTCTTATTAGTTAAAGTTTGCTAATTTGTATTCATCATCATCAAAACCTTTAAGCTTTAACAAAAATACAGAGTACAAATTTAAACAAATCTCGATTACAATGATATAAGCATCATTCTATCATGCTAATAAAACGTATTAGAGCATACATTCATTTAACTTTACAAATTTAAAAAGCAATGCAACTAGAATGAAGATGATCGAGGTGACGAGATGAGATGATAATAGTAGGTTTTAATGTTTTATGGTCGACAAATTAGGTATGCCATTAATATGACGTGCAAAATGCAAACTTTTTATTTTGATTTTTGGGAGACAAGAGTTTAAAGTGCAAACTTTATTTTCATGAGAATTGCACATAAAGTGCAAACTAGAAAAAAAAAAAAAACAAAACAAAACAAAAAATTACTCGTACCGTAATATTACTTTGTTGACTAATACCATTTAAACAAGATTATCTCCTAAAGTCATTGGGCATAATGTATATGCATTTCCTCTAAAGTTGATAAACTTTACTACTATGAAATTTGGTAACGAGGTCATCAAGGAAATTTAATACTCCGTACCTTATTTTTTTTTACTTTCCAAATATTAGGTAATCGTATCTAATCTAAATTAACATGTTAAATCTTCTTAGTACATGTATTGATTTATGTTTATATTAGGTCAAGATAAGATTAATTAGCAACTTCTAAAATTAAAATATAAAACAAAATTAAATCTTGGTTCCTTTTGTTCGTTGAAATATACGAGTAATTAATTGTACTCCATATGATTATTACTCGTATAATATTACTTGTCGTAATTTGACAGGGAAAACTAATATCAAACAAACTAATTAATTATAGATTAAGTTAAGTACAGCAAAGAAAGCGGCTAGACATAAAGAAAATAGTTGCATAAACATTAGAAAAGTATAATTTTATAATTATAATTATTAGTTTAGTCATCAAGCCGGCATATGAATGGTTGCTTGTATGCTGTACCTATATATAGATTTAGACGCGAAAAATAGACATTGAATATAAAACAAGCATCTTTTATACCATAATACGGAGTATCCAACCTTAGTTCATCAAAATAAATTAATAACCTCAATTATTTTTATTGATTGATGATTAAACAAAGTTTTACTAGTTTTCCTATTGAAATCATTCTCGTATACTCTTCCTAATCCTACTAATACGTAATCTTATTTATTGCAGTATTTGGAAAAGATGCACTAAGGGATAAACGGGATCAAATGAATTAACCCACTTTTTTTTAGAACCGCACAAAAGTGCCTTATATTGATAAATGAATTAACCCACTTTACTTTGGTGTCAAATGCTTAAAATATACTTCGTAGAATAGATTTATCTTTCTTGTATGTAATCAAACTTGACCATACTTACATAGTTACATTATGGTTAAATGAGGTTTTACACTTTTATTGTGGCGTTATTGTTCTACAAATTGTCTCCGTAGAATAGAAAACAATTTCCTTTTTATTTTTTATTTTTAAAAACCACAAATAATATTGAGCTAACAGTACAATAGTAATAAATTATTAAAAAAATTATCTTTACAATATGATTCATTCTAAATCTGTCACTGTTTGAAAGTATATATATGAAATTGAATCTAACTAGATATCACAAATATTTGTTTTTTGTCTATATAAATATCATAAATTCGTAATAAATGATCAAAGGGGAACTCAAATGTGGCAATAGAAATACAGATAGGAGGAAGTATGTTGCTGTTAGTCTAATACAAATTGCATACCGATCACATAAATTAAGGAGAATTATTGTCAAAGGATTAACACCAACTATATATAGCAGAATTGGTAATCATCAAATTAAAGAACTCCATATATGATTACCAATACATGATTAATTAGATCCTTATCGTCTAACTAACAACTTGTTAGACAGCTGTGGCAAAATGCTTGTAATTACATATACAACACATAAATTAAAGATTATTATAAAATTAGTAGACTACAATTGAAAAGAAAATGAAGCTATCATCAGAAAGATAATATAACACATTTAAATCAAGGTCATTATTAATGGCGTAATGTTCAAATAACTAGTCCGTAAGATGATAAGGAAGTCAATAATTTTGTTACAACAAAATTGAAATAAACAGTCAAATTAGATGTACTGGTTTAGAGTGACAAAAATAGTAGGTCCGGGGATTACAGCTAATTCCAAAAATAATTCAACAGGGATTTGACACGGACACCCAGCTGTTTTTAGTGTACAGCGTGTAATATGTAGTTTGCCAAGACTGTTAATTACATAGTACTTTTTTGGTGTTCCACCCGATTCACCCTTTGGAATAATTCGGATTTGGGGATTAGTTTTTGGTGGTTAGATTTCAGTCCTCTCTCAATTGTTGTTGTGGGGGATCGAACACAGGTCCTCTTTATCAAGTGTAGTCCCAATTACGAAGTAGTACTTTAAGAATACTACGATTTTTTTAAAAAAAAATTATTATCATTTTTTAAAAGTAAGAAGAGATAAATATTAGGAAGTCCTCCTCAAGAGGGGAATTTCTAATGTGAAATAGTACTACATAAATGACTTTTAAACTTCACCCCCGCTTTGGTTATTTGTACAAGTATAATTACGGATCAAGTATTAGGGATAGAAATGGACATGCATGCACTAGGCCTTCGCAGCACGAAAATGGCTTGGTCTGGCATGAGCCTGTCACAAGCCCTCTACAGCATAAGAGGTACAATGGTGAGCCTTGGATTGTACATGAACATCATTTTTAAGTTTATACAACTACACATACATCGAGACAACATGTGGGCATGGCACTTCATTGAGCCTAATAAAAATATACTTCCTCCAGTCCATTGCATCATATATGAGAGTAATACCGTAATTTATTTTGATTCCTAGTAAAAACATTATTTTAATCTTTAATATCTCTAATTAATAGATAAAATTATAATAAGTAAGTAAAGTTATAATTCATAAGAAGTTAATTGTTCTTTTAAAATAATACTCATACTTGTATATCTAGACAAATTTAATATTTTTGTATGTGACTGGCCACACGGTGTGTCCAACCACAATTTTTATTATTTTTTTTTTAAAAAAATACCACAACTCTTCTCTCTCTCTTTTTTTCTTATCTTCTTCTCCAAGCCAAACCACACATCACCAATAACTATATCTCTACTCCACCCATTTTCTCTCTCCTCTTTTCATAGCTTCTTCTTCAAGCCAAATTACACATCACCAACAACCATATCTCTACTCCACCCATTTCCTCTCTCCTCTTTACCAAATTGCTGCAATTAAAGCCCGAAATTGTAGAAATTGAGTGTTAAATTGCTATGAAAAATTGTGATAATTATCCTTAAGATCATCAACAACATTTGAAGTAGTGTAATCAATGAGAACCAAAGAAATGTGAGCTCATTTTCTTCGTGGGATCTTAGATCGAACGTTCTACGTCAAAAATTGTAGGGTGTTACTAGTTTGGTCAGGGGTACTTGTAGGGTGTTACTGGTTTGGTAAGGGGTTACATGTAAGGTGTTACTGGTTTGGTGAGGGTGTTACTGGTTTGGTCATGGGTTACTTGTAGGGTGTTACTGGTTTTGGTCAAGGGTTACTTGTAGGGTGTTATTGGTTTTGGTCAAGGGTTACTTGTAGGGTGTTACTGGTTTGATTAGGGGTTACTTGTAGGGTGTTATTGGTTTTGGTCAGGGGTTACTTGTAGGGTGTTACTGGTTTGGTTAGGGGTTACTTATAGGGTGTTACTAGTTTTGCTCAAGGGTTACTTGTAGGGTGTTACTGGTTTGGTTAGGGATTACTTGTAGGGTGTTACTAGTTTTGTTCAAGGGTTACTTGTAGGGTGTTACTAATTTGGTGTGGGGCTTACAAACAACCCTTGAATAAGTAACAAGTAACCCTTGAATAAGTAATTCATACAAGTAACTCATATAAGTAACCCATGAATAAGTAACTCCAAGTTACCCTTAAATAAGTAACTTATACAAGTAACCCTTGAATTAACCCATACAAGTAACTCCTGAAAAAAAATAATACAAGTAACCCCTGAAAAAAAATACAAGTAAATCTTGAAAAAAAAATTACAAGTAACCCCTGAAAAAAAAAAATACAAGTAACTCTTGAAAAAAAAATACAAGTAACCCCTGAAAAAAAAATATAAGTAACCCCTGAAAAAAAAAAGTACAAGTAACCCCTGAAAAAAAAAATACAAGTAACCCCTGAAAAAAAAATACAAGTAACCCCTGAAAAAAAAAATATAAGTAACCCCTGAAAAAAAAAATACAAGTAACCCCTGAATAAGTAATTCATACAAGTAACCCTTGAAAAAAAAATTACAAGTCCTGGAAAAAAAAATACAAGTAACCCCTGAAAAAAAAAACACAAGTAACCCTGACAGAAAAAAAAAAATACAAGTAACCCCTGAAAAAAAAAATACAAATAACCCTGACAAAACCAGTAACCCCGTTATATAAGTGAATAGTAACCCTGTTATGCGCACGTAATCCGTTATTTTTACTGACTTGGCAGCAGGCCACGCGGTGTGGCCTGCTGCACCAAAAAAGCTTTGATATTCGTTTAACTATATTTTTAGTCACATATAAAAAGTTGAAAAAGATACTTATAAGATGTCAATAGTTAAAATGTCAAATTATTAAATCAAACATTATTTACATTAATCAATTCTTATTATTTTTGTTATACATTTTTTATATTAAAAAAATACTACCTCTATTCCTGATATTTCGACTCACTTACTATTCATTTGGTCAAAATAAAATAACTTTGACCAATTTTATGATTTATACAATCAAAATAAATTAACAACTTTTTTTTTTTTTTTTTGAGGAAAAATAAATTAACAAGTTTGATGTTATTAGATTCCCCTTATGATAAAATTTTCAAATATCAAATTTTTATAATTTTTTATTATATATAGCTGAAGTTATTAATGATCAAAGATGTTTATTGAAGAATGTGCAAATGCAATGTGAGTCAAATTTTCAGAAATGGAGGGAGTATTACATATAAAACATTTGAGACATCAGAAGTTCTGACTTGGATCCGACAAATTAGAATTCGGGCTGATCTCAGCTCGAAGGATGAGAAAATGGGTACGCCTCTTAGCTAGGTATGGGAAAGAAGAAGAAATTGGAAACATCCAAGACGATTCTTTAAGATAATAATAAAGTGCAAATAACAAGTTGGGTTTCGGATTGTTATATATATTATGCTCCCGAATTGATGGATTCTTTGCAAGTTTATCATTACTTAGGTAAACAAATACGAAATAAATAGTACCTGCAAAATTATATAATCCATTAATTAATTACAACTAGCTGGACCGAAAAAGATAGACTAATAATTCTATTAATTTTTTGAAGAGAGTATAGTACAATCTTACACTCTTACTAATCTTTTTTTCATTAAAATATTACCTGAAAATATTTCATGGTGTTTCAAAGATAACTAGCCTTCTATCCCGTGCAATGCACGGGTTGTTCATAGATAATTGTATTGAGAGATAAGTGAGGAAATATCAATAAATTAGTATGGGTGTAATGTGTAACAAAAACCATGATTAAAGAAATTTATCTTTTTGGACTTTGATTCAAAATGAAGCTTTGTAAAAAAGAAGATGGGGGAACTAAAATTAAATAAGAAAAGGAAAGGGTTGAATTGAAGAGGGGATATGAAGATGTAGGGTTTAATAAAAGAGTGAAAAAAGATATTGTAATAAAAAAAATTAAACATATAAGATGACATGTGGCACATTGGCTTGGAAAAGAAGATGGAGAAGTGTAATAGGATGAGGACACATGTCTTTTTGGTTTGAGTTTTTAAATACTAAGTATAGATGCTATACAATGTTATTACCTGAAAATATAGTAGTGAATTGTGACAAAAACCTAACTTAGCTTCAATAATTTTAGATTTATGTTTTAATAATTCAATTTGGGTTGATCTTTATGTTAGAAAAAATCTAATGTCCTCCACTCTAACAATTTGATTATAAATTAAACATCATATTATTTGGTCAGAACAAAATCTTTATAACAAAGAACAGTCAACTCGCGACCCTTGTTACAAATAAATTGATGATGTAAGTGTTTTAATTACGAATAGATGCTTTTTTTACGTTATTATTTGTCATCCACCTTAAATTGTTTTGAAAATTAAGACCAACATAACAAATTTAAAATAGAAATAAAGTTGATATATTGACGTCTAAACCTAGCCACACACTCACACTGCCTCGATCACTAGTCACTACTATCACGGCCGTCTAAGAGGGTGTGCAAAGAGACCCTCTGCACAGGGCCTCACATTATGGAGGGCCCCTAAATTTCTTTTTTGTTTTTTTTGTTTTTTCTTCTTTTTTTTTTTTTAAGTTTTTTGATCCCAAGCACTAATATTTCTCACATCTAATCATACTCTATTGCATTCTCTATAAAAACCTTTATAGTTTTATTATTACAAATTTATAGCTTTTTATCTTCTAATATCTCATTAATGTGGTAACCTTTTTAGATATCCAAAGTTTCAGCTAATAAAATTCGTTAATTTTACATTTTAGTTGGTTTATACAACAACCCGAGTTTGATTAAACATGTGTATATATGAAAACATTATCATGTTGGATCTTATTATATTCATATTGATATGAAATTTTAATATATCAACATTGTATAATTTTTACTTCGTACTAATGCACAATATAAGAAATTAATAGTCAAATAAAGTAATAATTACAAACCGTGTAAAACGCAAGTGGGTAACACTTAGCAAAATAGGGGTAGTACAAGTATATAATTTAGTCAAAGAGATCATATATGTGTTCTCGGAGGTTTGAATAGTCAAGCTTGGATCCTTTTGCTAAAAATTTATCGTAACGATAAAATTTAACAGCATATTTGATAGAACCAACATTTTGTGGTAGCACAGGGCCTCTAAAGTACTTAACACGGCCCTGAGTACTATATATACTGTATGTGGAGATTGAAGGATGCTCATACAAGCATTAAGCTTTATTCTCATTGGTGTTATCGTAATTCATAATTGCTTTGTTGATTGTTTATGATATTGTTGTGTTTGGTTCTCATATTGCCATTATTAAATTATTATTTGTATCTCAAGATCTCTACTTTCTATTCCCAAACATTATTAAGGTCCACAACAAAAAGATTCAAAGCCCTAGTCATGCATCATTGTTTCATGGTGTTTTCTTTGCTCCCTAATTTGTGAGTTTTTTTTCTTCTTCTTGTTAATCATATTCTATCTTAAAGTTCACATTTGAAACCCTAGTCAACATTTTATTGCGTACATAACTCCATGCCCTAAAAAAATTTGTGTTTAAGATTTTCTCAATAAATTAATAACAATAATAGGTGTACATAAGAGTCTATCTACGAGAATTCTAATAATTTCATAACTACAAAAATAATATCTTTCAATATACACACAAATTCTATGTTGTCATAATAAAATTGTTTCTTAGAATACAAAGTGCAACATTTTCTAGTGTTTAAAAAATTGTACTCCTTCTGTCCCCAAAACTTCGACCCTTTTGGCCTAATTTCAGTCCCAAAATAATTGACTCATTTACATTAAAATACCCACCAATTTACAACAATATTTGTGCAAAATTAGCTTCCCCATATAAAATTTTGTTTTATCATGTGTTTTTAATATTTTATCACTCTATTATTTTATAAACCTCATGTAAATTTATCTTTCCAATATGTTTTTATTTCTTTTTATTTAAGTTGTTTAATAACCGCAAAATCAACCCAAAAGGGTCGAAGTTTTAAGAACGGAAAGAGTAATAAATAAAGAAAAAGTAATCCCAAAAATAGTGACATTAAAGCTCACATAACTTGACCAGCTTTAAAATGAAAACCCCTTGTATGAAAAAAGTACGTATAAAGTTGCAACCATGACAATATGACATGGTATAGTAGAGCCAATTCAAACTATTGAGTACTCACACTTTAGTCACATTGAGTCGTTGCAAGTTGGTGAAAATGAGAATAAAAAAGTGCATTTGGAAATTGGAATAAAAAAGTTTGAATGTATGAAATTTACAAGTGGAAAATAAATTGACTGTTTTGGAAAGTAGATACTCGTACAATGGAAAACAATGCAACCTAGGATAATGATGGAAGAGAATTTTCCTTTCACGAAAAATTGATGATAATTGAGTGAAAAGCATGGATATTTGATTTTAATATTGTCTTACATTACTGTTTTATCCATATCTATAATTTGATTCAAACTTGTAAGCCTTATTAACGAAGAATTTTGTGTAATACTTTGTTGAATTTTTACAAAATCTTGTTTACTAGACTCTTACTAGCTAGACTAGCTATATCTAATTCATTGCTAAAAGAGTAATAGTAAATGACTAAATGCTTTAATGATCTAAGGGCGACGAGGTTACTTAAATACAAGGAGAAATATGATAACTTTATTTTTGTATTAAAAAAAAGTCTTGCCATCAGTTTATCCACCGTGTATGAATTTCTACTCTCATGTTAATTGCTAAGAGACTCTCTTTAAACTGAACCCTTATTTTACAAAAGTATATATAGTAGTGAGTCACAAAAATGCGAGACATTACATTATCCATCAATTAGACTCGATTATGGGAAATACCTACTAGTGGCAAGAAACTAGTTACTTTGATCTAAATTTATGAGGCGTCCAATAATTATATGAAGTATTAATTGTTGTACTAAATATAATTGTTGAGTCCATGAGCAAACCTACATGTGAGTGAAAGTATTGTCTCACATTAAAAGATCGAAAAAGTGAAGAGAAATATTAGAATGTGTATCCCACATTATTGAAAAAAAAAAAGTTGTTTCAACTTAATAAGGCTAAGGGGCTACTCCCCTCATTGCTATTTGGTTTTGAGGTGGAACCTCCTTGGTCTTGTAAAGTGAACACTTGTGACGGGTGTGGTCCAGGCCCGTTTATCAATAATGGATATAAATTTTAGTCATCAAGGGATAAAATGATGTCAAAGGCTCAAAGTTTCAAACCCATGGAGCAATATATATATACCACTTTTACATTCGACTTAATTTCAATTTAGGTTATACTTCATCCGTTTTTTAATAGTTGCAACACACACTTTTTCATGGTATTTGAAAAATATGGGGTTTACATGATATAATACACTTTAAAATAAGATGAGAGGTTGTTAGTAGTGTAATTTAGTGGGCCATGTGCTTTAAATAAGGAAAATAATATAGTTTTTCCCTAAAATAACTTTCCATATATAGTGTATTGCAAGTATTGTGACGTTTCCATTTTAGGGAAGTGTTGCAAGTATTAAAAAATGGAGAAAGTAATAAAAATGTTGTATAATATTATGATTAATATCTTTGTCAAATAGGCCCCCATTATTAATAAGACGACGTTGAATCACCACTGATATTTGTAGTTGTATTTTTTCCAAGGAAAAATTCACATTTACTAGTAGCAAAAGCACCCCGTATCAGATTTACTACCTGTCTAAAAAAATATTTTATATTACTACCACCATATTTTCCTAACTGTAGAAATAACTACCAGTGACTAACTCCGTTACTGTTTCTGTTTGAGGGGCCCACAACAATGGCAGCCACCCCTCCACAACAACGGCAGCCACCCCTCCACCCCTCCACAACAATGGTAGCCACCCCCCCTGCCGGCGCCGGCGCGACCCCACCACACCCCCTCCCTTTTCCCGTTGTTGCTGCCCCAACCCCCACCCCGTAACGCAAACTACTCCCTTTCCCTTTCCCCACCGGAAATCGCCTCCCTCCCTATTCCCCACACCGAAAATCGCCCCCCTCCCTAATTCTAAACCACCAGCCCCAAACCACCCTAAACGAGGGTTTCGATTTCGGTGGTTTGGGGTTGGTGGTTAAGGATTTCGAATTCGATTTCGATTTTCAAATTTAGGGTTTTGAGTGGCTGGTGGTTTGGGGTTGGTGGTCGGGGCAACAAGAAGGAGAAAGGGGTTCATGGCTGCGTAGGGGTGGGGGAAAGGTCGAGGCGCCGCTGATGAAGAATTTGGTGGAGTTTCGCGGCGGTGGTGACGGTTTTGCAGCGGGCAGGTGACGATTTCGTGCACCGACCACGAGGTTAGGGGTGGTTGGCAGGTGGAGAAATGGAGGAGGTGGGGTTTGCCGGTTTCGGGGAAACATTTGGCCGCCAGCAAGGGGAGGGGGGGAGGGTGGCTGACGCCGGGAAGGGGAGGGGAGATGTTTGAGACTTTTTTTTTTAATTTTTTTTTATATAATTTAAATTATTATTTAATGAAATATGGGACCCACTTAACGGAATCTTAACGGATTCTGTTAAGTGGTAGCAATATATACAATTAGGGAATTTGTGTGGTAGTAATTTCAAATATTTTTTTAAACAGGTAGTAAATCTGATACGGGGTGTTTTCGCTGGTAGTAAATGTCAATTTTTCCTTTTTCCAAAGTTAGTGACCACAAAAAGTAGAACACAATTATATATTTGGACTAGAGATTTTTATAGGTTCACTTTAATATAATAAAAGTATAATTTATGCAAAATAATGTACAAAATCTAATGCGAAGTACTTGTGTATAATTGACTTATCAAGTCTTAGTTACTGGGTTAGTACCAAAATGTAAGATCAAATCTAGTTTACAATCTTCTTTATCGTATCTATAGAATAATGTTTATAATGGAATAAATTTTTTACCAAAAAATGTCATCTTATCTCTTTAATTTTTTAACATGTCCGTATTTTGAAAAAAGGGCTGGGACGAAAGAATGAATTTCCAACACAGGGCAATAGTTGTAGAAGTTCTGTAAAAAAAAAAAAGTTGTAGAAGTTTCAAAACATTCTTCATTAGAAAAATGTGGCGAATAAGCAGTAAGCACCCATGACTCTTTGAGTCAACTCTCAAAAGTTAAAACATGTGATGATTAAGCGAATAAATTAGGCACTTAAAAGAGTTGGTAATTTACCTATAATTAGAATTGACTCTACTACATATTTTGGTATCCTTCTCATGAAGCATAGAGAAGGAGCCGAGGAATAAGAGTCACGCTTTAGGATAAATATACCATGGATTTGCACTGTCGATTTTATCAATTACCTCTTACTTTGGATTAAAATTCATCTATATAATAATCACGTGTTTACCTATGTTACTACATAGTAACAAGTTGTGACGACAATTCAACATATGTTTGTTAAATTTTTTTGGAGTACGTAAATATTTTTTTTGGTGTTTAGAGAGCCACAAGGATAGAAATGAAAATCGAAATCAAGATCTTCTGAAATTGGGATAAAAACTCTAACCACTAAAATTATCCCTTATTATCTCAGGAGTACATATATTAGGTCCAACATGGAAGATATATACTATTACAATATAAGAATCTTGCGATGTTTATGGTGATCCAAAGTTGTGGCCTCGTTTTATTTTACATTGCACAATTGTACATTTTTTTTTTTGTGTGACATATCAATTGTCAATTGTTAGCATCAACATTAATTAGCTTGCATCAAATCAGGCTCATTGAGAGGATCTTATATTAGTTATATACCGATCAGCTGCCCCTACTAGCCTACTATTATTATTTAATGGACCTCTTTTTCTTTTGTTTTTTCTAGTATTATTTCCTTCCCTCAGATTTTATTTAGTTGGAATTTGTTTTATTATCAGTCGACTAAAATTAACAAAAGAAATTATTAGCTCAACAAAATTTCCATTTTTCAAAATTTCCAAAAAGGGGTCGGGTCGTCAAGACGACAAATTGGACACGGGTCTCTTTTATTAGTCGTAGAGATAAAAACGAATAGCACAAATGATGGAGTATGTGGTTTAATTTGATATATACACCTTATAACTTGATGAGTTACTATTCCTACCATTATCACTTTTGTTTATCGCACAGTTCACACTCCCTCTAATTCGGTCAAAATAATATTCTACTATGTTCCATCACAGTTAAGGGGTTATAGTAAATTGAGACAAAGAGAGTAATTTGAAAACGAATTTATTAGATGCTGACATATTTCACGGAGTATCTCCAATGGTTGTAGCTAGGAACTTGCTTGCAATATTAAATAATCTCTAGCTATTAACTTGACTATTGGAGCTAGAAAATGCAATTAGTTTGGCTAAGCAAATTAAGCTAATTTGCTTGAAAATAAACTTACTAAAACTTTTTTAAAAAATAGATTAAATAAAATGAAATATAAAAAATAATTAAGGAAGTGCAATTAGTTTGGCTAAGCAAATTAAGCTAATTTGCTTGAAAAAAAACTTACTAAAACTTTTTTAAAAAATAGATTAAATAAAATGATCGACAACCTTCGTGGCTCTAGACCTGCCGACCGACTGAACAAAAGACTCCCTAATAGCAAATTATGTAAAGTGGACCGTACTAACCCCTTAGGAAAAGGGATTTGCTCGTGGTGGTGATGCTCGCGGTGGTACGGTGGTCGAATGGTGGTGCTAATGGTCATGTGGTGGTCGACTGGTGGTACTAGTGGTCATTCGGTGGTCGGCTAGCTTAGTGGTGCTAATGGTCGTGCGACGGGTGATACTAGTGGTTTTGTTGTGGTGATAAAGGAGAGAGAAAGAGGTGTGGCTACTGTATTTACAAAATAACCTTGATATAAACAAGTTTTGTTAATATATAGGATATTAAATTGTATTTTCTCATATTTTTGGCTTGATCTTATACTTTATAAAATTTCTTGCTTTCATTTACAATTGGTCACATGTAAAAAAAATAATAATAATAATAATAAATATTTATTGATAGCTTGAAAATATACATATTACTTACATTAGTACTCCACAAAATAACATTTGTTATTATTATTACTTACATTAGTACTCTACAAAATATATATGGAGTAGGGTGGTCAAAGTAAGATATATGTATATATGTGAATTAAAATGCATTTATTTAAATTATTTTTATTGGATTATTCCGTATTAATATTGAATTTATTATATGATTATTTATTAGTGATTTATTCATTAATTCCCTGGCCCCTTTATATACGGAGTAATAAGTACTTTGTATCATATTTGTAAGGTGTAATGTACAAGCAAGGTTTAAGGTGTGTGTGTAAGATTTTCAGCTGAGTAATAAGTACTCCCTACTCCGTAAGAAATTAGACAATTATGGTGTGTTGATTTATTGAGACATGCAGACCAATTTGAGTGATACTATTCAATAATTCATTCTATGTTGCACATCTATTTCTATTATTAATTATTATTGGTAGTACTTGAGTAAACTAGATCCAAGTAATTCGTTGTCAAAAAAAAAAGATCCAAGTAATTCAAAGATTGTGTCATTCTTATATAAAAGTGCTGTCATGCAGTTTGAAGACTTTGAACCAATAAAGTAAGCACACCTTAGTCAAAAACAATTTCTCCTCTGACATATACCAATCACTGATTTGTTGAACTGTTGGTAAATGGTAGAGTAATTTTAGAGGGTTATTATTATTATTATTATTATTATTATTATTATTATTATTATTATTATTATTTTATAAAACATTTTTTCCAATAATTCTAAGATATATTGGTTTATTATACTCAAGTTATGGCCAAAAATCTTACTCACTGCATGATTTATATTTAGAGTTATTTTTCATAGAAACTTTTTTTTCCAAATATGTTAGTATATATTTGTTTAAAAAACTATGTTAATATATATATATTTCTTATATCTCAAAATGCATATAATTAAATGATGTTCTATAATACGCATAAAAACTTGAAAATAGAGATATTTAGACATTAATAACTCCAATAAACACATAATGCAATGCTCTACATAAAAGATCTGAGTTTCTTGTTTAAACTTTGTGTGTGAGGTTATGTAGCCAAGTAGGCATGAAATGTCTTGGTCATAACTCATCTTAACAGCTCCCAACAACTCGGCATGCAATTTGCAGGCTTAACATATCAAAGTCACCATCAACGTTTTTGAGCCTAAGTAAAATGACTTTCTTTTAAAAATTTCTCATAAACCAATCAAAAAATATAAAAGAAAATAATTTTATAAATAAATCACTCAGCATCAAAGTTTGGATTTATGATGATGCCCTCAAAAATCAATAATAATAAGAAAAAAAAAAGTCTTTTTCCGTGCTGTTCCGTAAAGAGGTATCTTTGCATGATCATAACCATAAATGTAAGAATTGCATGGCTATTGTTTACTCAAATTATTAGCTGTTTTGCACAATTTTAGTTGTTTTCTTTTTTTACTTCGTACGTCTTTTTGATGATATTCGTTTGTTTTGTACAGAGGAAGTGTGGAATTCCTATTGGTAGAGGAGAAAATTTAAACATCTGTCGATCACATGACGGTGTAATGATAAAACACTTTTAATGATCGAATATTTTAACCAGTACAATTTTAGGACAATTTGTAAAACTTTTTGGCTTTTATGTAGGGGTACTTTAGGTTTTTGAAACTAAATGACAGTAAATTAAGAATAAAAATGTATGTAGTAATATTGAACTTTTTATTTAGTGTAAACACAACCTCCCCACCAATGTACGAAATCCTAAGTTGTGCCTTCCTTTCTCCCTTTCTTAGTACCAAGTGTGGGACTCATATTAATTGAATTAAGACAAATATATTTGCTTTGCTTTGTTGTAAAGATTATGTGATTGCCAATAGAAAACTTTACGCTTATTGTATTGAGGATATTCATCATATCACATGTTATTTAAATGACAACTATAGTATTTTCAATTGATGTAGCATGTATTGAAGATATTGATCATATCACATGTTATTTAAATTTTACCTCATAGAAGTTTATGGGCCAAATATTTGCTTTGAGATGATTTTATTTAATGCTTTTGGTCCAAATATAATTAATAAGAGTTGTGTATTACTTATGTTTCCTTCTTATCTTATTTTCTTCATTTTTGTGGACTGACATAATCACATAAACCCATATTTCCAACCCATAACCGTAACTTTCATTGGTATATGGACCAACTCCACGGCTCCACCCCAAAGTCAAACTTTTGCTATGCAAACCATAAAACCCAAATAGACATTTATACCAATGTAAAAATTTGTTCTATTATATCTTTTTCGAATAATTATGTGATCCTTTCTACCAATAAGGGGCAGACGGCCCATAATATATTTATTGGGTCAGGGTACTATCCTCTTTTTTTTTTTTTTTTTTTTTAAAGTAAGGAGAAAGACCTTGACCGTATCTCAACCCTCACAGTTTTTTTGATCCGGTATTTACAGGTCAGACACTTTGAAAGTGAGGGGGAAGGGTAAGGGATCCCCACCCTCAAAGTTTTTCTAGTGGAGATTGGACCCCCAACCTCAAGGTTGGAATGTGACATCTTACATTGATGGGACAACTTTTGCATGTTCTTTTTAATTATTCGAATTACTCCGTATAAGTCATGTACTTCAGTGAGTCACTCTGCTTTGGGTTCCCATATAGAACTATAATATAAGGTACCTAAGCGGCTAAGACAAGAGTTGAGTAAATCGACCAAGTCATTGGAGGTCCTCCTTTCACCCAAAAAAAAAAAAAAAGTACTATATATTGTCGTAGACTTTATAATACTCAGCTCGATCCGCTGATCAAGCACGACCTGGTCCAAAAATTGCCCGGGTTTGGTGAAATTGTTGGGCCAACTTTTCTTTGGAGTTTGGACAACTTAAATTTGATTTTTAGTTGTAATTTGGCCCTGCCCAAAAATGGTCTAAAAAGCCTGATCCTATGGCCCAAAATAACAGGTTCGGACCGCACATAAGAGTTTTGGCCGAAGCCCAAAACAGGTTAACTTTTTCGCCAAAGCTTGGCCCAAATCAAGTCTACAATTCTACATTGCTTGATAAACTATCTCTCACTTATACATTTGTCATATGAAGAGCCCGGTAGGGTAGAAACCATTCACAAGTAAATCTTTGCCCCAATAAGCAACCTAAACACTTCGGCAGTGGAGAGAAAGGTGAAGGTCTTCCAAAGTGTCCATATTGACCCTACCCGTCCATAATCAATAACATAGATCCGATTTGATAGCTCTAAATTATAATACGGAGTAGTGATGAATGGGAGAAAGACAATTAAATAAGTTCACCGGGTGGAAGTGTGGAACACAGTTCGCTAAAATATTAGCTTAGGATAGGATAAGTCAGACCAATCTAATCACACTGGCATACTTTCAGTGGAGATTAAACTTGAAAAAGAGCAGCGGACTACTGCGTATTGGAGCGTGGACAGTCCATGACATTGTTGGGTCTTTTGTCGTTCACTACTTTCGGCCCAACTGCCTTAGCCCAATGAATGTAACATTGGACCATCCGCTGGACTACTCCTTATTATAACCTTGTATTTACATATTTTTTCACAAAATGACTATTTCAGATAGCGAGGGATAGCTCAAGTGGTTAGAGTTAAAGATGGGCAACGGGTCGTGACGTGCCGTTGCGAGCCGTGTCTGGCCGTGCCGCGGTGGTGGGCGTGCCGTGCAGTGTCTGCTCCGCGGCAGGCCGTGCCAAAATGTGGCCGTGGGCTGGGCCGCAGGCCAACCCGTGTCACTTTTTTTATATTTTTAATAATAAATGTAAATAAAAAAACGATATATATATATATATTTTAGTACAACTAAATTTTATATAAATAATGTTATTAATTTATGTTCATGTTAATATATTTTGTTTTGAATAACTTTATTTTAATTAAGGTTATATAAATTATTTATCTAATTATGTTTAAGTTTATGTAAATAATTTTATTAATTTAGCAAAAAACAACAATGCATATAATAAAAAAAATTACGAGTGTGATAAGCCAAAAACACAAAAAAAATTGAATAAAACACATGTTGTGCCCGGCCGTGCCGCGTGCTGTGCCGGCGTGCCGACCCGCGGGCCGGCCACCGTGACGCCCACCGTGCCCGTGCCGATTCCCAAATTTGTGTTCACGGCACGGCCCTCGGCACACAGGTGGGCCGCCGTGCCGTGCCGGAGTCGTGCCGGGCCCGTGTCGCCCGCGTGCCTGCACGACTCGTGCCCATCTTTAGTTAGAGCTTCCTCCCGATTTTAGGGGATTCTGGGATCGATTCTCATCTCCGCCCTTGTGGCTCTTTTAAAATTTTAGAAGGTAGAGATTAATAAAATATACATTGAGATGATTTAAGCAAGATTCCACCTGATTATGTTATATCGTACCTTCAAATCACAAAAAAGCTATTTGCAATAGCAGCTTGAGCACATAGTATAAGGAAATTTGTAGAGAGCAGATCAAGTAGGAGAGCCTCAGTGAGGGTATATTTAATGTATGTAAAAGAGAGAAACAATCATAATACGAATTGATAAAAAATCCATGTAAGTGGGGTTATTTGGAGTGAATAATAATGAAATAAATAGTGGATCCTTATTAAATACTGTAAGAAAGTGTAGCGAATAACTTAAAAGTTAAACATATATGAAAAAAAGAATGTATTGCAAATAATCTGAAATGAAAGGAATAATAATCTAACCTCCACTAGATTGATATGTATGTACACCTAGTACGTACGTGAATGAACGGCCCTAAGTTTAGGATACCACTACCACCTCGAATGGTGTAGGGAACCAATGAAGTTAGCCCATTGACGTACAACCTTCATATTTTCGTACACAAGCTTATGAAGAACATGATGAAAGACCTACTCGAACTTGTTCATTCATGCAAATGGATAGTATATTTCATATCATATCATATAATTTATACAAGTGTGGTCAGTCTTTGTTGGTTTTGCCTTGCTTTTGGCCGGCTAGAATGTGACTTCTCTTCTTTATTGGTAGTGCTTTCTGCTAGCACTCCCACTTAACACAAAGTAAATCATCTAAACTAATTTTGGCCGTTTCTTTCTAAGCCAACCTGGTTTTATATACAAGTACTAATATAAACTATGAACCATTAGATCTAACTTGTTAAACCCAAAATCGGTCCATCTATTTTTTTTTTTATTATTATTATTATCATTATATATATAAAGTTCTATAGTATGCCAAATAATGCTTTAGTAGCCAACAAATTGATGTGGACCAACTAATTGATTTGCATAATCATGGATGTCTAATCAGTTTTATTTTATACTGTTTGTTATGAATAATATAATTGGTTGATTTGTTTTTATGTGATTATATATATAACATAAGTGAATGATTTTTGTATAGTACGTTTAGGTGCAATTTAGCTATGTATTTATTGTGATGAGTTATATTATTGTGTTGTTTTTTTGTTTTCTTTTTGGTGTTCGGGCATAAAATGATGTACTTATACCTATATAATTAAAGGACAGAAGCAATAAGTACTTCAACTTTATGAGAGAAGGAATACTGAATAAATATACGGAGTACTCAAGAAATTTAGTTTATTATTTACATTAATTATTTTATTTTATTTGTTTATAGTGAGTCACAATTAAATAGTGTTAAAATGACTAAAATTGACCATAATACATCGCTAGATTTAAACTAGCTAGATGCTTAGTCAAAACAGCATTCAGTGTATACATACTAGTAAAGTTTATACTAGTAATATTTTATGTACTTTGTATATCCTATCATATAGTTGTGGAGGAAAATATAGCTAAATTACACCATACATAAAAAAATTAAGTGGTTTATATTTTTTTTCACATACATTTAAAAAAAAAAAAATTATTATGTTAGCATGCACTCCTTGTGATTGACCTAACACATGATGGAATAAAAAATGTCTCTCTAAAACAAACCTTCTACTGATCAACACAATTCCATGAAGTTGACTCAATCAATTATGAATGAATGTATAAATGCTACTAGCTCACTATCAATGTGACCACTTTTAATTTAGTTTTTTAAACTTTAGCCAATGGAAAACTCCTATGTTGTCTCTTGCTTTCTACATTGAGTGCTCAAACATGTGTGGCCTAAAACAAGCCAAAAATATGGTGCTGGATTTTTACCATTTAATTCTTTTTTTAAAGAATATACAATAATATTTCTTACAAATGCAAGCTAAATCATATAGGACTATAAAAATATTTGATGTAAATTCAACTTGCCTTGTTATCCTTTTACTTAAATTAGTCATATGCTTAGCTAAATAATGGTTTTCAAACAATCAAAACTTCATTCTTCTTGATTATTTCATGTCCATTTTAACTTTGAAATTGTTATAAAAGCAAGTCCACTAAATATTGGCAATCATTCCATTAGATGTGAAGTTGCTAGCAATAGATTGCTAGGCATGACCCTCAATACAACTCTTTAACTATTTAGAATAGGCTTTATTGCGTGAGAAAGAAAGGCTTATATGATGAACTTACACTTTCTACTTGCCAATACCACTGCACAACATATTTAGTCCGATCTAGTTGGCCGCTTTCTACATGCATCTTTATTAGACTAAACCAAACATATATCAATGGAGAGTACGTCTTGACTCTTGACCATATATAACCCTAATGCAATTTTATCTTAAAAACCACTTAATATGTGGTGAGCCCACTAGACGTGTATTTTATTAATCACTCTCTTTTTCTTTGATGTAATTCAGTAGTTTCAACAGACTTGGATTATACGATTTATATATTTGTTAACATTGTCCACTACCAGATATTGAATCATCCTTAAAATGACTTATATTGGTTGATTTTTTTTAATTATTTTTATGTCAAAATTAAAATTATAAATTTTTTTTTAATATTTTAATTTTTTTTTATTTTCATAATTAATTTATGAATTATTTTAAGCTTTCGTAATAATATAGCTAAATTTTGTAAATTAATTAGGAAAATTAAAAAAAATAAAAAATTATTTCAAAATTAATAAATGAACTTTAAAAAATAAATCAATGATTTGTAATTCATTTAGACATTAAAAATTAATCAAAATCAGCCAATAAAATATTATTATAATGATAGTTATTTTAAGGATGACTACCATAGAATCATCCATATATGAATCATAAAAAAAAAAAAAAAAAAAAAAAAAAAAAAAAAAAAAACTTCTAAATTTTATCTTTCCTCTCAAGAAATAAGTATTTCTATTCCAATTTCCACATTGGGAAATTTACTAATATTGTATGCATCATCAAACACGCAAAATCCAGTGTATAAGGAAAATTGGAAGAAGATGGAATTTTACAACTCAACTTCTTCTTTACTTTGTTGAAAATTTGAGCACTTTATTACATGCATGTCCATTCCATTTGCCTTCAACTTTACGGGTTCAAGAAAAATATGGCATACACTTGGTATCAACTTTCTACAAGTCAACCAACAACTCTAAAAAGATAAAACTAAAGCATTTTTTCACAAAATTTTAATGTATTTTTCAATTCCTTCTTCATATGGAATTCTTAATTTGACTAGTTGGTAAGGAAACTATGTATGCGTGCATGATTTAATGAGTTGAAATTATTGATATTATATGGTTTAATGAGTTAAATTTTTTGATAGTATAAAGTTATAATGTTTAATAATGAGTTAAATCTTTTGGTATTATGAAGTTTTAATTTAATCCCTAACAACCCCCACCCCACTTCTCCAACAACAGAGGATGTGTAACGTAACATCTTTATTCTCACGTGACTAACTGTTACGGTCAGTTCGTCCAAAGGCTAGTTAGAGATTAATCTCTCACTAATCTTACTTAATTACAAAGCAAAGCACATGATTATGCAGAGCTAGTTAGATGCCTGATTACTTTCTAGGATAATGATTTTAATTTTGGAACCAATGCTTAAGCACTTAATCACATGATTATGCAGTGTGCAGGGGTTAACTTTTTTTACTTATTTTTTGTTATAAGGTATATATATTATTTAACAAGTTAACTCAATGTTGTTAATTCCACTACCTATATAAAGTATAACGTACAATAATCTCGTAATACTAGATAATGAAAGCGCAATTCAATGTTAAATGCTCACCAAAGGAGGAGAAAGGTGTGTTTTAAATTAAATCTTCAATGGGCATGCATTCTGGTCATTAACTAACAAAGTCAAACCATGTTATCACACACAAACCTAGATAATGTTCCATCCTAATTTCACTGTCACGATGATAATCCACTAAATTTATATATAGTCCATCTCTTCTTATTTCTTGTGGGATCTCATCATATTTGTGAATGAGTTTATTCTTATCAATGTGCGTTATATTTAATACAATACTCTGTATTATTTACGCTCCAGCAAATAAATATGATCAATAATAGTTCCTCCTTAAGCTAAGAATGTAATGGATGAAAGTCAAGAGATAATCACAAGTTGAAACCTTAACTACCGACTACACAAATATTTGTAGGTGATCGATCAATATGCATGTACTTTTGTACATTGTATGCAATTTATAAAGTTTTTGAGTATACTACTAGAACGCACCATGAAATTTCTTGATTCTGGGTCCACAACTCCACGAATGGAGCACAAAAGCATCACTCACAACTCACATGCCAACTCGTTAAGGTAGCGACAAGTCCTAAGTTCAAAAGCATAAAGTTGCATGAATACTTGGCATGCAAGGAACTTTTCTAGCTCCTTCACCACTTTAATTGGTTAGAAAGTTGGTCGATAATTTTACTCACATTTAGAATATATAACTTTTAACAATTCTCATATTTCAATTTCACTTTAATTCTTAATTATGAAAGGTGAAGAAGAAATTAAGCCTTTAAAGAAGGAACAAATTAAATTAAAGTTCTTACAACAACACTTTACCCTCTTCTTTAGGATAATACTTGTACTTCAATATTTTTGCAACACATAGAAGCATGTGATATGTATGTGTTACATTTGATATCGCGGATTATGTAATCTTAAATTTATAGCTTTTTTTACATATATAGGCAAATGGTAACTGACTGTTAAATTTTCTATTACAATATATATGTCAATTGTAACTTTTAGTGTGTGCGATGAAAAGTACATACCAAACATTACATACAATAATTAATTAATGCAAACTGATTTTATAATCAAAACTCGAATCACAAACTTTCAAAACTTACTGCACAACTACACATTCTTTTCTTGTAAAAAGAGGTTAGATGCTTGATGGGTAAGTGAAGGGTTGTAATCACCAAAACAGCCGGCAACTCGGAATTGAAAGATCTTGTAAATTAAGTTCTTTTAACTTGTTTACATTTGTAAAGTTAATCCAATAACCAATAAAGCATAAATAATACAACCCCTTTTCCACTACTAAAACATTAAAACTATAGGACCACCCAAAATAAAAGCACTTATGTTCAATAAAACTATAATATTATGATAATACTGTAGTATATAATAAAGTTGTCAATGTACATTTTTAGTTTTCTTGCCAAAAAGTTAGGTTTTACGTTGTTGACATATGACAGATTGACAGCATCCAAATTTCTTTTTAAGTTTTGAGACAATGACATGATTTTGATTATGTGGAGGAGGAGAAACAAAGAGAAATATATTAATTAGTTAAGAATAATTAATTAACTAAGTAGAGATTATCATGAAGAATTGTATTGTGAATGCATTAGCACTGAGATTCATTTCCATCAACTGAAAAGTCTAGCATCTTAAGCCACACCTAGTCATAAAAAACGTCTTTTTTTAAATCACCAATCTTTTTATTAGTTTTATTAAAGCACTTATAGAGGAGAAAGTTTTAATCTACTAGGATTCAAATGGAAAATATATAGAAGAATCAACCGACATAAAAAAGACGAAATAAAGAAAACTAAACAAAAAAAAAACATAAGACTGCTATTCCGCACTTTTACAAAACACAATCCTGTATTATCTCTCAATTAGTCCAACTCAAAACCATACGACATCAACCACACAATTTAACATCACCCAATTGCTCCAGTAAAACAGTTCAAAAATTTTCCAGGACCACTTATACACATTAATCTATATCCGACTTGACCAAACACCGAAGTTAGCTAACTAATTGCGTTGGCTACTCAATTAGCTTCCTTATGTCCAACAGTCCAACAGTCTTCTCCGGCCCTTATACATCACAATATAAAATATCTTGATCGATCTTGCTGCATGTAGATTGCATTATTGTAGGGATATCACAATTCACAATGACAAACTCTATTCTTCTTATTTTTAAAAAAAATAAATAAATAAATAAAATAAAAATTACAAAGAGTGTATTTATAGGAAAATTACACCATATTACTATTTACAGATTAATCTTAACTATTCCTCACTTAATTATGGAGTAACATTTGCCATGCACTATCTTTGTAGATTTTTTTTCCAATTTTTTGATCAAATGATCGAACAATATTCATGTAAAACAATAATTGGAATTTTGTCTTTCATGATAGATGTCTTTTATTTTTATTTTTATTATCATTATTATTATAATTTTGAATGTGTAGTAAGGTTAAAATGATATAAATGTCGCAAATAATAATGGGTTGGTCTAGCATGTATTGCTTAATTGACTCATTGCCACAAAAGCAAGATGACAACAATACAATGAGATGGCACTTTTTTGGCAGTCTTTGTAATCTGCCTCTATTTGTTTGTGATACATGTGCTTTTATTAGGAGCTAGTAGTTGTTCCGTACTACAGTTTATCTTTCCTCTTTAATTTGTTTCATTGCTTGGAGCCTTAAATTCAGTCTTGGATGCCCGTTAGGCTGTTAATCTGTTGTACATCCATCTCATGCGATAAGTGGGACCGTCATTGGATTCTGAAGATTTACCAATATACTTATACGAGTAACCATTATCTAAACTTATCCTTTCTTTTCAACATCGATCATAAAAATAATTGGCTTTAAAAACTACCTGTATTAAGAATGTGTTTAAGGGCGGCGTAACAAGGTTGTCGTGTTGACATGAACAATAGGCATATGAATAACACTTATATAGTGTGTGTATATATATGAAAACCAATTAATTTCTATCACATCGTATATTCTATCACGTCCCTTATATAAGAATACTTTTAATATAGATTTTACATGACATGCATGCACTAAAATTTTCTTTAATATTGGTTTTATATTCTATCAAGCGAGACCTTAGATATGGCCACCACCGACTCCTGAGGGCCTTCCTTAACTGATTAAACTCATTATTATCTTTTGTTGTGGCAAATGTTTGAACTCTCAAAAATATTTCTGACTTGTGATTGATCCAAAAAGTAAAAGAAAAGGTGTAAATAGTGCTAAAAAATCCATAGATCTAGAGATTCTTGGGGGGCAACAAATGCATCTTTCCTAGTCGTCAAAATCCTTTTCCAGATCAGCATCACATGGTGCAACTTATTATTCAATTTCCACATACAGACATTATGATTTGTGGGTTACACGAAATGCCATTTTATATATTTACTACTACTATATAATATTATTATTAATAATACTTGTCATCATTTAACCCTTAATAATTTACCTTTTACCAAATTCATATTCATTCCTTTTGCTCTAATATTATTATCTAAATAATTCCATTTTATAACATTTAGAATAAGAACATAAAAAAAAAAAAAGTTAAATCAATTGACTAGCTAGTTCTCCGATTTTTAAGCATAAAGCTAAGTTAAAGGATGAATCTCAAAGAACTCGTTTAAGAATTAGAGAGAGATTGATTTTATTTACTGTAAATTTACTTTTTGCTTGGTCACAAAATTTAGCAACCTAACCATTATTCTATGATTTTTAGCTATATTATATATCCAACTACATGATTTAGCTAGATGGCGAAATTAATAGGTTTTAAGCAGAAATTAAGGTTAACTTAGGATCAATTATTTTTAATCTCTCCCTCAAATGGGATTGTATACTATAATAATGTAAAGTCAGTGAGTCAGTGTACAAGTAAGAGTTTTAACTACTTGTCGTTATTATTGATTCCTTTCTAAACTTGCAATAAAATTTATAACATATTATTATTGAGTGATTAATTTATACTCCTAAATATAAACCAGCCGCCTTAATTTTGTCGTTGGTTTATTTACACAAGGGCTATGCCATGCTTTTAACAGGAACGTTTCGAAGCCGCACAGTTGGTCTAATGGTTACAACTTACAAAAGGGAGCTTTGAGATGGATGTAAAGGTTAAAAAATGTACTATTTTATACACCAAATAAAATCCGAAAGTAATTAAACCCCATTATCAAAAAATCCTTGAATTTAATCTGATCTGTGTCAAGTTATATGTTAGGTCAAGTACCTCGCCTATCTTTTTATTGTAATATTTAATTGGGATGTTATTTCGATTATATTTTAGACAAATAAATATTTAATTGACTATTTTTTTTCTAAGCTAGTTAGCAATTGCATGAACATGGCTTTGGTGCGGTTTTAGGTCGATCAGAAATACAGAGTAGTAATTTAGTTAAACTTTATGGTTTAAAGTTAATGTATATATAGGGCTACAAATGATCCGAGTCAAGCCGAGTTTTAATCTGTTCGAACTAAGCTTGGTAAGAAAAAATTCGTGTTCAAACCATCTCGAGCTTGAACGAGCTTGTAAAAATCTTGTTCGAGCTGGGCTCGTTAAGAATTTGGCTTGTTCGAGCTTTGTTCACGAACGTACTCGTTTGCATTTCGAGTTTAAGTTCAAGCTTGAACGGGTTTAAATCGTGCTTGATTAAATAAACGAATCCTAATTTTTCATTAAAAAAAATGGTTTCTTTCAAATTTTAACACATCCATGTAATTTTATATAAGATGTTTATATTCTTTCTATAGAAAAAGATAATGACGGAGTTTTCACGCCTTTACATGATGAAATAATTAGTATGTATGAATAAAAAATATATAAATTGTTCGAGTTTTAATTGGGCATGTAAAAACTTACAAATGGACTTAAATGAGATGTTCATGAACATTACCGAGTTGAACATGATATTGTTCGAGCTTTGTTCATCTATTTTACGAGCTTAAAATTTTTGTTCAGGCTTGTTTTTTAGCTTAACAAACGAGTTTTGACCAACTTTGTTCGCGAGTAGTTCACGAACGTATCATCTCATTTACACTCCTATATATATATATATATATATATATATATATATATATATATTTATTTATTTATTTATTTATTTATTGATGATACGATTTTATAAAAATCTTTAGTGAAGTGTGTGCAGTTACATTTATGTTTTAAAAAGAAAATTTTACATAATGGTAAAAATTTCGAGTTCCTTGGAAAAAAGAGACAAGCATTTCTTAATTAGTGGTAGAATTGAAATTCTTATGATCAAAAATCTTATTCTCGTGTGAAACTGACTTTGTAAATTTCCTGAGATATTATTCTTTTTTTTTTTTTTTTTTTTTTTGGTGGAAAGTACCACCTCCAATAAAGAGCCAAACAAGAACTTATATGCATAAAAGTAATTTTTTCCCATCAAGTAAAGAAGGTTTGTGTCATACCAAATTACCAATAAAGGAAAGAGAGAGGGACATTGCATTATATGTGTGTCAACCTATTACCAAACTATCCTATTTTGACCCTACTTTTCACCCATTTATTAATCTCTTTCCTTAGAGTACGTAACTGCATGCATCTAATTCATGCATGATACATATCTCTAATTTCATATCGTGTTGATAAACTTTTCTTAATTACAATCATTTTTCTTAAACATATAGAATCCAACGTTAAAATTTTCTTATAATATTATCATTCCTATTTAAAATACTATGTATAAGACTCATTCGAAAAATTACATGCAGTAACAAGATAATAGAAATAAAAATTAAATTAAAGTAAAAAAGAATTGATTCGATAGATTCACCTTTTTCACTTAATTATTATAAAAACAGTTCAGATAAGGATTTATAATGTTCATATAGTTTAAGTTCAATCATGCAAATTAATATCATTTAGGATTATTTTAACAAGGGTTCATAAGATAATAATTTTTTTAATAATAGTCATAAGATAATTTACTTAATTTTACAACTAAAATAAGTTTTATAAAGGTCAAATAAATACATAGTAAGCTGAAACAACTTCAAATTAGCTTAGATTAATTTCATTGAGTTATAGAAAAACTTCATTTATGTAAAAATCATGTGAATGACATACATCCACCATCATTTCATGAGGCATTAGAGAGTAATTAATTTTTAATAAAAAATAATAAAATAATTTTTTTTTAAAAAAAAGGTGTGTGGACTGTGGAGTTAGTGACTTAGTAGGGGCAAGTATGGTGACCCATAAAATGGGTGATCAATTGGGGTTTTTGAGGGTAAAAGAACAGCATTTGAAACACTTTGATAAACAAAGTAGCTTAAGTAGGGACGATGACATATTAAATAGACAAATAATAACTTAGTAAAAAAGAAATAAAACGAGTAACATTAGAAGTTGAATATATTTGATTTATCCGTGATTAATGCTTTTGAAACACGTTCATGTTCAATGACTCCTTTTCTAAGTGCCTAATATTTTTAATGTGGATAGTGATTTCATTCATCATATGAGGTCGAAAATGGAAAGTAAAACATGCAAAATGCGATGTATACTACGTACTCCATTATAAATTTCCTCTAATATAATCAAACTCAATACCTACAAAATTAGGAAAAGGAACTGGGTGATTACTAAATGCTAATACTCCAAAGTTTCATTTAGCAAATTCTTAAATATTTAGTCTCTCGATCTTAAGTTATCCTGATATGAAAAAATAAAAGTCATTTTTTATGGAAAATGATATATTTACACTCTCGATCTTAAGCTTATATATAAGCATCAAATTAAACAGACATTCTAATTCAATCTAATATATATATAAATAAAGTAGGCATTTTTCGGGAGCATTTGGCGCGCCACATAAGAAAAGGTATTATTTTGTCCAATGAAAGATTAGATTAATAATTTATTTTAGAATTAAAAAATTTACTCGCCACCTAAGCAAAAGTGACGAATAAGATTTAAGAATTTTGACACATAAGTAAAACAACGAATAGAGAATAATTAAAATTTTAATTATTTTTAAAAATCAATAATTATCTTCTCTAAAAATAAAAAATAAAAAATAAAAAACTAAGTAATAATTATCTTTTTTATATATATGGATGCAAATTTTTAATCGCAAATATTTTTAATCTCTCCCTAGAAAATATTGTAAAAGTTTGATTTTAATAATGTACTCATCGAGACGAATAAAACTAAATCTCATATCTAATTTTCCATAATATTTTATAGTTAAACGATTATAAATGAGACTAACATTTTAAACAAAACGAGTATATTAAATAAACACATAGGCAAAGACTTATTTTGATCAATTAAAAAACGAGATTTGTCATTTCTTTTTTGAATTAAAAATTTAAATTGTCACATAAGCAAAATTAGTGAATAGGGTTTGAAATTTTAAATTCAAACATCACATAAAATAAATAAAACAACAAAAGATAACTTTGTTAAAATTAAAAAATTATCTTATGATATTATAAATTTTATCCATATATTTAATGAATGATCTTCATAAATATACACAATTTTAAATTAAATAAAATGATTACTAGAACCGTGCATCGCACGAGCTTACATCTAGTATAGTATAAAGTTGAGCACGCATTCATACAAATAAAAACACACGTAAATTGGTATAATTAATGTTTATCTGGGCTTAATCTTTTCTTTTTTAGCTCATATAGCCCTTTCATTTTTTACAAACATTTAAAAAAAAATCGAATGTGCAATAAAATATTGTATGTACGTTATAAAGTTTCCTTCAAATGATTAAAAGTTACCCTGTAATGAATGAAAGTTACCTAGTACATATAAGTTATGCTGGTATATATAAAAGTTGTTTATGCTTTATTGATAAAAGTTATCCAAAAAAGTCTAAAAGTTACCTTAAATTCAATAAAAGTTACCTCGATGTACAGTAATATTACTGTACATCGAATGTATACAAAAGTTTTTGTTCATTTTCTTTGTTTAATTATAGAAAAAAAAATTATCTCTTTTTGAAATTAAAAAAAAAAAAATTGCCTTCTAAATCAATCTTACTCGGAAAAAGATTGTAAGAACAAACAGTGTCTTGGAATCAATCTATCAAGAAAATGGTATAAAGTCGACTTTGTTCCCTATCTTGGTCAATATGTGACCGAGTGTAAATGGGCTAAATTATCTTATAAGCATTACTATTTAATTAATAAGAATAAAATTAGGTAAACTTTGAGCTCTACAATAATTTTCAAAAATAAAATTGTCTTAATCATATAACAACCTAAGCAAATTATTAAGTGGGATTAAACCCCACATTCCTCACTTATGATAGGCTTAATAAAAAACATAACGCAAAACTCCTGACACAATTTACATAATTCCACGATTTACATAGTAACGTGATTAAGAGAGCACGTAATATACACTATAATTGGACGTTACACATTTTATATAATTTGAAACATTCATAAACTAGCTAGCTATATACTTCGTATATATATAGAATTGTATCACATAATTAATCATATAAATTAATTAGAATGGCCCTCTTCCCATAAACAAACAGCTGAAAAATTACAAATTGTATAAAATAAAAATTAGTTGTACAAATATCAACCGTTGAATAGGCCTCGAGATTTGTGAAATAGTTTAGAGGACCATGCCAATAGCAGTGGGATCATTTAATTTGTTAAGATTTTACTACAAGTTAGTGCAATTTGGTGCAACTTACAATAATAATTGCTATATTTATGTGTATCTCCCATGTTGGAGGAATCTAATTATATATCTGTAGCCAATTGGCATTGTGCATGGCGAAGACGTACTTTGACCTTAAGAATCCATTCTTTGACGTTGATTGTCAACAACATGATATGTTACACTCTTAACGTTTACCTATTTTGATTTTACACATTATCACAAACATTCTACAAACATAATTATCACCATTCAATGATTTGATCTATACAATATAACATTGTACTAGTGTATCGTTATTGCGAATACAATAATTTCTCGAGTTAATTGATTAAATACTTTCTTATAAGTTTAAGTAAGCCAGATTTACAAGTTAATCGTGTTGAATCGAGTACTAGCATGGTCTTATGGCCATGTTATTAGAGGAATCTAATTGTAGCTAGTCAATTGGCATTGTGCATGGTGATGATTGGATATGTTCAAGCATGTTTATTAAAAACGTTGTTCATTTACTAAATAAACGAATATAAACAAGCTTATTCAATTACAATAATTCCTCCTTTTCTTGTAAAGCAGCACTCCAACTTTAATATATTTGTTTATATTAACAAAACTTAGTCATGTGCCATTTTATTAGATTTATCTAGCTCTATACTTTTTGATATCAAAATTTTGTATTAATTTTACATATTAGTAATAAAAGATATTAACAAATAAAATGACGTATCAGCAAGTATGTAATGAGAAAGAGAAAGTACTTACAACCATCTATTCATACATTAAAACAAACTTTGTTATGATAATTACCTAGAATCAATGAAAAAAGTTGTCACAAACTCGCAATTTCTTCGTATAACATGACATTTCAAATTACCATAAATTAGTTGACATCTAAAAACAATGAATTATATTGCTCATATACAAAGTCGAAAATATATATATATATATATATATATATTTGTACTTTAATTAAAAAATAGGGACAATGCCTTGTCAAAACAAACCAAATTATATGGGAAAGAACAAAAAAGGCGGGGGTGAGTCAGAAAAATCTCCCCTGGAAAAATAAAACAACCAATTACGAGCTTGTTTGGCATCATTTTTGGTTTTCAGTTTTCTGTTTTTTTTCAAAACTAAAAACCAAAAATAGGAAACAAGAAAAAAGAGTTTCCACTTTTTTGTTGCCAGTTTTCAAAAATATTATGATTTTAATAAGTTTATATAATTTTTGATTCATTATGTGGCATATATCATATACTTTCATATAACAAAAAACAGAAAACCACAGCAATGCCAAACGAACCCGTATACTAAAAATCATTTTTAAAAAATTCCAATCAAAATAAAATTGGAGTCGGAAAAAGTGGACTCTCCTTCGTCTGTAAGTCAGAAAAAGTTCACTACACAACTGTGTGCCCAATTGCCTTTTTTCTCTTCTTCTTCTTCTTTTTTTTTTTTTTTTAATTTTTATTAATCAATTAATTAATCAATTGATCAATCAATACAATACTACTGTAATAATTTTACAGAAAGCATTTATTTTTCCTTTATTTTACTTTAATTTTATTTTTAAGCAAAATGCATAATAAACCCTCTATAAATAGGATGAGATAGAACATCACACAACAATTACAAAGCTTCATACAAACCATTGCTTGTTGAAAACCAGCACACCCACCAAACCAAACCCACTCAATTAAGCAATAATTCCCCACATTTTTTTGTCTTCCTTTTCTCTTTCTTCCCCTAAAATTACAACCCATTTCATCAAAAATATTGAATCCTCTGTTTTTTTGTTAAAAATTTCATCTTTCTATGATTATTTTGCTCACATTTCAAGAAAAAGATTGAATCTTTTTTGGTAAAATAAAGGAAAAAAAATGGAGCAAAAGAGTTTTTTGTTATCAGCATTAAGTGTTGGTGTTGGTGTTGGAGTTGGGCTTGGATTGGCATCTGGCCAAACTGTTGGCAAATGGATTGGTTCTAATGAATCTTTGGATAGCATCTCTGCTGATCAAATTGAAAATGAGTTAATCAGGCTTCTCGTTGATGGCAAGGATATTAAAGTTTCATTTGATGAATTTCCCTATTATTTAAGGTAATTATATTATTTAATTTAATATTTTCCCCCCTTTTTTCCAAAATAAAAAAGACATGATTTTTGTTATTTTCCCCTGTTTTTTTTTTTTTTTTTTTTTTTTTTGATAGATATTGTTTTTTGGATAGAGTTGTGGATAAATAAAGGTTGTACCTTTATGATTATTGTTGGGTTTTTATGGGTTTGATTATTTATGGGGTTGTATGAATCTGTATCTTTTTGAATCATACATGATATAAATCTTGATGCTGAACTGGGTTTTAAGCAATTTTTAGAACATGTTAGATTTTGTGAATATATGCTTTTAAAGATACTATTTTATATGAGTTTCTGTGAAAATCTTTTTTTTTTTTTTTTGGGGAATAATATCATGATCCCAGGAATAGTTTCTGTGTCATTTAGCTAAATATTATTGGAAAAGATGCAACTAAATTTGAGTATTAGTATATTCTTTCCTAACTTCTGAGGGTTTTAATTTACTGTATGGTTTTCTGGGTAAATCTGTAATTCAATTATTGTGGCAGTCATTTTGCAATTTGATGCTGAAGTTAAAGTTAATGATGATTGATAGTATTTCATAGTGCCAGATTTGATGAATTGGTAAAGTTACAACTTTAATTTTGGATACAAGTTAGGTATGATCTTTGGTGAAATTTAAAGTTTTATTTATTTATTTATTTTTTAACCTCAACTCAGTAAATTACTTTACTGATTTTGTTTGATTCTTAAGTAATGATGTGATAAGATAATCTCATACGAACTGTCTTAATCTCGAGTTTCAATTAATGATTTGTAAGAATCATAGACTAAAATCTAAATCCATATGAAAAGAATAAAGATGATTTATGATACTGATAAAGGATGTGGCTTTTTGCTATTAAGATCTTGTTAATTTAGTGATTTTGACAACCTTTGGTTTATGATGTTGATGACAGTGAACAAACCCGAACATTATTGACAAGCGCGGCATATGTACATCTGAAGCATGCCGAAGTTTCCAAGTTCACTCGAAATCTTTCACCTGGAAGCAGAGCAATTCTGCTATCAGGGCCAGCTGGTATGTGATCTTTCTATTTCTCAAAGTTATTTTTGTTATGTTGTTACCTTGTGATAAATGTTTGATTCTCAATTTACTTCTATTGCAGAACTCTACCAGCAATTGCTCGCTAAAGCGTTGGCAAACTACTTTGATGCTAAGTTGTTGTTGTTGGATGTTGCTGACTTCTCCATGAAGGTGATTATCCCTTTGATTGAATAGACCCGTTAATAATTTGTTGAATTTGCACTAATGTTCATTTGATATTGGTTCTTGCAGATGCAGAACAAGTATGGCTGTAACAAAAAGGAACATGTAAGCTCTCCCTTCACAATTACAAATTCTAGTCCTTTAGATTCTGAATATCGTGTCAGCTAATCTAAACTCGCGATATGCTTTGCTTAAAAGAGTTAGAAAGATGCCACGCTTCTCTCATTTAGCATTATTGAGGCAGAATTGATCTTTCAGATCTTTTGTTTGACTTGTTTTTTTTGTTGATTCACTAGATATTTATGCAAGAGAAATAGTTTACTGTATAATAGAAGAAAGTTTTCATGATTATCTTTGCTCACCTTGTCGTTTCTTCCTTTGCTTTAGCGAATTTCAAGGTCCATATCAGAAGCAACATTGGGGCGTATGTCCAGCATGCTAGGGTCTTTCTCTATCCTTCCTCCAAGGGATGTGCCCAAAGGTATAAATCTTCTGTTACCCTTTCTTAAATTAAATATATCATTTGTGAGTTTGAAGGATTGTAGCTAACTTGTAATTTTGCATTTGTCAATCAATATGAAGTATATGCTTTGGCATACCAGCATTTTTTGCTACCTTCTTGGCTTTCTTTTCAGTAGTTCTCATGATTGTTTCTTTCAGGCACATTGCGTAGGCAAGCTAGCACAACAGACGTCATCAAATCCGGGTATGATACCTTTGATGTTGTTGTTGGATTATTAAAGAGACAGTGTACAGCTATTTTATTTTAGTATGTTAGTTCTGAGCTTATACTTTTGTGTAGGTCTGGAGATGGTGCTAGTTTCCCTCCCAAGCATCGCAGAAATGCCTCAGCATCAACTGATATGAGTAGCCTTGCTTCTCAATCCTCTTCAGCAAACTCAGGTCTTGTCTTTATACCAATCATCTACTAGCTAGCAAATTCTAAACAAAACAAGAAAAAACTAGAAACATTTTTTGGCTAGATAACTATGATTTGGCTTGATCCTATTTTGTTCAGTTTGCACATAATAGTGTATTTCAGAGAATATAATATGAATTGATTGAATTAGTATTCTTAATCTGATTGGTGGTTCTTTTGATTAATTTTGGCTTCAGTAAAGCGCCCAACAGCTTGGTCATTTGATGAGAAGCTGTTTCTGCAAGCACTTTACAAGGTGAGAATTAGAATTTCAGTACTTTCTCATCAGTCCTTATTAAGATAATACTCTTTTCGAACTCTATAACCGCTATAGAGTTTGAACTATGGACAATTAAACTTAGGAATGTCACATTTGATTTGATCTGCAGGTGTTGGTCTCCACATCGGAAAAGAGTCCCATCATATTGTATGTCAGGGACATTGAAAGACTGCTGCTTCAATCAGACAGGCTATACAATTTGTTTGACAAATTGTTGAGCAAGTTGAGTGGTTCAGTCTTGGTGCTTGGTTCTCGTATGTTAGATGCTAACACTGAGTACGAGCAAGCGGATGATAGGCTTACCTTATTGTTCCCTTACAATATTGACATAAGGCCTCCAGTGGATGAGACAAATTTGGTTAACTGGAACTCCCAGTTAGAAGAGGACATGAAGACGATCCAGTTTCAGGATAACAGGAACCACATTGCTGAGGTTCTTGCAGCTAATGATCTTGTTTGTGATGATCTAGGCTCTATCTGTCATGCAGACACTTTGACCCTTAGCGATCATATCGATGAAATTGTAATGTCTGCAATATCCTTCCATTTGATGAATAACAAGGAGCCAGAGTACCGAAATGGGAAGCTGGTCATATCTTCTGGCAGCTTGTCCCATGGGTTGAGTTTATTCCAGGAAGGCAAAAAAATGGGCAGAGCCAAGATGGAAACAAATGGTGAAACCGGAAAGGTTTGTCCTCTAAAATTGATACTGTAATAAATACAGGTTTTCGGACGGACTAGGATAACTGAAGTGTACTTCACTTGCTTATGTTCATTTTTTTGGATGAAATTTTCAGGCAGTGGATGATAGTGCTGCAGCGAAGCCAGAGGGGAAGAATGAAACCTCTACTGGTGAAAACAAAGGTGAATCAGTCACTCTGACAAAGAATGCTGAGAATCCGCCCCCTGTGAAGGTAAATTGTTTCTGGTGCTTTTACAAAATTGATGACAGTAGAACCATCATCAGCTTAATTTGCCAATGTCTTTACTGAAAATGAGATCATATTGAACAGGAAGTGGCTCCGGACAATGAATTTGAGAAGCGAATAAGGCCAGAGGTCATTCCTGCAAATGAGATAGGAGTTTCTTTCAATGACATCGGATCCCTGGATGAGATTAAAGAGTCCCTTCAGGAGCTAGTGATGCTTCCCCTGAGAAGGCCAGACCTATTCAAAGGCGGCCTTTTGAAGCCTTGCAGAGGTGTGCTGCTCTTTGGTCCTCCCGGTACTGGTAAAACTATGTTGGCAAAGGCCATTGCCAATGAAGCCGGTGCTAGCTTCATCAATGTGTCAATGTCCACCATCACATCAAAATGGTTTGGTGAAGATGAAAAGAATGTCCGAGCATTGTTCACACTTGCAGCCAAAGTTTCTCCCACCATTATCTTTGTAGACGAGGTTGACAGTATGCTTGGGCAAAGAACTAGAGTTGGGGAGCATGAGGCTATGAGGAAAATCAAGAACGAGTTTATGTCACATTGGGATGGACTTATGACCAAACCCGGGGAGCAGATTCTTGTTCTTGCTGCTACCAACAGGCCATTTGACCTTGATGAAGCCATTATTAGGCGATTTGAACGCAGGTTTGTTCACTGTTATTAATCATGCACTTGCTCTTTATTTGAAGCATTCTTTGATATTGTCATTTGTAGTTGCAGATTTCCATTAACTAAACTCTGAAATCTTTTTCATCACAGGATAATGGTGGGTTTGCCAAGCATTGAGAACAGAGAGAAGATCTTAACAACTCTTCTGTCTAAGGAGAAAGCCGAAAATTTGGACTTCCATGAGCTTGCTACCATGACTGAAGGATACACTGGAAGTGATCTTAAGGTATTTAATCTTCTCAATAACTTAAATACATTGTATTATGCTATACTAACGCTTATAATTTACCTTCTGTTACGTCTTTCCAACAGAACCTTTGTATCACTGCTGCATATCGTCCTGTTCGTGAGCTGATCCAGAGGGAGAGGCAAAAGGATTTGGTCAGTAATATCTTCTGATGCTTCCCTATTTTTTTCCTGGAGTAAATTAGGGAGAAAAACTTCTTGAAATGCTTGTATCGCCTTTTAGCCTAATTTATACCACTGATCTTACAGGCAAAGAAAAAGAAAGCCCAAGAAAATAATGATGATTCTACTGATGCTTCATCTGAGAAAAAAGAAGATGAAAAGGAAGCTGAGACCCCTGAACCAATTATTTTGAGGCCTATAAATATGGAGGATTTGAGGCAAGCAAAGAATCAGGTAATGAATTGTCAAATTCAAGAGTATTGACACTCATAGATATGATATTTAATTATTTACTCTTAGCATATGAAATTCAAAATTATTTCAGACTTTTAATCTACTGTAATGTTTTTGCTCTGCAGGTTTCTGCTAGTTTTGCTTCAGAGGGTGCAGTAATGAATGAACTGAAGCAGTGGAACGAGCTGTATGGAGAAGGCGGTTCAAGAAAGAAGGAGCAGCTTACTTACTTCTTATAGAAAGGCTGTCCATCACAAAATCAGTAACATAATTTCAGGCTTTTCTATGAAGCTCTAAGTGAAGTCCAAGGACATTTTATAGCAAAGGAATTTACTTGATAGCTCCATTGCCGGAGTCCTCTTTGGCAATGACATTACAGGACAGAAGGAGGCATTCCATGTAATCTGTATTTCTTGTTGGCAGCGAGTTTGAAAAGCGAGTTTTAGAGATAGGTGCAATGTGAGCTTACATATCTACTTACCATATTCAATATTATGAGTTTGCTCATGTTGTAAGCCTAAGCAATGTAGTATGTAATTAGATTTCTAGATAATGAACAAACTATTATATTTTTTCTGTCACTATGGGTGTAATTTATGTACCAGTTACTGTGGCAGTAGCCATTTGTACTATATGTCCTATTTAACTTACAATTAGTAGTTGTTCTGTCTCTACTACTTGAATTTGAGGCGTGATAGGCCGCTACCAAGTATGGTCCATACCAACTTACCAAGGGACGAAAACAGTATAAAAATCAATACTAACAGTATAAAATTAATAATCACAATATAATAAAAAAAAAAGTACGCTCTTTTCTCTTTCCCTCTTTCTTCATCAAAAATCTCGCTAGAATAATAACAGTATAGAATATAAAATAACAGTATAAAATTAACAATAACAGTATATTTATCAATAATAACAGTATAAACAAAAACAAAAAAAGAACTTGGTATAGACATACCAGGTATGGGCAATGGGCGGATGGGCCTATACTTACTCCTTGAATTTAGAGACTAAATGCCTAATGCTTAATTGTAGAAATATGTCTTGCCAAAACTATATAGTTTGATCATGGACATCTATTTTGGGAAATATGAAATTGAAATTTGAAAGAGTATTTGAATGAAATTCAGGGAAGAGTTTGATTAAAATTCGTGAATTGGGCACCTCTGGTGTTTGATAGTAGCAAGGGTTGGTGATGGGGTGCAACTGTGTTTTGATTGTACAATGTTGTCAAAAATACACTAAGACTGAAAGGTTTGTGCATTAGGTTGGGCTGTCTTACTAAAATTGTGCTTAACTCGTCACATGAGTTATGACTCTCATAATCTCACCTAGGACTTTTCCTATTGAAAAAGTTGGTGCTGTATTTTTTCAAAACTGAGGAAATGATACACAAAATTTCAACGCCCTCATCAGACACAATCAAAAGTACAATTATTTGCCCGTTTTTGCGAATGAACACAAACGTTATGCTTATTTGTACAAATGATTGACGTAATTTTTCTACCGCACGGATATTTCCATAATGGTGGTGTTTTTCCAAAATTAAACTTTGCTGCAAATGAGCTAATTGGTTTCGTTCATCATACTCGTATTTGCTAATTTATGCAAAGCTAGAAAATTAAGCAAATTGAGCCTTTTTTTTTGGAAAAATTAAAAAAAAATAATCCCACCTTTCTTCTCATTTTAATCCCAACTATAATTTAACCTAGAATAATCCCAACTATTGGTTGATCTTTCTCAAAATAGTCTTACTCATTTTTTAACCTGTTGTTTAGATAAAAAGAGTGATGTGTGAAGTTGATGTTGGTTAGTGCTATTTAAATAATAAAAGATAAAAATAAAACACCCCCCTCTTTTTTCTTCTCTAATCAGAGCTCACTGCCCATCATTGACCACCCTCTCAACAACTTCATTCGGACATTCCCCGCCATCGAAACTACTTTCCAACCAAACCCAGCCACAGAAACCACCATTATTCTAGCCAAATCCAGCCACCCGCAACCACCGAAACCACCATTCGAGCCAAACCCAGCCACTGAAACCACCATTCTGGCCAATCCAGCCTCCAAAACCACCATTACACTATGCCCAGCCACAGAGAATTTTATACCGAAACCCACCATTACATTATGCCCAACCACAGGTAATAGTTGGGATTATTTTAAGTTAAATTGTAGTTAACATTAAAATGAGAAGGAAGGCAATAGTTGAGATTATTTTTGTTAATTTTTGCGTTTTTTTACTATTCAAAAATTTTAATACAAATTCACTCATTTATTTTTAAAAATTTTTTATACTCTGTATAAAATATGATGGTTGTAAAAAATTATAAAAAAAAAAAAAAAAAAAAAAAAAAAAAAAAACTACTCTAGATATTTCCGATTCACATATCTTTATATATGGCTGACCATCATAGGCATTATGAGTTCTTTGTTAGCGTATTGAAGTTATTGTGTTACAGGTAGTGCTGTCAAAAACTGACTTGACCCGAACCCGATTATTAACCGACCTATCTGAACCCGAAAAAATGGTGACCCAAACCCGACCTGAAACCAACCCTATACCCGAGTTGACCCGAGTATGTGAGACCCGAATCCGAACATGAACCGACCTAGAGATGACCCAACCCGAATGTAACCCGTAAATTATTGATCTGAACCAAACTCGACTTGAACCGAAATTACCCTAACCCATCAAAGCCCGAATTTAACCCGACTTGTTACTAACCAGGCCTGAATTCAACCCGACCCATTCCTAACCCGACCCGAAATCAACCCGACTTGTTATTGACCCGACCCAAATTCAACCCGACTTGTTATTAACCCGACCCGAATTTTACCCGACCTATTACTAACCCGACCCAAAAATTCAACCCGATTTGTTATTAACCCGACTTGAAATCAACACGACTTGTTATTGACCCGTCCTAAATTCAACCCAAATTGTTCCTGACCCGATTTCAAATCACCTTAAATGCAATTTAGACCACCTTATTATTGTTGATCAAAACATTTTGTCTAGGGAGACCAAGTCGGTCCAGGCCAACAAAAGAAAGGAGCATCATCCCCAAATTTAAGAGTTAAATATAGTATATATTTGTTGTATGGTCAAAGGAGATATTTATCTGATCATCCTAAATTATAGACTATAGTTCCCTAGTATGTTGCCATATATATTATATATAGGAAATAATTAGCTTGATAAAAATGATAATTATATATTTATAGTTAGTTGAACCCGAATATGACCCGATTTGGAAATGACCCGACCTGATTGTAACTCGCAAATTATTGACTTGAACATAACCCGACTTGAACTCGAGAATGACTCGACTTGGAGATGACCCAACCTGATTATAACCCGCAAATTATTGACTTGAACCGAACCTGACTTGAACCCAAGAATGACCCGACTTAAAAATGACCCGACCTGATTATAACCCATAAATTATTGGCTTGAATCGAACCCGACTCAAACCCGAGAATGACCCGACCTGATTCTAACCCGCAAATTACTGACTTGAACCGAACCGACTCGAACCTGAGAATTATCCTAACCCATTTTAACCCGAATTAAACCTGACCTATTGTTCACCCAACCCAAATGTGACCCGACCTGTTATTAACCAGACCTAAACCCGACCCAAACCCGATAAGATGTATGATCCGACGTGACCCGACTCAAGCATGACCCAACCCGAACCCGACCCACATAGGTTACGACATTAAGCCGAATTGACCCAACCCGAATTGACCTGACCCACTCTTACCCAACCCAAACCCGACCCGTTTACTTGAATTGACAGCACTAGTTACAGGGGTTAATGAATCACTATTGTAAAATTATCTTGTTCTTTTACTTGATATGGTCAACCGCAAAAAAGACCGACTATTATCAGTTTGTTGGCACTTTTTTTTTTTTTTTTTTTTCTTCTCCTTCCTTTGGGTGGAAAGTGGCAAGGGAGAACCAAACACCCACCTCAACCAACACCGCCAAAAACATTGGAAATTCCCCTCCATTACTCTCCAATCTCTCTCTCCTCCCACAAATTCGTTTCAATGGAAAATCTATTAATTTCAAAGACTAACATGAACCCTAATCTCTGCTTTCTTTGAAAGTTTTGATTTTGATCTTTACCCATCAAATTACATACACCAAAAATGTCGGGAGCATTACAAAGATACCAAAATTTGGAATTGCGAAAATCACTTGCTCTTTCATACCGCTACCCAATGGCTTGCACAGAACTTGGTGTTATTCTTCGATTAGCTTACTCCAAATCCCCTAAACCCCTTCAATCTCTTCTTCTTGAAGATACAATCGCCGCTTTTCGCCTCCTTCCTCAGTAATTTCCTTCTCCTTTTTTTAAATTTAATTTCTATTATGTTGATTTTATTGTTATTGTCATTGATTTTGATTTATAATCTAAATTTTGAATTTTGATTGATTTCCTGCTTTCTGTATATAAACTGCGTTGTTAGTGAATTGAATTGGGTTTATTTGACTTAATCCTGTAATCTATGGTTTTGTATGTGATTGATTGGCTGCTCTTTTTATGCACTGGGTTTGATTAATTTTGTTGTACTACGTGATTTGCTTGATGTTGTGGGTTTTATTCATTATTGCATTTTCCTTAACCTAATTAGTCTTTTTTTTATGGAATTATAAAGTGATTTTTTTTTTTTTTTAGTGTATTGATTGTTCATTGAATAGAAGGTGAGATTACACACCGAACATTATGGTTTCTTGATGATATGAATTTGTATTAAGCCTGGCATTGTTTTGTGCATCCTGATGAGCTGAAGTCCTTCAATAACTTTAAGTTGTGTACTAGAATGCAGACACAAAGTGCTGTTTCAGCAGCTAACCTTCTCAACCAGAGTGCGGAGGCTGCTTTGCCAAAGCAGAAACGAAGTCTTGCAGCTGCGGAATTTAAGCAAGCAAAGGTTGCTTACAAGAGACGTGCCAAAACTCAACTGGAAGAAAAAGGTAGCATTTGCTGAGATCAAATGTCTAAATTAAACATCAAAGCATTTAGAATTCTGCTATGAAAGGATCTAGGATTCCTGTCAGTTGGTCAATGTATCCTTAAATTGCAGTTAAGTTTCAGTGAGCACATAACTTAGCCTGCAGTGGCAAGATTGATGATTGATGACAATGCTTGAGCTTTCTCATCCTTTATCAAGAAGAGGAAAAAATTAGGCAATTGCTGTGATGCATCCAAATGCTATCTCAATAATTGTAAATTTGTTTTGCTGATAGTATGCTAACACAACCACCAAGTTATAGGAAATTAGGAAGGAATCAAGCTGTTAGAAATTCAGTTCATATCCTAGGCACTCTTTTCTAATATCATGGGAGTATTGTGATCCTAGCACTCAAGGACACAAGATTTGTATTGTGACCTATTTCTTAGTGTAACGGTTTGTTTGGATAGCAAAGTGGAAGAGAAAGGGAAGGAAGAGGGAGAAGGTAAGGTTTCATTTTTCCTCCAAATCATTCTAACATCGGAAGGATTTGTTTTTTTAAAGAGGGAGGGAAAATGAATCCTTCCATTTCCCTTCTCTTCCCTCATATCAAAAGGTATCCAAAGAATTCTTTTCTCTTCTCTTCCTTTCCCTCCAATTCTCTCAATCCAAACAATGTGTAAGTCATATAAACTACGAGTATGAAGCAAGGAAACAAGATGTCCCTTTATATCTTTGGTCTCTTGTCATTGTTTATGTATTTTATTTTGAATAGTTACATTGATGGCAAAAATGACCTTCTTTCAGATCCTGTCCAATTGCCTCAAGATGTTCTTGTACATCTCTTCAATTTCCTGGACCTGCCATCTTTAGTATCTGCTGGTATGGTGTGCCGGTAATATGCCTTGCCATGCTCTGCATTTTTAATTGCTTTGCAGTTTCCATTGAGTTTTGGAAAGTCAATGATGGAATATTTATTTGTGTTTGAGTTATATCATATATTCATATTGTTTGCTTCATGTATCTTCAGTCTTCAAAATGTTGTACAACTCTTGAATACTATAATAGCACTTGCTCATTGTTGTTTCTGAAGGTCATGGAATGCAGCAGCAACTGACAACTATCTTTGGCAGTTCCATTATAACTGCCATTTTGGTGACTCCCAGAGTATTTTGAAAGTCGAGGAGATTCAAGGTGGTGTTACTGCTGAAGACCGGCAACATACAGCTTCAAATGGTGTTTTTAAAGATGCAAACTATGACTGGAAAGATGCTTTTAGAAGAGCATACTTGGGTGCGTATATAATACTTTGTATTTGTGAATTAATATGCTTTCGTATTTAATTCTCCCCCCTCTAAAAATTCGTCTTATTTTTGGACTTTATTGGGAGACAATCACCGTTCTTCCAAACAGGACAAACTTTTAGAGACGAAGGGAGATAATATTGCTTAGAAATATCCTGTTGGCATTGTTGTAATTTAGCTTTGACATTTCCTTTCTAGTATTTCTTACGTCCCATAGAAATTGCCCACCTTCTTAATGAGATGTCCTCTGAATTTTAGTAGTCCAAAGGTTCCTACATATATTTTTCCTCTAAAAGACATTTGCTTGAAGTCAAGTTTCATTGTCCATTCAAAAAGCATACTATTTTTAAAACTAAGATGATGACACTTTTGACGCAACACAGAGAAATCAAAGAGAGGGGTAGTCTGGTCGCAGACCGCAATTTTTTGTACTGTCAATTTGGTATGCCTTTTCAATAGACTTGTCAAGCCAGTTTGCTCCTACATTGCCATCAACATGCAATGTGGAGGTGATAGTAGACACCTTTTCCAAGTCGTCTATCTGCCTTTCATTGATGTGTTTTTTATCTACTGCCAGGCCTTCCATCATGGAGATACAAGTATAACAGAGGATACTGTTGTCACTGCAGTTCAATTGTTTGGCTTAGCAACTTGAAATGCCCAAAGAAACACTTCAGTCAACAGCAGCTGAGGCCCATGTCTCCTAGCCAGGTCACTTTCTCACCCTTTCTAAAAGATCTAGTTATCGACTTAGTAGTTGTCTTATATACTTAGTTGCACCGTTGCATTTAGGTCAGCTGTATATATACCGTATCTCCTGCCATCTCAATATAAAACTCCATAGCCTTTGCTGCCCTCCAATGGCTGCTAATTGCCTCAATTTGACACAAGTACATGGTCTTGACTTTTTTTTTTTTTTTTTTTTTTTTGTCCCCTCACTGCAGATTGTTAGATACATTTTTGATGATATGAAGATTTGGTTGTTGATACACGATAGTGATAGCGAATCAGATGAAGATGAAGATCCTGGTAACAAGTTCTGGGTATATATCAGACATTAGTTCATCGAGGATGCTTGATTAAAAGAGCCGAGGATGCTGAAAAATTATGACAATCTCTCTGAGACCAGCTTCTTTGTTATGTCTCCAATATATGCTGTATAGAAATAGGTAGGGTATATTGGTTGCATAACAAATGAATCTGAAATAAATACGAGAACTATTCTGATTTTTTACGAATTCCCTGTTGGAGAGTGGTTTCTAGTTTTCTACACTGGAATATATTTTTGCACCCCTGTTTGTTAGTGGGAAAAATTTTGCTCAGAAGAAGGCTTCACTGTGCTGAACCCTGGGCTGGACGTCTAAAGTCCTCAAATCAAGTGTCTTAAAAGTTCGCTCTCTTGAGCAGGAAAGTAAGAAAACTACCTTCAAGGCCGAACTAATGTGGCCATGCAACTCCAGAAGAAGTGTCTTCCTCAAATGAAATTTAAAGCTCCGTAAGGGGTATGTTAAGAGCAGTGACACTATCAATCTGTTCCACGCCTCTACTAGTATTACTTACTAGACTAGTAAGTCAATCCATGCTTTATTTACATGACTAACTTCCCACTCCAGTTCCTTGATCGCCTTGCTGCAATGTGCACCCACCCTGCTCAATGACATGCTTCAAGTTATGAATGCAAACCTTGTCTGCACACCTTCCTAATACTCTGAGGAAGGACTAGCAGATACCAAAGTGCACTGTGAGAATTACCAAATTTTCTGAAAGGGAAAACCAGATTAAATCATAGAACTATAGTAGAAGTAGATATCTAATGTAACAAGATGCAAATACCGTGCTATAGAAAGAGAGTAAAACTGTTTTATTGGCCATAGGAAGATAGAACTTCCATGGAAAGTCTTACTTAGAGAAGGCTGAGTAAGCAACTTCCCTCACTGTTTGGGACGTATAACGTTTTATGCTAATGTGACCCAAACAATTTGTCAAATTTGTGGAAGTCAATCAAACACCATATCTTGTAATGAATGTAATATTATCAAAGTTTCAGAGACCAAAATATTGGAAAGACGTCGAATAACTCGCTGTTTTTAGAAAATTACAGAAATTGTTTAGGATTACATCATTGTTTCAAACTTTCAAAGGAAAATCTCCTGGAAGATTATTAGTGAACGAACATACTTGTCTAGAATTATGTCACTCACAAATCTGATAGTTTTTATTCTAACAAATCAAAAATTTACTAGATATTTATTCACCAACATTACTCCTTTAACCCAGCTCATGCAAGAGGATTGAAGGAGTGACAGAAAGCAAGGCATAATCGAAGGTATGAAAGTACAAAATTACATTATTGTTCATCTACTTCATCCTACAATATTGCAAGGTACTGAACATAATACTAGAAGCTATAGGTGTTTAAACAGAATCCAGGACTAGGAACTATCTTACAAAGCACCTGGTTCATTTCAAATATGAACTCATATACGTCGAAAAACAATTAACAAGGGGTCCTAAACCACATAAAGAGTTGAAACTTCTACCCAAAAACAACAGCAGCAGGGCAAATGTCAGCGTGAACCTTGTCATAGACTCATAGCTAGCTCTAAATCATCTCCTCATGCAGCCTTCTTGTCTTTCAAGGGCCCTCTTGGAATCTTACTCAAGAACTTCTCATCGGCTACAGCATATTGCCTCTTGAGCTCCTTTGATGCCTTTTCAGCAAAAGAATCTACATGGTCCTCATACTTCTCATAGAGCACGGGTACAGTGTGCAACAGAACAAACACTGATTCAAATACCAAACGCACTCCAGTTAGAGAAACAAGTAAAATGTATATTCACCACTATACATACATCACGTTTGTCAAACCAAGTATCTTACATAGGTAAACAAGAGTCAGGAAGTTGAACCAACTTCCTACAATTGACAGAACCCACAAGCCTGCTACCACCTGTTAACAAATCAGTTTCAAATGTAAACAATAAGCTGTTAGAAAAAGAAATCAGCATTGCTAGACACCATTAGGAATGGAAAACACGACTATATATATGGCATAAATACTCAAAAGCACAAAAAACATGTACAAGTATTCCATAACAATCTTGGAAACTTTGCAATATTGTATTAGAGCGTGAAATTCCCTCGCAAAACAATGTGGACAAGACAATTAAGCTGCCAGGTGAATTGAGGTTACTTTGTCAGTTGCTTATGCCATCATATCCGGTTTCTCTGAACAACTATTATTTAATATCATACCCCATGCACATAACCCATAAAAATTAAGAAAAGCTTAAAATACATACTGCGAGGAATTTTTTAAGCTCTTTCCCAGAGGCAATGTCCCGTAACAATGAAAGAGCTCGGTTGATCTCAAATCTTAATACTGAGATAAATTCTCTGAGAGCATTATCGGGAATATGAACATCGGGAATACTTGGAGGAGCCCTAGCCAACACAAGACAACAAAATTAAGAAGGAAGATCATAAAAGCAAGGGTGGACAAGCGTAAAAGTACACACTACTTACTTGTTGAGAAATGCAGAAGCTTTTGACCAGAGGAAAAGGACCGAAAGGGTAAATATCAAAATGTGGCAGAGAAGGGTCAGCAAGTGATATTGAAGCAACTCAAAAACAAACCAAACAACAGTAGCTACACCAAGTGCAGAGGCAGAAATCTTCTTGTTCCTCCATAGGAAAACATCAGCAGCTGCAGACAAACATTCAAATCATTCCAAGTTAGAGATGAACAAAAACTAAACAGAGGTGGGAGTAAAAAAACTCACAGGAAGTACATGAAAGTAAAGAATCCAGATTATAAACATCTATAGATTAGAAGAAGCTTGTCTAACGGTTTGTTTGGATAGCAAAGTGGAAGAGAAAGGGAAGGGAGAGAAGAAGGAAGGGGGAGGAATGGAAGGGGAGGGAGAAGGTAACATTACATTTTCCCTCCATATTGGAAAGATTTGGTTTATTAAAGAGGGAGGGAAAATGATTCCTTCCATTTTCCTTCCTTTCCTTCCTTTCCTCCCTAACAAAAGGTATCCAAAGAAGCTCTTCCTTTCCCTCCATTTCTCTAAATCCAAACAATGTGTAAAAATCATGTTAAACATTCCAGGTTATAACAATTTTGCTAGTCAAGGCATTATCCTCCCCTCCAGTCCTTACAGTCACATATCAAGTTACAGCCACACCGAACAACCACGGAGAATTCCCCTCCCCCCCCCCCCCCCCTTCTTCTCTCTCTCTCTCTCTCTTCCCCAACCCTCCCAAGGGGAAAAAAAAGGCCACCCTATCCTAGAGAGTGGTCTCAGTCCTTTAAGGGTTTACTCCTTGAAATTACCTGCAACTCTAATCCATTTAAATTCCAAAATTGTACCTAATTATCAAGGATAACCTCAATGTACACCTAAGAATACGGACTCTGATAAATATTACTAAGTACTGATCTCCTACGTGTACTCCAACAAGAAATAACCCCGATAGTCCTGAAAATTAAACGGTACATATTTCAGAACCAAGGAATTGACTCCACAACAGTACAACACTAATCATAGCTCACTTTAACAAGGCAATACTCCTTTTCACCCCCCTCCTTCCTCTTCTAATTCTTGTTCGTCTACCATGTCAATATGTCTAACTGTAAGTACCCTCCAAAAGAATAATGCAATATGTTGATCCATCCCAATTCCCTGGAAACTTCAAATATTGTGAACAATATAATCTTTGCAACAAAGACATGACTGAAGATCATGTATTGAAAGAATCTGTATTCGAAATAGACCGGGTTGTGCAAAAGATTACAACATTCGGTACACGAAAAGGCAACAGAACAAGTAGATGAACACGATCACAAAGGTGAAAAAGAAAGGCAAAAAAATTAATTTCCTTTTACAAAAAGTCAATATAATTAAGCAATACTCTACAAGTAATTCCTCAAAATCATTAAAAAATATACTTATGTTCTCCCAAAAATCACATCATACTTTTTGCACCACCTTTTTTTCTAACACAGAAACCAAATTTTATAATGGAAAATCTGATACAGAAACAAATACAGTACTTCATTTTCAAAAGAAAATTCGATTAATTTTGTAATAAGAATCTATTATTACACTAATCTGATAAAATTCCAATCTACAGATAGCAAACATAACAGAAATTCAACAATAAAACTAAATTAATTTTTAATTCAAACCCTCAATCCCACACCAAATCAATTACATAAGCTCATGAAATTAAATATTTAACCTACATCATCAACTAAATTAATTTCCTTATAAAATTAAAATCATTTCGCACCTCTTATTACATCAAACAAGATATCAACAATCAATAATCAACAGCAATTAGCAAATACGATACTTTACTAAACTTAACCTAATAAATTGAATCAATCGAAATGAAAATATGAAACAATAGAAAGGAGAGAGAAACGGACGTTTGCCACCACCGAGAACCTGATGAACAGGCTTCTCGCGACCAAAAAGGCGGTAGATCTTAGACGAAGTAGAAGAAGGAACAGCAGCGGAAACCTCAGGCTCAGGAAGAACATCAGGAGGAGGAACATGAGCAGAAGAAGGAGAAGAAACGGGGGATTTCTTCTTGTTATCATGACCATCATCATCTGAAGAAGACGAAGAGGAATCATGGTGAGCGTGAATCTTATCAGAGATCTTATCCATCAAGGATTCGTGGTGTTCTTGGGGAAGGTCGGACATGGCTGCTTCAATGGCGGAAGAAAAAGGAGGAGAGAGAAAATGGAGGATGAATGGGAGAATGTGAGGGTGTATGGAGGGAGGGTGGGATGTTGGAGGGTGAAAGAAACGAGGAATGGGTGAATTGACGGAGTTAGATTTCACGGAGAAAGGGGAGGTGGGGAGGAAGGATGGGAGTGACGGCGTTAAAGGGGGAGATTTTTGAGGGAGAGTGTGACACGTGGGAGGGTGGAATTTTAAGGAGTGGCATATGGAATTGAACCAGTATATTTTGTGGGGTCGTGGGATCTACATGTGGTGCACTCATTGCTTGCCATTTGGGTTGTCTTTTCTAAGGGGTTTTTTTTTTTTTTTTTTTGAATAAATTAAAATTTGTTTAAGTGTCTGTTCTGAGGGCCTATTTCTTCAGGTTAATTTCACTTCAGCTCCAATTAGTTCAGTTTTCAATTTTCTTTTCTCATAAACAATTCAGTTTAACTTATTTCACTAAATCAGAACAGGCTCTAACTTTCTGAACAGAGTTAAACTGAACTAAACTGATTAGAACTGAACTAAACTGATTAGAGCTGAAATAAATTGTCTATGAGAGAAGGAAATTAGGAAATAAATTGATTGGAGCTGAATTGAATTGAACTGAAGATAACAGGCTCCAAGTCTTTTTTTTTTATAACATTAATAAGAATAAATAAATAAATAAATATTTTAAAAGGTAATTATCCAAACATTATCTATAGTAGTTATCTTAAACTTTTTAAATATTGCACAACCTTACAAACAAAATATACCCTTCTATGAGTTCCATCGCCTTAAATGGGTTTGGGCTGTTAGCCCACCAAATTAGACCTTAAACCCAATAGGTCAGGTAGCTAGCCCAAAATATGTATACAGTACTTGTATAGTTGTATACTAGTATAACTTGTACTCCGTATTTGGCTGGTGTACATGAGTTATTGAAGTTAAATCTAAGTCATCAGGCTCATCATCTGAAAGAATGGTCGGTAGAACACCGATATATATGTTCTGAAAGAATGTTCCAAAAATAACTCTAAACTTCTAAAAGCTAAAAATTCAATATAAAAGACTTAAACCAAACTCATCAATTCATCAGTCTATCAAATTCTCAACAATAACACAACGACGAACGTAAACATACGTGACTAAAGATGATGCAACTCTGTAAGTCGTAGATTAAAAGGTTTAAAAAAGAGCATCCTATAATTTTCTACCGAAAATGATACATAAATCATAAATTAAAGGTGTAACAAGCTTGTAACTAGGACTTACCAGTAACATGATTATGGAATAACTCCAAAGTCGTGAAACTCGAAACGAGTTTCTTCTCTTTTTCTCATTTTGATGGAAAATGAAGGTGTTTTGAAGATGATAGTTGTAGTAAGTTTTCATATTATCATCAAGAAATAGACATCAGATTTTTCTAAAGAAAAGATGGAATATTGGCATATGCTCATATTTTGCGAAGAAGTAGGAAATGCTGAAATAGAATATGCCTTCTTGGATAGATTGGGCCTTTAATGTTGTTAGTTGTAACTACTATGATAATGTATGGCCCATGTTTCGGAGAGTGTCTAGCCCAATAAATGAGCAAATTGGCCTCCCAATTATACAGTTGGCCCAACATTTATTACATGGACTCAAAACTTGTCTTTTATCATTTAATGGTTTTTTCATTTATAACCCCACTCCATAACACATGAATAGTAAAAATTTATTCCCTCCGTCCTATAATATAGTTTTTGTTTGTGTTTTTTCACGTTATTTAAGAAATAAGAGGAGAAAGTGGATGATGTTCATTAATAAAAGTAAAAATTACAATCATAGACAAAAGTTAGAGAGAGAAAATGGAAAAAAGTACAAGACATGTGCAAAATTTAAGGGTAAATTGATTTACAATAAATAAAATTAAAAAAATGAGGGTATAATGATCTTTACATACTATGTAAAAATACAACAGAAATAATATTATGGGACGGAGAGAGTAAAAATTAAGCATTGCAATGATTCATAGTTTCATACTCATATTTTTCTTGGGCATCTTTTATTTAGGTATACTGTGTTTTAATAAATAAATAAAAACATTTCAAATACAATTAAAAATTAAAATAAAAAGGGTCAAAATTGCTGTCTAATGATAATAGATTTGACTATAAATACAATCATGCTTGTGTAAGTCATAGGTCATCAAGTGAAGAAATTACCAAAAGAAAAAGTAAAACTCTCACATAGTTACATTTTTCTAACATACTTTTACCATGCCATATTCATGAAAATAGAAAGCAAAGCTTACATTTCAATGAAAAGTGATAGTCATAGAAATGCTATAGATTTTCTAACACTATGCGTAATTACTAATTAGGTTATAAATTTTCAAGGGTTTTTAATAATTGCCTTTGGAATAACTTTTAGTGTCAAAAATTCATACAATGATGTTCAACAACAAAGTAATTTGAATACCAATGTTTAGCTTATGAGGTATATATATTATATAATTAGCTAGTATTCATACCAATACATGGAAAAGTGTCATGAGAAATTTTACTACTAACTCTCTTGTAATGCAAATATTTCATTTTTATGTCAACGGTTTAGTTAAAATGTACTTAATAATTTTTTTCCATAAAAACATTTTACATCAAACAAATGGGGCATTTATGGTAGTAATGAAAAATTGTTTTAGTTGTCTTTTCTTAATTCATGTTACAAAATCCATTTAATTATTTTCTTTTTTTCCTTTTCCACTTTTAGGAACATATTTCTTCAATAATTGATATCCATTTAATTATTTATCACGCATGCTTTTCCTAGTCACTAAATAAAATAATGTTACACTTAAAGGATTGTTCAAGACATTCACTAGTTTACTTAATAGTCGGTACGGTTTAGTATTCGTTTTTGTGATATATTTTATTACACAAATTCCTGATTAAGGCGGACTTTCATCAAGTTATTGTAAGATGGGTTAAGGTTACCCTGAAAATATTTAAAGTTTTCATTTTTATAACAAAAAACTTAACCTTAAAAAAATATCTATAATATATTAAATTAATCATATTAGCCTTTAAAGAATGTATTTTCAGAAATTACACATTAAAATACAATCAAACTTATACAAATTAAAAGTTACCGTTAATAAGGTTAAAGTTAAGATAAAAATTGTTAAAGCTCCCCTTATATTGACCGTCTTGCAATAAAATTAACGTAAGTTTGTTCTGCTTTACACAAGACTTATTAAGAAAATGTCTTAATTAATCAAGTTTGTACTAGTAAGTTACCAACTACTAATAGATTAATAGAACAAATGAACAATCAATAGTTGACAACTACTATAATAAGTTAATTCATTCCAATTTGCCTATTCTTCATACAGAAATAAGTAGTAAGAGCCTATTTTGTTTTACTGAACTGAACTGAACTAATTAATAGATTAATAGAACAAATGAACAATCAATAGTTGACAACTAATATAATAAGTTAATTCATTCCAATTTGCCTATTCTTCATAGAAATAAGTAGTAAGAGCCTATTTTGATTTACTGAATTGAACTGATTGGAGATGAAATGAACCAAATTGAATTGAACTGAACTAAAATGAATATTTTATGAAAAAAGAAAATTGGGAACGAAATTGAACTAAACTAAACCGAACTGAATCGATTGGAGTTGAAAATGCTAATAATGGCTACAATGTATGCTTATATAAATCTAGTACTAATTCAAATACTACATCATTTCATCATCACTCTCAAAAAGACGAACATGTACATAGTACAAGTTTAAATTAAATCCTTTATGTGATGATACATTAAAATGATAAATAAATGAGTTCCAAAAATCAATTAAATTTTAGTATACATATACTCCTTAATAATTAATTTAATTTGAAATCATTGCTCATTGTAACTACTATTATTACGCGATACACATACCCGAAATCAACGAAATTGCTTGCTAGTGATATAATTAGATCATAATAGTATGGTTAATAAGCATCATCAATCTTAATCCAACAACATGAATTCAACTACCAACTACCACTATCGATTATCTTGTTGATGTTCCTTAACTCACCTACAATTAAACAAATAGAGAGAATTATCCAAGGTAAAGAAACTTGTTACTCCTACTAACCATTAAAATTGTGGGGGCCATTAAATCCAAATTGTAGCTTTGGCTTTGTTCATCATCATGAATTTGAGGGCATAGAATCTTTGATTGCAATGATTATTATGTCCATAGTATATATGAGTCCGTGAAATCGTTGTTTGATTGATAGATTTTTCCCATGAATCTAATTGACCAATTTAAATTTTTATTATTTTTTAATTAATTTAATTTAATTTTTTTTTTTTTATTTTGTTTATTAATTTGTATTAAAATTAGTGAGAGTAAAAAATGATAGCTAGGAGACAACTCTAGCCGACCCATAGCAAAGTCTTCGATTGTTCACGAGATAATGTTGGGCTTTTTGTTCTTTTTTCATTCTTAGCTTTTTCTTTCTCACTTGTTTTCTTTTGATAAATTATTCTTTCTTATCATTGCATTTAGATAATTACAAAGTATTAGTGAGATTATTACAATGTATTATTGACAAATTGAATAGGTAGAACACTTTTCAAATGAAGTATGTCTTTTATCCAATAGACTAATAAACTATAACATTATTTAACAAAAGTTGTATTTTAGTCATCTAATTTTTACATGGTCGAACTTGTAGATAAACTTAATAGAAATTACTTTAGCTAATTGTACTTTGAATAGTCTTTATGGATGGACCTTTTTTTTCATAAACTATTCTAAAATAGTAGCTTTAAATTTGAAATCAATGAAAATAAGGTGAACTATAGACGAGATAGTATCTTAGTATAATAACACGTATGAAATGCCAAAACGCATAGTTTATTAATCATTTGCTTCTTACCAATGCTATTATTTAGCAATTTTGAAGCATGATCAATTCAAGGCTCTTAAGAGTCTTAACTAACAAAGCTATATAAAGATCACTTGTGCCAATACACTTTATTCATAGTGTGTTGTATACACCTATTAAGGCAATATAATAGTTTAAACTCTCAACAGCATTACACATGAATGAAAATTACTTTTCATAAGCTTTTATAAAATAAATACAGATTTCTTTTAGTTAAACATTTCAATTTACCTTCTGATAATTATAAATACAATTAAAAAAATAAATTTCCAACCATAAAGGAGTAAAAGAAATTGGTCACATCACCTTTACTACATACGAGTACTCTTTCTTTGCTAAGGCTCCTTTGAGCCTTTAAATTTATCTTTTAACAAGTATGAAAAATTATATACATTTTACAAATGCTCTTTATTTCTTTATCTTTAGTACTAAAGCTAGGAGACTAAAATTAAAGTGCAATTTACGAATGCATGTTGTATAGAATAGCTTGGTGGACTTTACAACTTCGGATACCTCCTCTTTTCTTTGAGTCAAAATGGATAAATTACCTTTAAATAACTCGAAAGGATAAAAAGGCTGAATAAAGGAATTTCAAAGTATAGGTTAGTAGGACTACAAATAACTGTAAAGCTCTTTTTATTTTTATTTTTAGAACAAAATTTTAAAGTTTTGAGGTTTTAATTTTGGGTCTAAATAGCCTAAATTAGGTCAAACCTTTTTTTGGGTGGGCAATAACTTAATAGGATGCTCCTCTTGAAGTCTTTTTTCAGAATATTTGCTAACATAATTATTAAAATACAAATTTGATCACAAATGTCTAAGAAGTACAATTATAAATAAAAATTATAAAAAAAATTGATATTTAATAAACGTAATTAAGACCAATCTAATATCATATAACTAATATATAAAGCTAAACTTTTAGCCAGCTCATGAGGCAACGACACCTGGCGTTCTAACTTTTCGCCAAGTGTCGCGTCACGTTGGATAGATTTAAATATACTTCATAAGATAAAAAAAGTTAGTTTAGAATTCTTTTTGGATAGAATTTTAGATAAAATTGTTAGTTTAGAGTTTTATTTTCGATAAAATACCAATATTTTAGATGTATCATAATTTTATTCAAAAAAAAATTATTAGATTATAATTTTAAAAAATTATCATATACATTTATTTTTTATATAATAATATACTTTGTTTGGAGCGAAGGAAGTAGTTCAAAGCGTAAAACATCCATTTATATTATAGTATATGCTAATCGGTTAAAATGATATATTTCACAACCTAATAAAATTTTATTACTATGTAGACCTGTCAATTAGGGTCGGGTCATAAGTCATCTCGGATTGGGTCACTTTAGGTTACAAGTCAAGAAATGTTCAACCCTTGCCCAAAGTTTTGGGTTCGGGTCAATCTAACGGGTTTTGAACATTTCCACCAACATTATTATTAGTCATTACATGTCTACTAGATAGCAAATTGTCACAAAATCACATCAATTCCTAATAACTAATTTTGTATCAATGATACATTTTATAATTTGATATATAGATTATCTTAAAATTTAATAAACAACCCGGGCATCGTACGGGCACAAAACTAGTATATATATACAAAGGGGAGTTTTTTCCCAATGTTTTAGAGAGCCACATAGGATTTAATTTTCTTAGCGCGCCATGTAATATTATAAATTTTAGTTGTAGCCAATCAAATAAGAGATTATTAATTTCTTTTAGAATTAATTAATTCAAATGCCACGCAAGTAAAATTGGCGAATGATATTTTTAAGTTTAAATTAATTAAATATAAAATATTATCTTTTGATATTAGAAATTTTATCTAAATATGTAAGAAATTTTAGCACATAAATACAAAAAAAAATATATTTTAAAAATTCAAACAAATCGTGCATCGCATGGACTTTATCTAGTAAAAGTATAAAACAATGTACAACGTATTACACCGCACTATTACATTTTACTTTTATGTATTGGTAAACAATAAAAAATACTCCATCATATATATATATGTATATATATATACACACGGAGTACCACATACAATTTACGAAGTATAGTACTCATAAAAAGATAAATTGTAACTATGGACGGAGTATATATATATATATATGTCGCAAATAATATGAACCGGTAGATGGAGTAAATAAGAAAATGATGGAACTTCTTTTGATGGTAAAAGTAATTGGCTTGTGAAAGTGTACAAAATTATTCTGCAAATAAATATGAAGGGTGCTCTCTAAAGTCTAAAAGCAAAGGAGAGACACTTCATTAGGTAATTGGTGTATTTTGAGGAGCTCTATCTTTTTCTTTCTTTTTGGCCTTTTCTTTCGACACACACGCATAGTTACTCACTTTCCCTGGTTTCTTTTGGGTATTCTCTGCTCTGCTCTTCTCTTCTTCTTAACCTTTTTAATTTTTACTCACTTGGTTGTTTGTACTTACAACTAGACTATTCTTGAGCTTTAGGTTTCACCATGAAGTAATGTCCCATATTCAGTATTGACTCAAGTTTCAAACTTTCAAATTAGTGTACTATAGTCAAAATCTATTAGGTATACCAATTAATGTACTACACTATATTCAATTCTTGAATGTATTGATTGAACTTGTATTCCACTTCACTCTGAGTGGCTTGGTCGCTTGGTGACCATATATTGAAAAAAGGTTGATGGTATACCGAACTAACCGAAGTTCATACAGAGAGAACGAAGAAATAAAATAATCCACCTAATTACGAGTACTTCGTATAAAATTATCGAATCACTTTCCCTTACTTTTTAAAATTGTTTACAAACGTCAAACATTGTTATTCTAACATGCATCCGTACTTTATTTATGTTCAATCTATCCAAAATTGCTTATATGTACATCATTTATTCTTTGTGTCTATACGGAATTTCTTTACATATAGTTCATACAAATGTGCCTAATTTAAGTTTTTTTTAACGTCATTCATACATTTTTAGCGTAAATCATATTTGTTTTTAAACTACGATATACATCCGAGACTTGTTTGGTATATAATTTAAATTTAAAATATACCTAGTGAACAGTTAGTATAACAAGAGTGGTGTGTTTGTTATGTAGTACTGTTCTTATACGGTGGAAATCAAATGTTGATGATATCCTTGTGCCAAATTCTGTTTTGTAGATTGCGGTAAAATAATTCGAGTTAATGTTGGCGATATCAAAGGATCATTCTCCATTAATCTAGAAAATTAAGGGGTTTAATTTTTCATAAATTTATGGCTTTTACCCATGTTGTGCTGATGTTGGGGTACCACGATCAACCAATTGGCCTAGCTAAATTAGTACATGGATGGAGTAATGAAAAGTTAAGTAGAAGAAGAAAAAGTGTACAAAAAGAAATAAAGATGAAAGTTTTTTTGTTTTACCAATACTCGTACATGAGAAAACAGGTTGACTTGTGACTTTGTGAGAAACTGAGAAGTTTTGAATCGATATGACAAAGGTCTTAAAACTAATGTAATACTGATAAAACAACAAGATGATCTAGCGAATAGCAAAGTTGTCAAGTCAATAGAGAAAACAAAAGAATAGGGATATATACTTTAAATTAGGTTTTTAGAAGTTCTAAAACATATTTTGTACTTAATGACATGCAACTAGGTTTTAACTTGCTTGTACTAGGTCACTTGATGTACCTAATTAAAGGCATCCTAACAAGTACATTTGCCTTGGACTCTTGGAGGTTTATGAAATATATGTCATTAATCAAATAGAAAAAATACCGCATTTATGAGCAATTAATTGGTTGTTTCATAATTTTGCATACAGGGTTACCATACCATCAGAAAAATTGAGAAAGGGACTTTGATAATGTTGATACATGCATTTCTATTTTTTCGAAGAAGAAACCATTCTAAATGATGTTGTATATAGAGGGGATTGGTACTTGGTACGGTTAATTAGGAATCTAATTCTTTAATTTTGAATCATTATGCTGATTTTTTGTTGTTGGATTAGTAATGATAAGGTTTTCATTTCGCTATACAAAGTCCATATTAAGGAATGCTTTGATTCTTTGAATAAGGAAATTGTTATTATTATTGTACCGATTTTACTTAATGTGCTTCATTTAACTTATCATAAACATATGAGCTTTTTAGTGTTGTGTTAATACTAACTTTGAATTTGTCTTTTCCACTTATTTCATATATGTTACTACTTTTTCTTGATGAAAATAATTCTAGAAATAATATTATTCATATCTTATTAGACCATAACTTTCCCATGTGCATTATATATATATATATATATATATATATATATATATATATATTAGACCATAACTTAAAAAAATATATATATGTTTACGTATTACTATACTCTAAAAGTCCACATATCTTTAATTGCATATTAATATAACTAGTCGGAATAAAAATTATATATTTAAAAAGTTATATTGAGATTGAGACTAACACGATACGCACATTGAGATTAAGACCAGCACAACACGCACATACGATCTGTAGCACGATGGGAGATTGAATCTTCTAGACAAAGTACCATTCGATCATTAGATGTGTACGTAATTGACATGCGATATTCGACTCCATTTTTGCCATGGCAATGAAAATATCCACGTAGAAGGCTTAATCGCATGGCCAAGTAACAGCTTCATTTGCGACTCATTTCCAATAAGTGAAGGGACAACCAAGTTCCAATGGACCAACCATTTGCCCATCACTTATGTTGTCCAATTACTCATTTATTGCTACTCGTATATGCCATTTCACGTATTAATGACCAAAACGGATTTTCAGATTGCACATTTGATTCGCAAGAAATGTTGATCTTCATTTATCTCCACTCTACTCTTCCTCTAGCTCATCTATGCTCTCCATTATGTTGTCTTCTTTAAAATACAATTGTGAGTACTTGAATGTTTTGTATTGACATGTTACTACGTAAATAATGATGAATTGGCCACATAAATAATAAAATTTGAGGTAACTTGTCACTCAATTTAACTTATATAACATCATAACTCACTAATTAGGATTGATACACTATTATTTTTCTCTTACTTGAACCAATGGCAAAAGATTAGACTTAGTATTTTTTTTTTTTTTTTAAAGCTAATAAAAGAAACACTCACATTTATATATTGGCTGAGTGATACAATAGGTTGCTGTAATTTTTTAATCGAATAATTTAATTTGCACTTTATTTATCATATATGATTGGCTTGTGAAGTAAATCGTGATAAAATAGCCTATTCTGAATTATCTCTTGTGATGGTAGAATTGTAGTACGAGTTTATAAATTCTCCCTCACCCCACTTGTACACGTTCTAGTTAGGAAACATTATTGTAAAGAATTCCATTAGTAATATACACTTCAATTGTATTACCTCTATTTTTAAGACTTTGTAAATTATTAAAGGCACAATCGACAATAAATCAATAATGCATATTTTCCTTTCACTCGATCAAAAATGAAATCAAGCTAATAATTTTATAATTACCTTTACATATTGTTAAGACAAAACTCTATCGATAGTTAGCATAATTGTGCAATTGTAGTAAGGGCGGAGCTTACACATACGTAGGCTAGAGACGTGTCATAAACAAAGCTGTCAATCTGTGAATTACTATACAGTTAAATATATAACGTCTTTATTTGAGGCATAAACAAGTTTAGCTATAATAATGATTGGAAAACTTTAACTTAGATCAAGAAGTAGGGTTATATATTCAATTGAAACCTAGGCCTCACATAAATAAAATTATGGAAGGTCCGCAACTCTTATGTAATTGTATGGTTAAGAAAATGGAAGAGGTGGAATTAGAATAGGAAAATGGGCCGTAAAATGAGAAAGGAACAAAAAGTCCGAGAGTAACGTAGCCGGGTATCCCTAACTTTGTCTTCACTCAAATTCGTAATATCTTGTTCCCTTTTCATTACGTACTTTGTATCTAACTCCCATTTTACACCCTTTTCTTTGTCTTCCTCTTAGACACACTCCCTTCGAGATTTACCTGCAACCAACATTTTCCTTATTCACTACTTACTTCACATTTTTTTATTATTTTAATATGTTTATTTTTCAGTTTTGTAATATTAATTCTTATGTCATCATTCATTACATCATATTTTATTTAATAATACTCCTATTAAAGATTAATATTACTTATAGTAGTAGCATAGGTTGAGTTGGAGATTTATGATGCAATCTATAATTGCCAATTGTTGTTACGAATATAAGATACAAAGTGTTATTGATTCTGTGCTTAGTTATGTCAATGCCTAGATCTTGCTAGATTTGTGTTAGCCCATGTTTTCAATACGAAAATTTTATAATTGACATATAAGGATGATAACAATCTAAACCGTACATATAATCTTGTGTTCAATAAAAAAGAAATAACTAAAAGAATATAACATAAATATACGTAGTACAGTAATATTTTTGCCATACAAACATAATCAAGTGCAATGTTATTAGATTTGCTTCCACTTATATTTTCAAAATACAGTATTTCTACTAATAATTAATTAAATATATCAATGATTGAAATGGAAGTGCTTACGTGCTTCAACTAATGGCTGTTTCTCTAACCTTATTACTTTCATTTATTTAAAATCTAATAAGTTCAGATTAAATACGACAAGATCATGCAAAAAAAGTTCTAATAAGGGTTACCCATATTATAATTACAATTAAAATAAGTTTTTGATAAGTTAATTTCATATATGTTCAAATAAGTGCTACGTAAAATCTAGTGAATATAATACATTAAAAAATTCATAAATAAGGTGAGATTAGATAAATAGAACACATCCTTAATTAAACGAAGAAACTACACATGTGTATTACAGTAATCATTTTCCTTTCCCAATGTCTTACGAGGTATAATCTACCTGTAAAAGGGAACAAGTTTTATGTTAAACAATTTACAAGCTTATACCTCCACAAGAATAAAATGGATGATATAATAAGTGTGGCCTTACCACATATTGTTCATTGTTGATTATTATTTTATTTTTTACCTTAGCTTGTCGGGCTCTAACCCCTCTTTAGCAAAAATAATTATCAAAATGTTCAAAAAATGTTTTTAGATTATTGTATAGATGAGTCATCTACCCTCCTACAATACAAAAATCTTACGGGTATTATTATTATTAATTTATTATTATTTTTCTATTCTCTTTCAGATACGAAGAGAGTAGTCTATCTATTTTATCCACACATTATGTGAAAGGACTTTAGATTGTAAATAATTCAAAACAACATAATTAAATCTATTTTTTTTAGTTAATTTAAACAATTACATTATAAATAAAAATCGAAACCTAGATCAATTTTCTCATATTTTATAAAATTAAAGTTAATGACACAGAATTTATATAAAGCACCTGTCAAAAAAAAAAAAAAAAAAAAGATTTATATAAAGCAATGGTCATAAGAAATATTGTTAGATTCGCCTACATGTGTATTTTATCAACATACTTGTATAATTTTCACATGTAGATAATCAAAAATATTAACACTTTAACAACTACATTTATACATTAATAAACGCAAAAAACAAAAATTGTTCTTGCAAATATAATTTCCAACAAAATCGATCATATGAACAACGAAGCCTTAATGTTATACCAAATCAGCAACTGAAAGTGGATGGTTTTCACAAGTATCGGAATTTGGAGGTCAATGCTAGGGCTGATAATTCTTGACCCGACCCGACAACCCAACCCGAATTCGACTCGATTTGATCCAAATTTCATATTTCATAATAATATTAAGTTTTACACTATTTTTGATAGTTTTTAAGTATAATCCGAAATTTGACTCGAACCCGACCTATTGACCCAAATTGCCACCCCTAGTCAAGGCGATATTGGGGGAGCAACCCTTGGTTTGGCTTAGTTGATCTCACGTGCAAGAATGAATGCACGCCTTAAAGGTTTTCGGTTTGGAGCAAAGCGACTGCTGTAGACCATTTCAGTTTACATAGATTCATCTTTTATGGTATGTATGCTTAGAGAAGACATGGTTAAATAGACCTTTACTTGGTATAACATCCTCAAGTTACAACAATAACAAGGCATAACTCCTTTTCACCACGACAAATTTTAGCTTGTTGTCCTTTAATAATGGAAAATTTGCAAATTGCAGCCATTTAAAGTTCGTATTTTGCAAATTGCAGTCATTTAAAAACAAAATTGCAAATTGCAGCCCAAAAGTTCGTATAAATTGTAAAGTGCAGCCCAATTCAACTTTTTCATCGGTTTACAAGTCGAAAAATCTTCGCTTAAGGTTTTAGGGGCCATTTTAGTTCTTAAGGGTAACAAAAATGTATCGATATGTGGAAAACTGTAAAAATGAGACACTTACACTAGTGGAAAAAAGGCCATCCGTAACGGGCAAAAAGGGCCCGTCCGTTACGTATGCGGCCGTTACGGATGGCCATTATTATTCGTAACGGGCACCGTCCGTTACGAATAACTACTTATTCGTAACGGGCGTTTAAAGTGCCCGTTACGAATAATGGGTTATTCGTAACAGGCGTTTCAGGTGCCCGTTACGATTAACCCGTTATTCGTAACGGGCTTTTATTTTGCCGTTACGAATAACGGGTTATTCGTAACGGGCATTACATCTGCCCGTTACGAATAGTGTTTGATGCAACTTAAAAAAAATCCAGCACGTGCTAGCACATGCTGGATCATTTTATCAAATAATGAGATAATTTCTTTTTTTTTTACACAAGTATAATACACAGATTATTTATTTATTACACAAGTATAAAACACAAATAATTTTTTTATTACACAAGTATAATACACATTTAATATACTATAAGCAAAAATATATTCATTATCACTGCAAAATACATCAACTTGCTCATATAATAAGACTAAGACTAATAAAAGAGCAAAAACAAATCATAATTATAATAAAAACAAGTTTTATCCCGACATTTGTGGTATGAGACGTTGAGTCTTAAGCTCCCTTGTGTAGATATTATATGCTCCACCTACATTCAATAATTTCAACAAACCAAAATTAACATAATTGAAAAAAAAATAATATCAAAATCCACAAGATCATTGAATCATAAAAAAATAAACTTAATTTGTATTCGACTTAATATCAAACTTCACTTAATATCATAGAATTGTCATAAAATAACAAAATGAAAGTCAAAATCAGATATATACAATCAATACATATAAGAAATTTATGAATAAATTGGAAACAATGTCAAATGTAAAGATCTTCAATTTAATCAAGCAAAAGGGGTACCGCACACATAAGGAGAAAAGTACCATTTTTATTTCTAAGCATTTAAATCACTATACAAATAAGAAAAAAAAAAAAAGTTAAACTCAAAATCTAGAATTACAGATAAATAGAGCTCCTACATTTGATTACTTTTTTTAATTGAATTAATGTATGAAATAAAAATCCTAATCAAATAACCCCACAAAAATTATACTAAACCAAAAAATGAATTAATCTTTGACACATTCCACCAAAAAAAAAAAAAAAAAAAAACACATAATTTCGATTCAATTAATTTATACAACAAAATATCCAGCAAAATTAACACAAACCCATCAATCATCCAAATCAAGTCACACAAATTAGATCAAACAAACCCGGCGAGATTAGGGAGAAGCAGCGAAGGAGGGCGGCGGAAGGCGGTGGAAGGGCGGATAGAAGGAGATCCGGCGCAACTTCCATCAATAAACCCTTGAATTTCCAGTTCATATGAAAATTTATCGAAAAAATTGCCCTTTATACATGAAAACTACACTATTCATATAAAAATTGACCACTAACAACATCAAATTCAAGCAAAATCTTCGCTTACTATCACATTTTGTAAATAATTAAACATCAAGCAAAATATGGAGAATCTAGTAAATAAATTCGCATAATATTTTGCAAAATTCATACTGAAATTATACCTTGACGCAATTCTTACGATCACTTTGCGGCCTCTTAAATTGCTTCACCCGCTTCTCCACTGTCTTCTTGTCGAGTTTAGGAACCGCCATTGATGATTTCTACAAATATGTATAAAACAAATTCGAATTAATTACAAAATTCAGAAGAAATTTTTTCAAAATTAATTCTTAGGAAATGAAGTGAATTGATGAAAATGATGAAGAAAGAGAGAATGAGACTTCAATGAAGAAAAACTGTTAGAAATTGAGCCAGTGGACGGTGGTATACTGTATCAAACAACATTTAACCATTTTTTCCTCTTGTCGTTCCATCTCGCTGTTTTTCTCCAATGGAAGGGAAAGATTGATGGAGGAGAGGAGAGAGGGCCTGAGTTTGAAATGAAAGAAAGAGGTGAATGACGGGGAGGAGAGGAGAGGAGAGGAGAGGAGAGAGAGGGAGTGAGGGACTGATGAGAGAGAAAGAGGTGAATGACGGCTATTAGGTTAAACCCTAAAAAGCCAAGTATTGGGCTCTCTCATCAGTTGGGCCAAGTTTGGGCATTTGTATCGGACACAATACGCCTGTTACGTGTAATATAGTATTCGTAACGGGCAAAATAGTGTCCGTTACAAATACAACAAATAGCTTGTTACGAATGAGATTTTTTCCACTAGTGTTATGTTATTTTTGTGCTAATTCCGAGCTCAATTCGGCCCCTAAGAGCTAAAATGACCCCTAAAACCTTAACCGAAAATTTTTCGACATGTAAACCGATGAAAAAATTGAATCAGACTGCAATTTACAATTTATACGAACTTTTGGGCTGCAATTTGCATTTTTTTTTAAAATTGCTGCAATTTGCAAAATACGAACTTTAAATGGCTGCAATTTGCAAATTTTTCATAGACAATAGTTAGCGAACGTCTATAGGGCGTTGGATAAGATAACTAAGAGTATTAATCACATCGATTAACACGTGATTGTCTCATGCATTTTTAAATTACTACCACTTTAGGGAGTATTTTAAATGTTTATCTTACATTCCAGGACATTCATTAACAAGATCCTTCATAGTAATCTATATATATATATATATATATATATATAAAGGGGAGTTTTTTCCCGAGTTTTTAGAGAGCCATGTAGGATTTAATTTTTTCAGCGCGCTACGTAGGATAATAAATTTTAGTGGTAGCCAATTAAATACGAGATTTTAATTTCTTTTAGAATTAAATAATTCAAATGACACATAAGCAAAATTGACGAATGAGATTTTCCAGTTTAAATTAATTAAATATAAAATATTATCTTTTGATATTAGAAATTTTATCTAAATATATAACAAATTTTAGCACATAAATATATATATATAAAAAATATATTTTAAAAAATTCAAACAAACCGTGCATCGCACGGAGTTTATCTAGTATTATTTATTATTTAGTTATGTCTAATTAACCTCACATATATTTATTTTTTTTTAAAAAAAAGGGTCAAACCAAAGAAAAAGAACGAGGAAAAGTATCCCAAAAAAAAAAAAAAAAAAATAAAAAAAAATGTAGAGATACTCCTTGTTTCTCCCCTATATAAAGACTCCCCTCCACACTCCCCTTCCCTACACGGCCATCAAAAAGCAATTCAAAAAAACTCTCTCTCCTGTCTCCTTCCTTCTTCAAACAAACACCATTTGACTCAACTACAACAACAACAAAAACCTAAAATGGAGGTTTTAACAATGCTTAAATTCTGGAAATCAAACACTTCTAAAGTCGCCGCCGGAACCACCGCTAGCGACGGCGATAGCGCTGAAACAATCGCCGATTCCACCATTTCCGACCATCTCACCGAGCTAAGCGACGACGATGACGACGACTCTTTCTTCGAGTTAGAGCTCACACTACCTTCTTCCGACTCCAAATTTTCTCTCTCCACTCCTTGCTCCAAAGATTCATCAGAAAACTTCTATAATTGTGAAGAACAGAAGGAATCTGAGAAGAAAATTAAGTCCAAACCTCAATCTCCGATTTCGATTCTTCGCTCAGCTTCTCCGAAGCTTCGAGTGTTTATGTTCGGAAAATTCAATAAGAAATCGAAACGTGTTGAGGATGTATTCGAAACGGAGAGTGTTTCGTCGATTTCGTCTCCAAAACGCAGCAATTCAAGCTTATTAACTGTGAAATTCCGAATTGAAGACGGTTCAATCGTTCCGAAGTTCACTCGGAGTGGAAGCAACAACTCAAGCGTTTCCAGCAGTCCGAAGATCGAGAAACAGAGCTCCGACGCTTTCGTAGAAACGTCGAAACGTTTCTCAAAAGACGTCGTTCAAAAATACCTAAATCTCATCAAGCCGAAAACCTCGAAAAAGGTTGGCGACGCCGAGAAATTCGTCGCTTCTCCGACTAGACCGTCGACAACGACGCCAATTCCTTTGATTAAAAAGGAAGAAAAGCAAACCAGTCGATTCAAAGCAAAGAGTAAGCATCTAGGAAAGAGTAAATCATCTTCAGCGATGATCGGAGTTCCGTCGCCGGCGAGTTTCCCGGCGAAAAACGACCATCCTTGCGACGGCATTGAAGGCGCTATTCAACACTGCAAACGATCTCTCACCACTTCGAAAGGTAGGATAGTTTTTATGTAATTTTGAAAATACAATTGTTGATAATATTAAGATTAATTAAATGTAATTAGAGTGAGTAATTTGAATTTGAAACTAATGGAATTTGTTATTAATATTGCAGGACATTCGTCGTTATCGAGATGTAGCAGTGATCCATCACATGAGAAGTCAATTCAAGTGTCAGAAAAAATCTGAAGAACAAAAAAAAAAAAAAAAAGCTGATGAAATGATTAGATTAGTGGTGATGCCTGTAAACTTTTGTTTGTTTGTTTGTTTGTTTGGTTTGAGAGTGAGAAAGAGGCGGGAAAATCTTTTCTCCCAAAACATAATTAATTAATTAATTAGGGTTTAATTAAAATGATAATTAGGAAATACAGTTTGGTGAATTATCTCTGTATTTGAGGGAGAAATTTACAAGGTTTTGTTTGGTGAATTGAAATTAGAGATTAGAAGAGTAGTTTGTTAGGAGTGATGATGATGATGACCAGTGGATGAGTGACGAGTGAGCTTAGGTCACTTGAGTCGTCTTGTAAAGCTTTTAACTCTGTTTTGTTAATGATGATCATAATGAGCTTTTGTATATACCACTTCTCTCTTTTTTTGTTTTGGAAATGGAGCGTCAACTATTCTTTCAAGTCCGTGATACAGCATTGCATTTTAATGAGACATGACTTGAGTCACAAACTCACACTGCGGAGTACTTTATATTCATCATACATGTAGTGTAAATATTTTGAAATTATATCACGAGATACATTAAACAAAATCCACGAGTACAAGTTACTATACTACCTCTGTTACAAGTTATGTGCAACGATTATATATTTTTCCTCTCTACTCTATGTCAAATCGTTGTACATAACATGTAACGGAGGTAATATGTGATCAAAGCAGAACTTTAATACTATTAAAGTCAAAATGTATTACAAAAATTGATATATGTATTCTAGTAAATTAATAAGGAAGAATTAAGAGCAACTGAAGAAAGTATAGATAAATTAGTTATGAGTTGATGACCACAAGTGATGAAAAGTGGGAGCAAAAAATAAATTACCGCAAACAAGGCATTTGTTATAAACGTATAATAGTAATACGTGGTCCTCCGTGATATATTCCTTTCTCCATGAGCCTTATTTTGGGTGAATGCAAAGTTATGTATGGGAATTGGGAATGGCAAGCTAAGTTCGTTCAAAAGCTTTCCCTTATGATTGTTTTTATGCATTTGATGCTTCAATTTATGAATTTTAACTTTACTTTCAAATATACTATGGAATACAGATTTTGTAATATGTATTTTTAGGGCCTGTTCTCATTGATTGAACTCAGCTGAACTGAACTGAATCGAGCTGAGCTAAATTGAACTGAGCTGAACTGAAATGAAATGAATATTTTATAAGAGAAGGAAATTAGGAGCTGAACTGAACTGAACTGAACTGAATTGAGCTGAGCTGAACTGAATTGAATTGAATTTCAACGTAAGAGAACAGACCCTTAATATACGAAGGTTATTTAATAAGGAATAATTCGTATAAAAATAGTGCAGTTACTCCTTTTAGGATATAGTACATGTGTATACTCTTAAGTACTCCGAAAAATATAACATTAAGTCGCTAACATAATATGGTATAAGTTATATTAATTTTTTCCATTCTTCTTATTGCGTACTATACTAAGAAGATTTAATATGATTATACAACTTGATTGATATAAATCAGTAAATCAAGGTCAATCTGCAATTTATGAATAGTATTATGACTCATAGTGTAATTTTCTTCTTGAAATAGTTTGTACTCTGTACTAAATAATGGTTTTCTTTCTTTTATTTTGTACAATAATATATGTATTGATTAAGTAAAAAGAGGAAATTCCCCAAGTTCTATTGCTGAAATACATTCAATTGTTAAAATAGAACAAATAATTCTTCTTGTATCAATTATATTACTCCTAATTTCTTTATTGAGCATATATGCCTAAAATAACTTTAAGGAAAAAGCAAATTCTAAATTTTTTGGCATGAAAAACAAAAGAAGAGAAAGGGTAAAAGAAAAAGAAAAAGAAAAAAAAACAAAGAAACTTGGTCAATCTTTTGGAAACCCACTTTCTAAAGCTCAAAACTCACTCGTTCCAACCAACATCAAATCCTTAATTTTTCCCGTAATATATTTTTTTTTTCTTTTATAAAAAAATGATAAAATTCTTATTCTTTTTCTCTTTCTTTTACCTTTTCTTTTCCTCCACCATACTTATATTTTAATTGATTTTATTTTTAACGTCAAGCTGGGGTAAAACAACGAAAAAGAAAACATAAAGAAGAGAAAGAATAAATTGAATTTGTTGAAAGTCATATAAGACGACCCTGTACTCCTGTAGCCTGTTCATGCTTCATGGTCATATCACTCATATGCATAGGCTACATTGCCTACATAGCTAGCCTTGAACTTTCTGATGTAATTGAATCAACTCACTTATGCAAATTTCAATTAATACCGTTTTTGTACTCATGTTATCGTCTAACGTAAATTTTATTAATATTACGGAGTAATTTTTATGTACTCTACGGAGTTAGAGTAATTTTTATGTATCTTGCATGATGATATTGTAGGAGTGGCGTTATCACGTTTAATTTCTGTTAAGTTTTGTTTTCCGGAGCCTAGCCCCTCATTTGCAACAAAAAAAAAAAAAAGAGTAATTTTTATACTCCATTATATTTATGGTAGGTAATTATTCGGAAAATTTGTGCATTAACAAAAACTTATACTAGAGAAATATGTCATTAAAAAGATATTCATATTATTTACAAAAAAAGAATAAAAAAAAAAAGTTGGTGAATTTTATTGGGCAAGACAAATTTACTTGTAAAGTAGTGTATGTAGCTGTAGATTAAAAAGAGTTAACTGTTAACGGTAACATTATTTAATACGGAGTACGAGTAGCATGGTAAAAAAAAAAAAAAAAAGGGGTACATATACGGTAAAAAGAAGGTGAGCAGTGGCGGTCAAAGGTGTATTGTATAGTATGTCAGAAGTTCTGAAGGACAGAGTCATGCTGATTGCTGATGGCGTGTAAAGCACGTAATAGCCTTTGATCTCTCTGTGTAATTTCCTGCGCCTACTATACGTACTACCTGCATGCCTACTTAGCTAACTTCATCACTTCCTTGATTCCAATTTTATCACAATCAACCCAGGTTACTACCTCTCCCTTTATCCTTCAACTTTTAATTTTAACATAACAATCATTTTACAATTACTAGTATTTTTTTTTTAAAATTACTTTGGTTTCATTTTATGTTACCCTATTAGGGGTTAGATTCATTGTATACTTACGATCTGTTCTGATTAATTGAATTGAGCTGAATTTAAGCGAATTTATTAGAGCTGAATTGTGCTGGATTGAACCAAAAAATTTATAAGAGAAGAGAATTAAGAAATAAACTGAACTAAACTGAAAATAAATTAAAGAGAACAGGACCTTAATTAATACTTCCTTTGTTTCCAAGATTACGATGAAACACAAACTTGTTAACTACTACGAGTACGTTAAATTGTTGATGAACATGAATATTAATGCCAAATTAGCTTTGTCTCCTAAGGCTTCATCATAATAAGTGGCATGAATATTTATACAAGGACCATGAAAGTTAGTGAATTCATTTTATATATTGAGAAATTGGAGCATGTGAGGGTAGAGGAAGCAATTGGATCATTAGATAGATTTAAATAAATAAATAAATAAAAAGGATTTACGAGTAATCTAACATGACCAAAAGAGAGAAGTTGTGTGTCAAAATTGTCAAAGATTACAAAACGGGGAAGTTGTATAGTGGATCTCAAATTTATAATGGTCGTAGTACTTTGCATCATACATTTTCATACCTAGCCACACTTATAGATTTAAAGGAAGTCAATGATAAAATAAAATCTTATGAAAATTTAATGGTAGAAGCTTTAATTTTTGTTTAAGTGTCCATTAAATCTTAATCAATATACTTTGTATTATTCCTTTTGTTTTTCAATAATTGCATCACTGCCTCCACTGGCACGCACACTCTGCAGACATGTCAAACGACTTTCAATATCAAAAGCTTGTGTTGTCTATTACTCCATAGTAAAAGAATATAAAAAGTTGATATTATAAATATATGAGTTAAGGGCCTGTTCTGATTTACTAAATTGAGATGAGCTGAACTGATTATGAGAAAAGAATATTAGGTTTTGAACTTAACTGAACTGAAATAAAGCTGAAGAGAACAGACCCTAAGACTAATGCTATAATATTTTACATAATCAATATTGCATCTATATAAATCAAAATTACATAGAATTCTGAATTGGGTTTTATCCAAGTCAGATCGGGTTAGGTTTTCGAGTCAGTTTTTGTCACCTCGAATACTTTGTAATTTTGTATTATGCAGTCAAAGTTAGTATATGCATAATACAAAAGTCAAAATAATGTACTCCATACACTCCCTCATTTTTAAAGTGATCCACCCATTGAGATTTTTGCACTATTCACCGTACGTCCTTTGACTAATATTAGACAAATACGGAATATAGAGTACATGAGATTTTGACAATTTGTAGATACTTGTTAAGTTGTTAGAATTGTCTCAATGAATGGTCTATTTATCAATATAGATATCCAGTCAAAGTAGAACGCTCCAATAAAAATATAGGGATTACTCCATATTAAAAGTACAAGGAGTTTACACACCTATTTTGTGTCAGTGATAATGAGATCACTTTTGCATTCTTAAGCTTAAACATAGTTACTAATTAAAAATTATGAACACAAAATTGAGAGCTTGAGCAAGTAACATGATAATTAAACCAAGTGTCTCACTTAAAGAGGAAAGAAAAAGAATTCTAATTAGATTATTAATCCAAACTATAAGGAAATAGCCAAACATTGAAGAAACTTGGTAGACAACCTCATCATAAAATAAACAATTGATAATAAATTTCTAGTGTATAATGCTATGCATTTAGACAACACATTAATCAAAGACCCAACAAGTGAACAAACCATTATTTTTTAACATAAATCAATAGATTTGCTCTGTTTCTTTGATGATTTTGTGTCTACATTTACCACTTAATATATTGTTTAACTAGATAACAACATTACTATAATTGAATTTGACATTAAATGTAGCCTAACCAACTTTTGACATTAACGAAGTAAAGATGATGATAATCTTGTTAATACTTGGATTAGTGATTACTGATCATAGTAACTTAGGATAAGTTTATATGTCCGAGTCCAATGGATCGATGAAAAGATGATTAATTAATTAAGCTGACTTCCTACTCGAGGTATAATTCAGTTTCGAAAACAACGCAATAGTGTAATGGTATGGCTACTACAAACTAAAAGAGGGGTATATTGGATCAAGAGATGTCTGACGATTATAATAAACATTACATATAGTACTTAGGTTTTATTAGTACACTTTCTTAATTTTAATAGAGTTGAATACCTTGGTTGTCTGAATTGAGACTATGTTTGACAATACTATGTAAAAAGTGTTTAAATTGTTAAGTTAACTGCAAAGATCATAATTCAATTGAAACGATGTTTATTAGCAACCATATTTTATTAGTTAGCTGATTGTATGAATCTACTAGCTTTGTTTCAAATTATTCGTTTTATTTTGACTTTTTTTTTTTGGTAATTTTTTAAACATTTATTTAACCAATATAAATAATTTACAGATAAGAAAAAAATATAGTCATAGAAATGTATTAGTGTATAGTTTTCAACATTTTGTAATTTATAATACTCCGTCAACTTTTAACAATTATTTTTGTAATGTTAAACATTGGTCTGTCATGTGTCATCCTCATTAATCTAATGACATTCCGTTTCCATCAATATAATACATGAAAAGTATAATACAATAATATATAATGTATGACCCGGGATATCACCCAGGCTAAACACTAATTTTATTGACGCAAAGCAAAATGCTAGTTAATCATTAAACTCATGCTCTCTTAATTTATTTGTAATGTACTTCGTATTTATTAACCATTACAATAATCCAATTAAATTATAGAGTATTTGATTAATGTAAATCAAGATTCAAGAGTCAAGCCACTCAGCCTACACCCACATATACCAGCACACACTGCAGTCAGCCCAGCTCAAAGCTGCCTCTTAGATGGGCCGAAGGCCAGAAGATTTCCACCTTTGATGATGGAAAATCTTCAAAAAAATTCTACTGAAATTTCCTGCTTTTGACAAATCTAACATTCTAACTGCTCTCAAGAACAATCAATTTGGCAAAGTGTATAGAATTATAAGTTTATAACAGTAAGATACTAGTAGTATGCAACTGCAAGTACGATTGATCGACACCTTAACTATCAAAGTTTTACAATGGCACCAAAAATTTGATATCGAATACCATCTACATCACTACTCCGTGTGCCTCCTTTATGAAGAAGACATGTATAATTTTGATAAAGTATTATCCTTGCAGTAATATACTTCTAAGAAGCTAGTAAAGCTAAAATTAACTACTCTTTATCAAATATTACACAATGCTGATTTGCAGATTTAGGCAACAGTCCAGGTTGCTAAGGCCAATATCTGCTCTACTCATGTACCGGGTCATTTGTGCAATATACACACACCGTATAACGGTATAAGCTGCAAAAGAAAAGGAAATCGCAAAAGATAAGTTAATGCCTCCGATATTAGATATGATCAAACAAATATAAGATAGCATATAATTAGATTGTAAGTGGAAATAAGTAAATTTATACTAAAGATTTATCTATAACAAAAGTAAGCTACACAATATTAATAGAACAGTTCCTGCTAAGCTGAGGACAGAGCTTATGAAGTAATGAGCTCCAAATATTTGTTAGTGATTATATAAAATTGAACTTGTAAAAGATTAGACTTACCAATTAACTTCTAAAGTTCCTCAAAACTTTGATTTTGATCAGAGCAACAGCTACATAGAGCCTATCTTTCATGTTATCAAAGAACCGGAAATAGGCATGCCTCCACGATGTCTTGATCACCAAGCTCCCACAAACTCCCCAAAACCCTACGATAAAGCCAAGCACCACACTGATGTACAGTCCAGGAAAAATATCACTGCTCTCCTCATGTTGAGTGATATCTTCATCCATTGCACTATTAGGTGGAACATCGCCAGGGCATTTGGGGAGTGGATCACCACAAAGTCCGGGGTTCCCCATGTATGCTGAAGCATTAAACGATTGTAACTGAGTGCCAATTGGAATTCTTCCGCCTAGTTTATTGTTTGACAAATCCAAGATTGCCAAAGAACTTACTTGGGCAAGGCTTGCAGGAATTTTGCCAGACAGTCGGTTGTTTGATAAATCAAGCATCTCTAAAGATGTTAACTCTCCGATTTTGGGAGGAATGATTCCACTCAAATTGTTTCTTGAGAAGTCCAAAGAAAACAGACCTGTTAGAAGTGAAATTCCAGAGGGGATTTGGCCTTCCAGCTTATTGTTCGAAATATCTATGGATTTGACAAGACCCAGAGAGTTGCTAAAGCTTTGTTCTGCTCTTTTCCACATAAGCTTTGCAGAATCCGATGAACCATATATGCCCGCCTTACCAATAACTGGCAAGAGATCTGTTGTGTTGCTCATTGCTGTAAGGTTGTGTATGCATGTTGTAATGGTTCCAGAAATACGATTACTAGAAAGATCCAAGATTTGGAGATGAGAAAGTTTACAAAGACTAGAAGGTAGACCCCCAACAAATTTATTGCTTCTTAGGATCAGAACACCGAGATTTCTTAAACTATTCCCAATCCCACGGGGTATGTATCCTCTCAATGAATTTACAGCTAAATCCAGAATAACCAAAGATGAACAATTCTCTAAAGGCATAGATATTTCTCCAGAAAGCTTATTGTTGCGCAAGTGCAACGCCTGCAGGTTTTTCAGTTCACCGATGGATGCAGGCAAGTTTCCTGATAGACTATTGTTATCCAAGTAAAGAGATGTTAATTGGTCAAAATATGTCCAACAATCTGGAAGCTTCTCTGAAATCATGTTGTTTGAAAGGTCTAAAAAGGTTATATTAGTTTTGGCTTTAGGACACAAGAAAGGTATCAGCTTAGAAAACATATTGTTGTCTAGGTACAACATTGAAGCATTTACCAGAAAGGATGGTACTGCACCACTGAAGTGGTTTGTACTCAAGTTTATTCGAGGGAGGAAATCAAAGGTAATCGATACTTCTGGAAGTGTCCCATAAAGACTATTGCGTGACATATCCAAAAGTTGTAGATTGGATGGCAATGACTCCCAAAAGGAAGCAGGAATAGTGCCTGAAATCCCAGCATTGGATATGTCAAGCCAGGAGAATTTGGTTTGAGTCTGAAGCCACTTTGGGAAATGAGGTCCCAACTTGCAGGAACCCAGGGTTAGGGAGTCGAGTTGAAATGGAGGGATCCAGTTATCACTGACATTCACCACAAGTTCAGCATTTTCTGACAGATACAATGTCCGTAATCTTGACAGATTCGACAAGTGGTGTTGAGAAAGAGTGTCTGACAAGGTATTCGAAGAAAGATCTAACTGCTCAAGCTTAGACAATCTTCCAATAGCTGGACTAATGGTGCCATTAAGTTGATTACCATACAGAAGTAACTCCCTTAGCGAAGAGAATGAACTGATCGTATCAGGAATGGAACCCCAAACCATGTTGTTACTCAAATCTAAAGACTCGAGTGTGTGGAGTGCACATACAGATAAGGATTGCATGATGGCAGAGAACTCAAAGGGGAGGTTTTGGCTACTTAAGGCAAGTTCTCGTATGCTGCATAAGTGACCAAGAGATTTCAAAAGAGTAGGGCTGACTTGAAAATAATTCCCAGAGAGATCAAGATGAGTGAGGTTATGACTTGAAATTTTATCAGGTAATGAAATAGAGCCATCGAGTGCATTCCAACTTAACGAGAGATATGAAAGATTAGGCATATCCCAAATCGAGCTTGGAATTTGACCTACTAGCATATTTAATCTCAAATCAAGATATGAAAGAGAGCTCATTCCACCAAAATTAGTTGGAATTTCAGCCAAAATTAAGCAATAAGAGAGGTCAAGGTGTACCAAGGTTGTATTAATTTCACTCAAACTAAACAACCACGTGAATATATTAGCACCACCAAAATCATTGCTAGAAAGGCTGATAACGCTAAGTGTGGTAGAGGAATTAACATACGAAAGTGATGGAGGATATGTGACAGAAAGCTGACACTCACTCATTCTAAGGACACTTAGATAAGGAAGGTTGTTAACAATATGGAACCAATCAGTGACATTACTAAGATCAATACCACTCAAATTGATGTCATTCAACAATGTTAAATGAGAAAGCCACGACAAGCTTTTCACATAAGGTCGATCATGGGGACTCAGTTCAGAACGACAATTAAGATCAAGAGATCTTAATCCGGAGAGATTCCCAAGCTGATGAGGAACCTCTCCCTTAAAATTAGCATTGGAGAGATTAAGATGCTTTAAATTGGTAAGGGAACCAATAAAGCCGGGTATGGATTGGCGGACAAAGTTATTGAAACTAAGGTCCAAGTACCTCAGATACTTAAGGTCAAGTAAGGAAGCACCAACCGTACCTTTCAGACAACGATCACTAAGGGCATTTGTATGCACCCCACGAAGATTGAGCTCTACGACATGGCCTGTCTGGTTGCTGCAGCGAACACCTTTCCACAGACAGCAATCTTGGTGGAGTTCTTCATGGTCTCCCCAAGAAGACAGCAACCCACAACGATCAACTTGAATACCGCGTTTAAATTGGAGCAGGGCTCTCCTCTCCTTTTCTAAACATTGGACAGCAGTATTGCCATTCTTAATAAACCCTGCAGCAGCAGGGAATACAAAACACGGTAGCAAAAGCCAAGAAAGAACACACAAAAATCGATGGTAAGGCATTTCTGTTTATGGATGACAACAGATAAAGGATGAAAATCAAAAGGGTTCAATTTGTAAATGAAAACCAGTTATACTATTGTGTTGGATATATATAGAAACAGAAAAACTGTGTAAACACTGTCAATAAGTCAATATGGTTATGCTGTAATAAAAACCATCATTGTGTCAGCACTAATGCACTAGTAATTTAGTAAATCTGGTCCAACTCTAAACTGCATCATCATTCACTAGGTTACTTTGTTGTGGAGATTGAAAAAGTCAGAGAACAAGAATCTCACCAAACCAAATTTAAGTTTTGGAGAACACAACATTGAGGAATATTCGTGTTATGTACGAATACGCAAATTATCTTTCATTTACCAAATCGCACTTTTCATACTACTCCCTCCGTACCATAATGGACTACTAAAATAAATTAGAGTACTACACCATCTCTAAATTACATTTCTATTTCTTAATTGAGTTAAAATATTGTAACTATTAATTTAAACTTAATACAGTACAAAGTTCAAAATAGAAGTGTGACATATTATTCATTTATTTGGGAACACGACCCTGGGAAGTTAGAAGACTTTGAACCAACTAACACGGTCATAATTCATCATCAACTTGCATAACTTTCCAAATTTAACCATCATATATAACCATCATATATAATCCAGAAATGTAATTGGAAATTTCCGACCAATTCCCATTGATTTTATTTTATACCAAGTGTTTCTGGAAAACAGAGTTGCTCCTGGGAGTCTTAAAGTATTCCTCGGGGTTACGGTAATAATGTCAAGATGTCTTAAGGCAAAGTCCTAATAATGTCCGAATTTCCCTCCGCTATGCCTTGCTGTCCGAGAGCTAGGCCTGCAAAAGAGAGAAGGTTAACTGCCCCGGGGGTGTGACCCGGGAAAGCCCCTCCGATGCTTAAGTCAGCGATCGTACTTTAGAGAGAGAAAGTAGAGAGAGAAAGTAGAGAGAGAATTAGAGAATTAGGAAAAAGTTACCATTGCTAATGATTGGAGAGCTATTTATAGATGTACTTTCTGGTGGCAGAAGTTGTACTTAGTTGGATTGATTAGGGGTAAATCCGTACTTGGTGCTGACTAATGATGGGCTGGATAATGGAGGGGTATTTTCGTAATTCCAGGTCAATGGGCTTAGGACAATGGACTTAGCCCAAACACCAAGTATAATCAAGTTATCTTGATAACAAGAATGGATAGAAAAATGCCAAAAAAAAATAAATTTGAAATTGATCACTGTAATTCAATCAAATTGTTTTGTTTTGAGAATTAACCGAATTAATAAAAGGGGTAAATTAGAATTCCTGACCTGCTGCTGCTATGCATGAACAAATTAACTTCCGTACATCAGAATTGGCAAAAACAGCAACTTTACTGGCCAAAATTGGATCTTCAAAATAGCGGTGCAGAACGAAAAACATAAGGATGCCCTTTGAAGCACTAATACCAATAATTGTTACTCACTATCTGTACTTTTTTTTAATATGTTGCAAATTAAGTTGATCTAACACTAGATTCCACAAATTCTTATACGAGTAGGTGAGTGTTTACCTCGTTAGCGTTACATGGGTTACTTTGTCAATATTATAAAAATTATTTGGTAAATATAACAGAGTTATTCGGTCTATGTTATTAGGGCTACCTTATTATTTTAGGAGGTATCTACATTCTCCGGTTAGTTTCAAGGATCTACTTGTAATTTCTATTAATTTTATAGCTGTAGCTCAATCGTTGATGAGGAAATATCTTAACCTGCTTGCAAACAGGTGTACCTTTTTTTTTTGAGGGGAAACGTTAGTAGGATTATTATTTTATATCAAGTTCCGCTAAGTTTAGTAGACCTTGCGGCAAAACTAGAGTTAAGGCATACAAGTTCCGAACAATTACGTGTGTCCCATCTCGCAACAAGATGAGCAAGCGTATTTCCTGCTCTAAAATATATTTATGAAAAATTAATTTGTTGCTAGCTTAATTAGGTGGTTAAACTATGTTGAAAAATAAAAATAGTGGGGGTCCATGCAACCTACTCTTGGTAAAACTTGTAGCCTAAAATCATTGTACCTAGAATATATGTTATACACTTATACCTTATCATCATATATTTATATCAAGATACAAATTCTTATAGCCCATGTCGATGGTCTAATAATTTTCCAATCGTTAAGTAGAAAAATAAAACCACCTACGATACGAGTAGTTTAGATAGCTTGTATGAAACAATGAATGTGATGAGCAGGTTAGTCAAGTCTTAAGCGTGTTATTACTATTTCAATGAAAGTGGTGTGTGTGATTTTGATTCTTGCTAAACTATCTCTATCGTAATTGACTACTACTGGGGTAGAGGTGGACTAGAGTCTTCAAAGAATCATAGTACGAGTATTGCATTAATTTCCAATTCAGCCATCATATGAGTCATATCATACGACTAGAATATAATGGTACGGAGATTTGTCAAGGCTGGACTTCAATGGACCCATTTTGAAAATTTTGGCGTAACTTCTACTTGTCCCATATATTTGTCTATTACGTGGTAATGTGGTATGCTAAATAGCTTTAGTTTATACGTCCTCCATTTATAAAATATTGCGTGCCTCATATGACCCTGAGATATATTCCCTAAAATCTCAAGGCTTTTTGATACTGTGCCCCGAAACCTCCAAATTTTCTCAAAAAACGTAGATATAAGCCTTCAATTTCGGAATTTTTTTGACGTGTTTTCGCCCGCAAAATAAAAATTGCCAAATTTTTTACCATGGTCCCTAATACCCTCCGGGAGTCCAATTGGGTGGGTTGAACAATCCAATTTGCCTTTAAATGACCAATTTACCGATTTACAACTTGCACCGATTTCATTAAATCAAGCCTACCACGAACATTTATGACAACATATGATGATCATAAATGGCTCCAAACGACATTATATGACCCTGAGAAGTATCCCCTAAAATTTCAAGACTTTTCGACACCGGGCCCCGAAATCTCCTAAATTTCTTAAAAAATGTGGATATTAGTCTTCAATTTTGGAATTTTATGATTTTTTTTCGCTTGGAAATAAAAATTGCCGAAATATTTACCATGATCCCTAATATCCTTCGGGAGTCCAATTGGGATGGTGAAACTATCCAATTTCCCTTTAAACGACCAATTTACCGGATTACAACTTGCACTGATTTCATTAATTCAAGCATACTACAAACATTTATGACAACATTTAATGATCATATATGATATGTTTCAAACGACATTATATGACCCCAAGATGTATCCCCTAAAATATCAACACTTTTTCCTGTCCTCGAAACCTCCAAAAATTTTCAAAAAACGTGATATTAGCCTTAATTTTGGAATTTTTTGACTTTTTTTTTGTCTAGAATTAGAAATTGCCGAAATGTTTACCATGGTCCGTAATACATTTCGGGAGTCTAATTGGGTGGGTGCATTCCAAACGTCATTATATGACCCCGAGATGTATTCCATAAAATCTCCAGGATTTTCGACACCAGGCCCCGAAACCTCCAAAATTTCTCAAAAAGCGTTGCCTTCAATTTTGGAATTTTTTGACTTTTTTTTATCCGGAAATAAAAATTGCCAAAATGTTTACCATGATCCTTACTACCCTACGGGAGTCCAATTGGGTGTGTGGAACCGTCCAATTTGCTTTTAAATGGCCAATATACTTGTTTACAACTTGCACCGATTTACTGGTTTACGACGGCCAATTTAATTAACTTGCACCGAACCCAACTTGAACTGAAATTGACCCTAACCCGTTTTAACCCGTTAAAATCTGAATTTAACCAGACTTGTTACTAACCTTACCTGAATTTAGGCCGACCTGTTCCTAACCCAACCCGAATTTAACCCAACCTGTTACAAACCCGACCCGAAATCAACCCGACTTTTTATTGACTTGGCCCAAATTCAACCTGATTTGTTATTGACCCGACTCGGATTTTACCAGACCTATTACTTACCTGACCCAAAAATTCAACCCAATCTGTTCCTCACCCGACGCGAAATTAACACGACTTGTTATTGACCCGACCTAAATTCAACCCAAATTGTTCCTGACCCGATTTCAAATCACCTTAAATGCAATTTAAACCACCTTATTATTGTTGATCAAAGCATTTTGTCTAGGGAGACCAAGTCGGTCAAGTCCAGCAAAAGAAAGGAACATCATCCTCAAATTTAAGAGTTAAATATAGTACATATTTGTTGTATGGTCAAAGGAGATAATTATCTTACTAAATTATAGACTATAGTTCCCTATTATATTGTCATATATGTTATTGTCAAAGAAAATAATTAGCTTGATAAAAATGATAATTATCTATTTATAGTTAGTTGTACCTGAATATGACATGACTTATAAATGACTCGACCTAATTGTAACCTACAAATTATTGACTTGAACATAACCCGACTTGAATCCACCCGACTTGGAAATGGTTCAACCTGATTATAATCCGCAAATTATTGACTTGAACCGAACCCGACTTAAACGCGAGAATGACCTAACCTGATTCTAACCCGCAAATTATTGACTTGAACCAAACCCGACTCAATTGATACGTACCCAAAAATCCGTAATCAAATTGTAGGTTAGCATTGATATGACTTTTAGTCTTGCAAACTTATTTGATACAAACTCCGTGATTAAACTTTAAATTAGCATTGACATGACTGACTATTAGTCTTGAAAACTTAGTTGATACGAAAGGATAACACCTTAGAAAATGATCCACGAAACATTGATATGGATTGAGAGTTTGAGATCCAAATCCAAACCAACTACCATTCACCCAACTTGAAGAATACACCATATGCCTATATAATGTATACTACCTCGTTCTTATTACGTGCAATAAAGAAATATTTTACGTCACAAAAATAATATCCATTTGTTGCACATAGTAAGAAACGGAGGTTGTATATAATTTGAAAACCCAACCACATTGCTAGGGGCCTTTATTTGCAACCAGATTTAACCCACTATAAAATGCCCATAAACTCTAAAAAAATTAGTCAAATATGCAAAATACGGAGTACATAATAAACGAATTTAAAAATTCACACTTTTTTTTAATAATAAAAAAAGAATAGTTGATTATTTTTTCTAAATGAAATAAATTGGATATTTGTAAAATATGGTATACATCACACTTTTCAATTCAATTTAAGTCAAGTTTAGTGAAATTAAATCAGACCATCAAATTGATAACATGAAAAATTTAGATCAAGTCACACTAGCTTAGATTTTCCAACTACCACATTACTGTATAATAATCATTAATCATACTGCATTACTCTTCTTTCCAAAGTATTATTGCAACAAGTTGAAAGGTTTAATGGTCCATATTACATTATAAAGTAAAAGTAATGTATACAACAGCTGATTTTTTACAAAGGTATTATTGTATCAGCTTCTCCTTGACTCTCGAACAGTACACTTGTGCAAATTCCTGCATAAATCACCCAAAATATTATATACATTTTGCAAATTAACAAATAGAGTTATATGATTATAGCTATAAACAAGTATCATTGCATAGACTTGGTCATTAATACTTTTTTGTACAATGAAATTAAGGTTGATCCTTGACAGTAAAGGCCTTACCTTGGCTATTCAACGACGATGTATCATTACATAGACTCGGTCTCTCATGTAATCTAAGGTTCGGAAAAAGGCATGTCTCCAAGATCTTTTGATCACTAGACTTCCACAAACTCCCCAAAAACCTATAATAAAACCAAGTACCACACTTATATACAATCCTGGAAATATATCATTATTATCATTCACATCTTGTTGAGTGGCATCATCATTTCCGTTCCATGTATTATTGCTAGGTGGTTCATCTCCAGGGCATATCGCGAGTGGAGCTCCACAAAGCCCGGGGTTTCCCATGTATGTTGAGGCATCAAAGCCTTGCAGTAGAGTACCTGTTGGAATTCTTCCGGACAAGTGGTTGTATGACAAATTAAGCATTCCTAGAAAATTAAGATTAGCAAAAGTTGCTGGGATCGCGCCAGAAAGATTGTTGCTGGACAAATCAAGCAATTCTAATGCTGTCAATAGTCCTATCTTGGGAGTAATACTTCCATTCAACTTGTTACCTGACAAATCCAATGAAACAAGACCGATGAGACTAGAAATGCCTTCAGGGATACCGCCTTCAAGCATATTGTTAGACATATGAATGAACTTCACTTGTCCTAGAGAATTCCTGAAGATTTGGTCCTTTCCTTTCCACATGACAAATTCTGAATCAAAGTATGTGACTAGTACAGAAAAATCGTACTGATATAATATATCAGGCAGGAGATCTGCTGTGCTAGTCATGGCCGTTAAATTGTATATGCATCTTGGGATCTTTCCTGAGAAGTGGTTATGTGAAAGATCCAAGATTTGTAGATGTGAAAGTTGACAAAGGCTTGAAGGCAGAACCCCTGAAAAGCTATTACTTCGAAGGCTGAGAATACCGAGATTTGTTAGATTGTTCCCAATCCTACGAGGTAGATAGCCAGTAAATGAGTTGTATGCAACATCTAGGAGAACCAAAGATGTGCAATTCTGTAAGGACATGGGCAGTTCACCCGAAAAGAAGTTGTTTCGCAAGTGCAATGCTTGGAGCTTCTTCAGGGCACCTATAGATGCTGGTAACTTTCCAGTTAAGTTATTGTTTTCTAATCTCAGGATTGATAGCTTGTCGAAGTACATCCAACAATCAGGAAGCTCACCCGATAACAAGTTATTTGAGAGGTCTAGATTAGAGAGGACCATCTTATTTTTTGGACACAAAAAAGAAGATGCATCAGAAAACTTGTTATTATTCAAGGACAATGAGGAAATATTTCCAAGAAATGAAGGGATTGCACCCTCCAAGGAATTTGAGCTCAAGTCTATCTGAGGGAGTTCGCTAAGGGTGATCGACAAATTACTAGGGAGTACCCCATGAATGTTATTGTAAGACATATTTAGGTACTCTAGTTTGGATGACAACGAGCTCCAAAAAGAAGCAGGAACAATGTCTGAAATTCCGGCTATTGATATGTCAATCCATGAGATTTGGGTTTGGGTTTGTAACCATTTTGGGAAATGAGGGCCTAATTTGCAAGAGCTTAAGTATATGGTGTCTAGCTGAAATGGGGGAAGCCAATCAACACTAATGTTAACTAACAATCTAGGATTTTCTGACAAGTACAAATTTCGCAAACTCGATAAGTTTGCAAAATGGCTGTCAAAGATAGTACCTATCAAAGAGTTTGTAGAAAGGCGCAAGGTCTCAAGCATAGAAAGTTTTGCAATCCCTTGGCTAATTGTTCCGTTTAGCTGGTTGCCATCGAGATAAAGTTGCCTCAACAAAGAAAATGTTTCGATAGTGTTAGGAATTGACCCCCAAAAATGGTTGTTTTCCAAGCTAAAAAACCTCAGTGACTTGTGAGAACACACAGATAAGATTTGGATGACATCAGTAAGATCTCCTGTGAGATTGTTGTAGCTTAGCTCCAAGAATTGTAAGCTACATAACTTACCAATGGTTTTTGGAACGCGTCCATGAAAGTTATTCCAAGACAAATCGAGGTGAATGAGATGTTTTAGGCTCGAAATCATTTCAGGAATTTGACCTCCAAGTAAGTTACCAGAGACATCGAGGTATGATAAGGATTGCATATTTTTAAAACAACTTGAAATGGAACCACTCAAGTTATTAGCAGAGAGATCAAGATGTGAAAGGGAATGCATATCTCCAAAGTAATTTGGAATATGGCCTTCAAATGCATTAGAAGAGAGGTCAAGATATGAAAGCGAATGCATTTTTCGAAAACCACTTGGGATGGAACCTGGAAGTGAGTTATCACAGAGGTCAAGATGGACTAGGTGAGTACTGACTCCACTCGAGTTGAGCAACCATTGAAATATCGAAGGATCACCAAAGCTATTATAAGCAAGACTAAGGAAACGAAGGGTGGATGATGAATTTTTATATGAAAGTGAAGATGGAATTGTTGAAGGAAGATAACAACTATCCATTTTTAAGACCTCTAAGAAAGGGAGGTTTGTAACTATTTGTAACCAGTCTTGTACTTCACTAAGATCGATGTCACTTAAGTTTACGACACTCAATGAAGTAAGACGCGAGAGCCAACCTAAACTTTTGACAAGAAGTTTATTATTACTGACATCAAGAGATGTTAAGTGGGAAAGATTACCAAATTCATGAGGAATCTTCCCTGTAAAGCCGGAATTTGAGAGATTAAGGTGCTCTAAATTGGCAAGGGAACTGATAAATTTAGGGATAGGTTGGCCTAAGAAGTTGTTGAAGCTAAGATCCAAATATTTCAAATGCTTCAATTTAAGGAGGGAAGTAGTCACTCTACCTTCTAGACAATGATGGTCATTACCAGCTTCGACACCACCAAGATTGATGGCCATGACATGCCCTGTGAGGTTGTTACAAATAATGCCGCGCCATTTGCAACAACCTCCATCCTCTTCATGCCCTCCCCATGAAGAAAGTATTCCACAATGGTCCTCTTGAATTCCTCGTTTGAACTGAAGTAAGGCTTCTCTTTCCTCACGGATGCACTCGATGTTGTATTGGGTGGCATGGCTTAAAATGGCTAGGAAAAGCCACAAAATTGACAGAAAACAAAGGTGATGTTGAGATATTTTGATGGGAAGATGGATGATCATGTTGATTTTAGCTAGTTTCAGTCGGCTTGATTGGATGAAACTCAATAAGATTTTCTGTTCAGGAACAATATATATAATGTTTGATCTGTTTATTTGTAGAACACCAAAATCAATGACAAGAGACTTAGAATACTTTATGATGACTTATAGTTTGGCTAAAACAGACTAATATGTTTGGTTCTAAAAATTTGAAAAAATCAAAACCTTAAGCACATCTAGAACAGGTGTACTGGTCTTTATTTGATCGAAGTTGGTAAAATTAGAAATTGAATTATATCTAGGACACATTAAATTCGACTCACATATACTTCGATAACGTAACGATTAGCTAGCTATGATCTATACATTCGGTCTCCTATAGCTATAGTATTTATGAAACTAGCTAGTGTGAAAGGAATACCATTGCTTTTGACTTGAATATGTAATTAAGGAAATGTCTGAATCTTGAAAATTAACCAAGATGCTGTTTGTATACCTGTTCCTAGTGCTACATTGTACTTGTGTCACATAAAACAGGGGAATAAAACAGGGGAATTTTCAGATTACCAATTACCAATTACCAACAACATAAAGTCCTAATACAATTGAAACTAGCTAGGAGTCCTGCTCATTGCTATTTGACCAAGTTGACAATGAATATTTTAGTAATATCAATCTACATACATAAATTTTTTTACTAAAAATATACAATAAAAGATATGTTTACATTGACATGGGTGTTATTAGTCAAAGTGATACACGTATTTAAAAATGACGCATCCATGGGAGAGTATGTTGAAGTCTTAGACTCTTTAGTGAAATTAAAATATGTAGAAAACCTTAATTAACTATATATGTAGAAAAGTACTTCGTATCTAAGAAAAACTAAATCGGTTGACTGTTGAAGTCTTTGTTAGAATTGCCAGACTGTAAGACTTTAACTCTTGGAACGATAAACGTACTAATAAAGCAACTCGTAACTAATAGAGTAAATACTAAGGAAATATGCGTACAATATATATTCCCTTTCTTTGAAGGAATCTATACTTTTTAAGTCTTAACTAGGACTTTAATATGAGCCTTTTTATTAGTTAGAGTCCTAATTTGAAGGAATCTTGTACTCTTTAAGTCTTATATGTCATCGTAGCATTGAAGATGTAACACAAATGTAAATTTAATACTTGTACGATATTTTGGAAACAAGAAAATTCAAATTCCTACATCAAAGTAAGATATTTATGTGCTATTGAATATTTAGATCAAAATTTTAAGCTGATCTGAGTCTTTTACGAGTATTGTTTTTCTTTTATCACAATATCCATTACTATTATTCTCATTTGCGCATGCTAGAATTAGTATGAGTTAAATGGGGGCACGGGAGAAGGAGTTATGATTTATGAGTCGATCATTTGCTCTACTAATACCGTGGAAATGAGCCAGTTTATTGTTGCAAAATGATTGTTGTGATGATACTTAACATATGTACAAGTTACGTGTTACAACACATAAATGTATCGTATTTAATCTATTTTGATGCACAATATGATTCAGATTTTGAAAGTTATATGGAGTTTAAGTGCTTTTCGACGACAAGCTAAGCGTGTTAAACGATGGACATACATACATACCGTTTCAAATTAGTTATTTCTAATTGTTACTTGTTAGTGTTGGTGGATTTGATCATATATGTTTTTGTACCACTCTTAAAATATAGTCTGCATTCACTATGTTATCAAGCATTATGAGAACTCCTGGTGATATAACATGGTATGATTTTGGAGGGACGTACAAAGTATTAAAATCCTGGTGATATAACATGGTATAAGTATAAATATAACATGGTACAAGTAAAATAATGCAGTGACCAAGAAGCTTGATACCAACTAGCTTAACTTCAAGCCTTGGAAACTCTTGCTAGATTCACAGCAATAATGACATAGAATCGGTCTTTGATGCTATCAACGCATCGAAAATAGGCCTGTCTCCATGAAGTTTTGAGCACTAAGGTGCCACAAACTCCCCAAAATCCAAAGATAAAACCAAGCACCACGCTTAAGTACAAGCCTAGAGAAAAAACACCTTCTTCATCATCTTTGTCTTGTCGAGTGAGCTCTATATCTTCTCCATCACGCGACTTGTTAAATGCTTCATCTCCCGGACAAGTCTTTGGAAGAGGCTCTCCACAAAGTCCAGGGTTCCCCATATAGTATGAAGCATCAAAACCTCGCAATTGAGTTCCTAGTGGAATTCTCCCGGATAAGTTGTTATTTGACAAATCCAAGATGCCAAGGTAGCTCAAATTTACAAAGCTCATTGGAATCTCTCCACAAAAACGATTGTTTGACAAATCGAGGAATTCTAGAGACGTTAGCTGGCCAATATTCGACGTGATGGTTCCACTGAATTTGTTTCTCGACAAGTCTAAGGAGACTAAACCGCCAAGATATGATATCTCACTAGGAATTTCTCCTTGAAGATTATTGTTGGAAACATCAAATGATTTAACAAGTCCCAATAAATTTCCAAATTTCTGTTGTACTCTTTTCCACTTGACCCATGCAGCATAATGAGGATACTTAGTAAAACTTTTATGTGAAGAAATAATGGTAGAATTTGGCAAAAAAATTGTTTTGTTACTCATTCCTGTTAAATTATAGATGGACTTTGGGATTGTTCCTGTGAGCCTATTTCCGGAGAGATCCAAAATTTGTAGGCTTGATAATGTAAAAAGGGTTGATGGTATTTTTCCGACTAATCTGTTTTTCCTTAAGTTTAAATCAACGAGACTTCGAAGATTTCCTATTTCCGGGGGTATGATCCCGGAAAATTGGTTATCTCCTATGTCAAGAATGACTAAAGAAGAGCAGTTCCATAATGAAATGGGTAGGACTCCTGAAAAAGTATTATCACACAATCGAAACGACTGAAGTTGTTTAATGGCCCCTATAGATTGTGGTAACTTTCCTGAAAATTGGTTGCTTTCCAAGTTTAGATATGACAGTTCATCCATATTCTCCCAACAATCATCTGGAAGTTCTCCTGACGACAAGTTGTTAGACAAGTCTAAGTCAAGAAGAACGATTTTTGATTTTGGGCACAACAAAGGAATTGGATTTGAAAACTTGTTGTTATTGAGCTTCAAAGATGAAACATTTCCTAGGAATGAAGGTATTGTGCCCTCGAAAGAGTTGAAACTCAAATCTACTTCGAGTGGACGCCAATGATCAAATATAGGTTGTGATAGATTTGGAAGCTTTCCTGTAATATTATTATTAGACATGTTTAAGAAAGATAAGTTAAGGGTTAATAAGTTCCAAAAAGAAGTTGGAATTGGCTCTGAAATTCTAGCTTCAGATATATCGAGGTATGAAAAACTCGTTTGGGTTAGAATCCACTTAGGGAAGTGTGGTCCTAAAGCCAAAGATCGGAGTTTTAAAGTATCTAATTGAAATGGAGGGATCCAATCGACACTAAAGTTAAGTGTTAATTTCGAGTTATTGGACAAATCTAAATCCTCCAATCTAGAAAAGTTTTGAAAATGGTCATTAGAAAGGGTACCTTCAAAGGAATTTGATGAAATGAACAATGTTTCGAGCTTTGAGAGATGTCGTAACTGACTAGGTATTCCTCCACCGAAGCCAGCATGAGATAGATCTAGGTACCGCAATTTACCAAGGGAACCAATTGAGTTGGGGATTGGTTCCCCTAGGAAATTGTTGTAGCTTAGGTCTAAGTAACTCAAATGCTTAAGCTCGGTTAGGGTAGGAGTAAGTTTACCTTCGAGACAAGGGTAAGGACTAGATGCATCGAACCCATGAAGATCGATCTTGATGATGACACTGCTGTTTATGTAGCTGGTGCAGTGGACATCTTTCCATTTACAACAATCTTTATTATCCTCTTGGTTCCCCCAAGACGCGAGCAAGCCACACCGATCAACTACAATGTTGTTTTTCAGCTCCAGGAGAACTTTTCTTTCTTGTTGTGTACACCTAACATCTTCCGCAGTAGTGTTGTAGCAAGAGAGTATAAAGAGGATGTAACAGATAATAACAAGGTATGTCATTATGCAGGTAACTAGGCCCTCTTTTAGAAGGTGAATTTAATTTGAAAGGAGACTAATTAGCTTATTACAAGTATCCCACTTATTTATCTAGACTATTTATATGTAGAATTATAATGAACAACAAACCTTTATATACGTTCAAGCATCTAATTGTTTGACAAGTCTCCGATTAATTTTCTTTGATTGGATACACTGCATTTTTAAAACAAACGTTTACTAGTCTTGATACTCGTTATTAGTCACTCATAGTGGTTGGATAGTACTATAGCACGGAGTACTATCGAAGTAAGAATTGCAATATGCACCTTCCCATCGACGGCACTCTCTCCGTGACGAGATCGAGCAGCCCACATCGATCAACTTGAATGTCATGTTTGAACAATTGAAGTAGAGCAAGGTTTTTCTTTTGTACGTTGCAGAAACATTGGATGAACTCATGACTACTGCTAAAATATTTTTTTGGCAGATTTTTACTAATTAATGCTCCCACCAGCAAGGCATTTGCTACAAGATACGGATTGAAGAAAAAAAATACTAGTAGCAAGCAAAGAGAAATTGAGGGCATGCATGTAGAATTCATGGATGGAAAAAAAATGGATGAAAATAAATAAATTGAAGCTGCTAAAATAATAATTGTCGAAATGATTACCATGGTCCCTAATATCCTCCGGGATTCCAATTGGGTGGGTGGAACCATCCAATTTGCCTTTAAACAACTAATTTACCGATTTACAACTTAAACTGATTTCATTAACTCAAGCCTACCACCAACATTTATGATAACGAATAAAGATCATATATTGTTCCAAACGGCATTATATGACCCCGAGATGTATCTCCTAGAATTTCAAGACTTTTCGTCACCGGGACCCGAAACCTCCAAAATTTCTCAAAAAGTGGATATTTACCTTCAATTTTGGAATTTTTTGACTTTTTTCCGTCTGGAAATAAAAATTAACGAAAGGTTTACCAAGGTCCCTTATACCCTCTTGGAGTCCAACTGGGTGGGTGGAACCATCCAATTTGCCTTTAAACGGCCAATTTATTGAATTACAACTTGCACCGATTGATTTCATTAATATATTCAAGCCTACCACGAACATTTTTGACAACATACATATATGGTTCCAAACGGCATTACATGACCCCGAGATATATCCCCTAAAATCTAAAGTCTTTTCAAGACCGAGTCCTGAAACCTCAAAAATTTGTCAAAACGCGTAGATATTAGCCTTTAATTTTGGAATTTTTTGTCTTTTATTCCCCTTAATAAAAATTGCCGAAATTTTTACCATGTTCCCTAATACCCTTTGGGAGTCCAATTGGGTGGGTGGAATCATCCAATTTGTCTTTAAACGACCAATTTACCGGTTTACAACTTGCACCACCAATTTCATTCACTAGAGTCTACCACGAACATTTATGACAACATATAATGATCATTTGTGGTTCCAAACATCATTATATGACACTGAAATGTATCTCGAAAATCTTATTTCTTTCTGACACTAGTACCCGAAACCTTCAAAGTTTCTAAAACAACATGGATATTAGCCTTCAATTTCAGAATTAAAAATTGCCGAAATGTTTACCATGGTCCCTAATACCCCCTGGGAGTCCAATTGGGTGGGTGGAACCATCCAATATTCCTTTAAACGACCAGTTTACCGTTTTACAACTTGCACCGATTTCATTAACTCAAACCTACAACGAACATTTATGACAACAAATAATGATCATATATGGGTCCAAACTACATTATAGAACCACGAGATATATTCCCTAGAATTTCTAGACTTTTATACACCGGCCCTGAAAACTCCAAAATTTCTGAAAAAGCGTGGATATTAGCCTTCAATTTTTGAATTTTTTGACTTTTTTGGCTCGTAAATAAAAATTGCCGAAATGTTTACCATAGTCCCTAATACCCTCCGAGAGTCCAATTGGGTAGTAGGAACAAGTCAATTTGCCTTTAAACGACCAATTTACCGATTTACAACTTGCACCGATTTCATTAATTCAAGAATACCACGAACATTTATGACAACATATAATGATTATATATGGTTCTAAACGACATTATATGACCCCGAGATGTGTCCTCTAAAATCTCGAGTCTTTACGTCAACGGGTCTCTAAACCTCCAAAATTTCTCAAAAAACGTGGATATTAGCCTTCAATTTTGGAATTTTTTGATTTTTTACGCTCAGAAATAAAAATTGGCGAAACGTTTACCATGGTCCTTAATACTTTCCGACAGTCCAATTGGGTGGGTGGAATTATCCAATTTGTCTTTAAACGACCAATTTACCGGTATAAAAGTTGCACCAATTTCATTAACTCAACCCTACCACCAACATATATGACAACGAATAATGATCATATATTGTTCCAAACGGCATTATATGACCCTGAGATATATCCCCTAGAATTTCAAGACTTTTCAACACCAAGCCCCGAAACCTCCAAAATTTCTCAAAAGTGTGGATATTAGCCTTCAATTTTGGAATTTTTTGACTTTTTTCCGCCCGAAAATAAAAATTGCCGAATTACTTACCATGGTCCCTAATACCCACCAGGAGTCCAATTGGGTGGATGGAATTATCCAATTTGCCTTTAAATGGCCAATTTACCGGTATACAACTTGCATCGATTTTATTAACTCAAGCCTACCATGAACATTTATGACAACATAATGATTATATATGATTCCAAAACGGCATTATATGACCCCGAGATGTATTTCTTAAATATTCAAGGCTTTTCGACATCGTCTCTCGTAATCTCCAAAATTTCTCAAAAAGCGTGGATATTAGCCTTCAATTTTGGACTATTTCGACTTTTTTCACCCGAAAGTACATGTTGCCGAAATGTTTACCATGGTCACTAATACCTTCCAGGAGTCTAATTGGGTGGGTGGAACAATCCAATTTACCTTTAAAAGGCCAATTTACTGATTTACAACTTGCACTGATTTCATTAACTCAAGCCTACCACGATTATTTATGACCACATATTGTAATACCCCGAATTTTAGAAAATATTTTGGAAAGTTCCTAATGTATTTAACTTGGAGCCAAAATGAGTTTTAAATTTTGGCGCCAAATATAAGTATTTAATCATTTAAATAACTAATTATTTCCGGATTTATAAATTAATAATATAGGTTTAATTATCTTTTAAAGGTCGGTCCATATTTTATACTAACTATTTCAAGAGAAATATCTAATGTACATTAAGTATTAACTAATTTTGATATTATCTAAAATATTTATTTAATTATATTATTATGATTTTCGATTTTATTAAAAAAAAAAAAAAAAAAAAAAAAAAAAAGGATTTGGCCGTGAGAATTGAAGGTAGTATTATCTTCAACTAACTTTATATGATAAAATCTCCTAATCTTCTTACTTCCTTATTTCCCTAAACATTTAACACTTATCTTATTTTTTTCTCTAATATCTTTCATTAGTTTCTTTTCCACATAAATTAACCTAGACTAAATTTCACTCATATTCATTTAACAAACTTACATTTATCATGTTCCCATGTTAATCTCAACCCTCCTTTAACTCTATCTTACTACCCCTTAAACACTATAAATAGACCCCCAACCCTTCACAAGTCCTCACACCAAAAATCAGAAAATTCTTTACTCTACTCTCAATTTCAAGCCCTCCTCTATCCCTTTCTTGTTTGCTCAATTAAACACTACAACCGCACCACCATTTTTGCCGACCAAACATTACCTTTTTCCGCCACCTTTTGTTGCCTCTAAACCATCCTGCTGCCGTGACTTGCTTTGCTAGAAGGTGGACTTAGCATTTTCTTTCTTTCGCCTTTTTTTTTTACAGCAAGAATTCTAGTACTATAATGATGACTCTTTACTCCCTTACACCATCATCATCATGAGTATTATCATTATTTTCAATATTATTAATTTAAGATACTAATGATACCAACGTTACACTTCCATACTAATGTTATTATTCTTAGTAATAACATAAGCTATTTTTCAATTTGATAAAGTTAATATTTCGGTAGTTTATGCACAAATAGAGTATTATTTATAGTTTTGTGTTAGTTTTGTTAACCTTATATTAATTAAGGTTATTTTAATTGTGTAGGAGGAGTCCCTCGATCGTGGTCAAGTTTAGTGATCGTACCTTAATTATTCTCGTGATCAAGGTACGTATAGGTGGCTAGGTTCTTGATACAATGCGTGTTTTGGGTAAATGATTGTTTGAATGATTGTTTGAATAAACGTATGAATTTTTAAGTTAACGATTTTCATAATAAGTTGAAATATAAAATTTTACGGTTTTTTTAACCTTTAAAAGTGTTGATCGATTTAATAAAAGTTGTTGATTTATAAATTACTTGATTCAATTAATTTGCAGCTCATTATGGGCCTGAGTATTTGGTATTTTAATTGTCCCTCTACCCGGGACTGGTTAAGTAAGACCATGAGCTTTGTATGATCTGGTCTTTCCTCGAGTATAGTATAACTTGCTTGGGGGGTGTGCACACTTAGGTGAGGAAAATTGGTTTAGAAATATATCAAAAAACTGAGAAGTTTATAAATTGGAAATCTATTGGTTTGGAAAGCTTTTATTGATGAATATTACTACCCATGGAAGGTTTAATTATTTTTGAAAAGTTTAATTTTGGAAACTGACTTGTGACAGGTTTAAATTTAAATGGTTATTTCGAAAGCATGTTTGTCTAATAAATGTATTTACATGCCTTGCACTTATTCGTACTTAGCATTTTTGCTAATCTGTTTTCCTTTTGTTTTGGTTCGCCCTGTTTACCATTTTGGTAAGCAGTCTTGATTTCAGGTGTGAAGTTGTTCGTGCGCATACTAGAGTCGGGATTGGGATCACATATTTAGGAATTAATTTTATTTATATATGGACAAGTTTTTATTAGTTTACTTTGAAACAGTTATTATGGTTATTCCTATTATTAATAAAAGTTAGTTATTTTTCCGCTGCAATTTGAGTAATTAATTAAGCCTTACGTTTTCACGTGGCGGTAATACGCCCAAGTCTATCTCTACGGTATTTGTATACGTATAAATATAGTATTTACGTAGAGGGAGATTTAGGGGTGTTATACATATAATGATCATATATGATTCCAAACGTCATTATATGACCCCGAGATGTATTCCCTGAAATATCAAGGCTTTTTGACATCGTGACCCGAAAGCTCCGAAATTTCTCAGAAAGAATGGATATAAGCCTTCAATTTTTGAATTTTTTGACTTTTTTTGGCCCTCATAAAAAAATTGCCGAAATTTTTACCATGGTTCCTAATACCCTCCGGAAGTCTAATTGAGTGGGTTGAAATATCCAATTTGCCTTTAAATGACCAATTTACCGGTTTACAATTTGCACCGATTTCATTAACTCAAGCCTACCACGAACATTTATGACAACAAATAATGATCATATATGGATCCAAACGGCATTATATGACCACGAGATATATTCCCTAGAATTTCTAGACTTTTAGACACCGGCCCTGAAAACTCCAAAATTTCTGAAAAAGCGTGGATATTAGCCTTCAATTTTTGAATTTTTTGACTTTTTTTCGCCTGGAAATAAAAATTGCCGAAATTTTTACCATAGTCCCTAATACCCCCGAGAGTCCAATTGGGTAGGTGGAACAAACCAATTTGCTTTTAAACGACCAATTTACCGATTTACAACTTGCACCGATTTCTTTAATTCAAGAATACCACGAACATTTATGACAACATATAATGAATATATATGGTTCTAAACGGCATTATATGATCCCGAGATGTGTCTCTAAAATCTCGAGTCTTTACGTCAACGGGTCTCGAAACCTCCAAAATTTCTCAAAAAGCGTGGAAATTAGATTTCAATTTTGGAATTTTTTGATTTTTTTTCTCTCGAATAAAAATTGACGAAACGTTTACCATGGTCCCTAATACTTTCCGACAGTTCAATTGGGTAGGTGGAACTATCCAATTTGCCTTTAAACGACCAATTTATCGATTTACAACTTGCACCGAATTCATTAACTCAAGCCTACCACCAACATTTATGACAACGAATAATGATCATATATTGTTCCAAACGGCATTATATGACCCCGAGATATATCCCCTAGAATTATATGACCACGAGATATATTCCTCTAGATCATATTAGAAAGTTATCAACAACAAAAGATAAAAAAAATATTAAAAAATTATTAAAACCACCGTACAACGCATGGGTACTAATCTAGTTTGTTATATAAATAAAATGGTTAATTACTTATTTCACCTAATATGAATTAGAAAAAAATTACTTATCACCACTGTAAACGCATGTACTTATCTAGTAATTTAATACGGAGTATGTGTCAATGATGTGCAATATAATATATGTGTGGTTTAACGTAATTTGTTATTTTATGAATAATTTTAATATAATTTTTAAAATTTTGTTGGAACTAATGTATAAAATTAAAAAAAAAATACAAACCCATTTATAATTTATTGGTTGCAGAGAATTCATAATTGTGTTTATGATGCTAAGGATGTTATTGATGGTTAGACATACGAACTATTAAAGCGGAAGTGTTGGATTAAGAAGCGGCAAAAATGAAATGATACTCTCATTGATCCGCCAACGTATGGCGAGAAAAGTCCGACAATGAAGAAGTTTGATGAACAATAAATTGGAATCAAACCCCTTGATGTTGTGGCTAAGACAAGTCAGAGGCAGAGGTCCGACACAATAGTGATTAGCCCAAGGAATTTTGTTGGAAATATGAAATTGATCGGAAGAAATCGAGACATTGCTCAAGTGGTCGGTTTTTGTTGCAATTCAAGCAATGACAATGTCAATCTCATTGTTATAGGTATTGTCAGTTTGGGAGGTATACTCCTAAACCTCTCTTTGTAATATATCTAATTAAGTTTTATGTTTTTGCTTAATAGTGCATAATTTTTTTGTTTTGATGTATTTATGTTAATCATATCTCATAAATAAAGTTGTATTTATGTTAATCATATCTTATAGATAAAGTTGTATTTATGTTAATCAATTTGGGTTAGTATGTTGTATTTATGTTAATCAATTTGGTAGCTAATGAGGAGGCAGTTAGGGTGGCTGAGGAGGGAGTGATGGCCGAAAGGTGACAGTGAGGGTGGCTGATCTCACTAACGAAAATAATAATTGAAAATGTTATGTAGTAGTGAAATTTAGATTATGTGATTTTAGGTGGTATCAAAATAAAATAAAATTCTAGATGGTTAGCACAAGTGAAATATGGGTGTTTGAATGGTAGCAAAAGTGAAAATTTTCTGTAAAGTGTAAATACATGAGTAAGAGATACATGCAATGACGGATACAATAATGGAAATTAATTTTTTTGAAAATTTTTAGATAATAATTAGCCAAATTTCATAATTTGTAACTTTTTAAAAAAGTTGAATTTCAAACCTCTACTAGCTAGTTATACGAGCTAAAAGTTTAAAAAGAAAAGCATATTTTCAAGATTTTACTCCTTTTCTCCCTTATTGTTAGTCCCTTATAGCTTAATTTAAGTTTCAAAATGACAGTCTCATTTGCCTTTTTCAACTACTATTATTATTATTACTACTTTTTTAAGGAAATCCAACTACTATTATTATTACTCCCTTCATCCCTTATTGATAGTCTTTTATGGCTAATTTTAAATGCCAAAATGATAGTCTCATTTGCTTTTTTCAAGTACAACTAATATTAATCTTTTACCAAAATTCTCTCAAATTTGCAACAATAATTGTGCAAATTTAACTTTCTCATGTAAAATTTGCCTTTTCAAATCATGTATTTTTATTCCTTTCTCTCTTTACTTTTTTTGCATATCCAATATAAATTTACCATTTTAATGAACTTTTACTACTACTTATTTATGTTTTTATTAATTTTCGTGAAAATTGCCCATAAGGGACTATCAATAAAGGATATGGGAGTAATTTTTTACCAAAATTTCCTTCAATTTGCAATAACATTTGTGCAAACTTAGCTTTTCTATGTAAATTTTTTATTCTATTTCCTAATACTTATATTACTTTCTCTCTCTACTTTTTTGCTTAACCCGTATAAATTTACATTTTCAATGTACTTTTACTACTTCATTCTTATTTAATTTTCTTAATTCCCGTGATATTTCACCATAAGAGACTATCAATAAGGGACGGAGAAAGTACTACCTCCGTTACATATTATTTGTACAAAAACTTTTGCATGCCCCCGGTTTACAATAATTTTATTGTACATCGAGCATTTTGCAAAAAGTGACCCTTTTTTCTAATAAAAGTGACCCTTTTTTTTTCCAAAACTGACCCATATTTTTATAAAAATGACCCATTTTTTCACAAAAAGTGACCCTTTTTTTTCATAAAAATAACCCTTTTATTTTCACAAAAATGACCACTTTCATACATAAACGTTACCCTTTCTATCCACAAACGTTACCTTTCATACATAAACGTTATCCTTTTTACCCACAAAAGTTATCCTTTTCATGCATAAAAGTCACCCTTTCTACCTATAAAAGGGTGAAGTAACTCTTTAATGCACGTACAAAAGTGACCAACCCCATAAAATCACATAAGAACTTACAAATAATACTTGTAAATTTTTTTTTTAACACTGAAAAATTAATGAAACTAATTAAAAAATATACGAATAAAAAGATTAAAAAAAATAAAATCGGAAATAAATTCAAACAATATAAGTTCAATTTCGTCGTTTAGATTAGTAGAATTGTCTTCTTCTTCATAAGCTTAACATTTACCATATTAATCTAAAACTGAAGAAGAGGAAGAAAAAAAATACTCAAATTTGGCTTTAGAAAAACGCAAAAAATTGAGATAACAAATTTGATGAAAGAAAAAGATTGCTTGAATCACCAAAAAAAAAAAATGGAAGAAAGAAGTACAGTAGTTCATCAATGAAGAGGAGAGAGGAAAAATACAAGAAAAAGAATCTTTAAAAGTGGGGAAATGGGGTAAAAGAAGTATTGTGAAGGGATGAGAGAAAAAGAAAGGAGAGAGAAAATGGAATATTGAGTTAAAAATGAGTTACTCACAAACCCACACTTGCTTTATATGGTTCGATTTACAATGGATTTATTGTAAACCGGCTTTTTTTAAAAGTTTGTGTTATTTGTAATGACTAGACATTTTTCATCTCTACTTTAGTATATACTTTTAGAAACGTGGAGCATCACTTTTAAACTTTTGATCTTAAGTTTGGAAGGTTTATAAGTGTTATTTCAATTGTTTTTGTTTTTATGAGATTTTTAAGTAAGGTAATATTTCTTGTAATTTACTTGTACAAGGTTGTCGTGTTATGATTAGATTTTATTATTATTATTTTTTTTACGGGATAGATTAATTATTTAACTTAGGAGAAAGCTTCGTAAAAAGTTAATTTTAGTAAACAGTATTCGTTCCATGCCAAAAAATAAAATCACATAAACTCTCCACATCCAACCCCCACTCCACTAGTCCACTTGGCCTCTTTAAAAATCTCAAATGCAAGCCAATTAATAAGCTAATCTTAAGACACCCTCATTTTCACAATCATTTACAAAACTCATTCCTCCAATTCCATGGAGCATCATAATAACATCACTCAATCCTCTCCCCCATCACCACCACCCTCGCCGCCACCGCCGCCACGAAAAACCTACAAACTAACAGCCACATGCCCACATCCATCTCTTACTCTAAAACCACCACAAACAACTCCACTACTTCTTCCTACACACCAACCTTCCTCTTCAAAGATTGCACCTCCACTCTACCTACCTACATTCTCCAAGACATCTCATTAACCGCCTTCCCTTCCCAAATACTCGCAATAGTCGGCCCAAGTGGTGCAGGAAAATCCACCCTCCTCGACATCCTAGCCGCTCGAACCTCCCCCACCTCCGGCACCCTCTTCCTCAACTCCCACCCCATCTCCCCTTCCTCCTACCGTAAACTCTCCGCCTACGTACCTCAACACGACGCATGTCTCTCCCTTTTAACCGTCTCTGAAACCTTCGCCTTCACCGCCCGTCTCCTCCACCCTACCTCCACCTCAAAAGAAATTTCCGACGTAGTTTCGACTCTCCTAGGAGAGCTTCGTCTACGACATTTATCAAACACTTGGTGTACAAAAAATCTTTCCGGAGGCGAACAACGAAGGGTCTCGATAGGCCTTAGTTTACTACATGATCCCGGTATTCTCCTCCTCGACGAACCCACTTCAGGCCTCGATAGTGGTTCAGCCTTCAATGTAATGCAAACCCTTAAATCGATCTCGATATCGAGACATCGAACCATCGTTGTATCGATCCATCAACCTAGCTTTAAGATCCTCTCTACAATTGATCAAATTCTTTTATTATCTAAAGGAAGAGTTCTTCATCATGGAAGTTTATCTTCCTTACAAAACCACCTTAATTTTCATGGTTTTAATGTTCCTCCTCAACTCAATGCCCTAGAATATGCCATGGAAATATTAAACCAACTACCCGTTCCTCCATCTCCTACTCATAACACAAATGATAATCGTCGCGATACGATTGAGATTAAAGAGAAGATTAAGTATAAGAGCTCAAGGGTTCATGAGATTATCACACTTTCTAGAAGATTTTGGAAGATTATATATAGGACAAAACAACTTCTTTTGACAAATACATTAGAAGCACTTATTGTTGGTCTTGTTTTAGGGACAATTTACATTAATATTGGGTATAACAAAGAAGGGATTCAAAAAAGATTAGGTCTTTTTGCATTTACACTCACATTTTTACTATCTTCAACAACAGAAACCCTACCAATTTTTATTAATGAAAGGCCAATCTTATTAAGGGAAACTTCTAGTGGGGTTTATAGAGTGTCATCTTATGTTATAGCAAATACCCTTGTTTTTCTTCCTTATTTGCTAGTCATTTCTATAATCTACGCGTTTTCGGTGTACTTCCTAGTAGGCCTATGTGCTACATGGTTGTCGTTCGGGTACTTTGTGCTAGTGATTTGGGTAATTGTACTTATGGCTAACTCGTTCGTACTCTTCCTTAGCTCGGTTGCACCAACGTACATAGCCGGGACCTCGTTGGTGACGGTGATCCTGGCCGGGTTTTTCCTCTTCTCAGGGTACTTCATTGGTAAGGAGAGTATGCCTAAGTATTGGGTTTACATGCAATACTTGTCAATGTACAAGTATGCCCTTGATGCATTGCTTATAAATGAGTATTCATGTCTTGTTACAAAGTGTTTGGTGTGGTATGAAGAGAGTAAGAGTTGTATGGTAACAGGACATGATGTGTTGGTAAAAAGAGGGTTACATGAAGGGCAAAGATGGAATAATGTTTATGTTTTAATTGGGTTCTTTGTGCTCTATAGAGTGCTTTGTTTGTTGGTTTTAATTAGAAGGGTATCAAGGTCCAAAAAGTAATGAATTTAATTTAATGATCAATTGTAAAAATAATGTTTGTTCTAAGTTGTACAAACAATGCAATGTTACAATTATTTTAATTTGTTGAATATATAAGTTCAGTTATCTTATTTCTCTTTCAATAGTAGGACATACATTATTGATTAGATTCGTTACATATATACATCCATGAGCATAAAATAAGACGTGGGGACATTCATTGTTATATTCTGTTGCTTCACTTTCCCTCAGTGAATGTATGTATTTGAGATATGATTCCTCCAAAATGATCTTTAACGATTGTCCTTATCTAGCCAATCGTAAAATTAAAGGTGTATATAAGAAATAATGGGGCTTTAGCAATAAGAATCCTAGGAAAAATAACGCCTTTAATTTAGACAATATAATACTACAATAATATGCATGCATCATTTAAATTGAACTTGTGATATTAAACACAGATAAAACATTATATCAACTAATAATGATCATTTTATGATTTAACAAATTATTTGTAATGAGATTCACTAGGACCTGTAAAATTTCTATTTAATAACAATATTTTGACAAGCTACTCCATATAAATACGGAGAATTAAAAGTTATAATAAACATTAATTAATTAAATTTCTAATGAGATTGCGATGAGTTTTTTTTTTATGTTTTGGTTCTTTTCCACAAAGCTTGTTGGGTTCGGCGGACATTGATCTTATATACTACCTCCGTTTTTTATTATGTGCAACAAAGGAATATTTTATATCTCACAAATAATACCCCTTTGTTGCACATAATACGAAACGGAGGTAGTAATATTTACTGTCGGTTTCATAAAAATAAAATACGGAGAATTAAAAGTTATTCAAAAAATTATTACTTGTATGAGTGGTATGGAACATACTTTTTTTTGTAAGCCTCGTATCGAACATACTTTTCAACAAAAAAAAATAGAAATAAAGATTTCAATTATTGGATGGGTCACATAATCACATGCCATGGAGAGAATCTTGGTTCGTTGTTATGAAAGCAAGAAATTGGAAATTCAGCAAAATATATGAAATAGGAAATTAAAAAGATGTCACGGGGTCCTTATCAAATATATCCAAAATAAAAACAGTATAAACCTCCAAAATTGCTTGTCAATTTTTATTCGTCATTTAATTTAAGCGTCTTGTCTCTGTCAAAAAAACAAAATAATAAAGTCTTAAAAAGAATACTCGTTATAATAATGGAGTTCCCCATTACTTTTGTTTAGCTAACTAAGTGCACACTGTTTGGTTGCACATGAATTTATAGGGAAAAAAAACTCACGGGATGTAAGTCTAAATCACCAACTATCACACGTGAACTTAGTTCGTTCCATAAAAATTAAATCGAGTAAACTTTGCCTTAAATTATAGAATGTTGTGTTTCTAATGTTTACGGAATATAACAGTAGATTACTTACTTGTATGGTATAGAAAAAGAGTGATTTTAATTGTTAGATGTTATATTTTGTATGTTCGAAATGATGAACTTGTGCATGCGTGCAACGGTTGCATTTAGGCGATCATAAGGTTTAATCATCTATGCTTGTATAATGGTTGTTTGGGGGTATTGAGAAGCTTGGAAGAGACCATTTATTTTTGTAGAACCACAGGCCAAGTTCTTAGTTATATACGCAGTTTAAAACAAAAGAGAAAAAAAATAGTTATCTTAGGCGTTTATTCTGATTTATTGTTTTTTACACCATACAAGTTTATGTGTCGTGAACTCGTGATCTATCTAGATTTAGATAATGGATGCAATTTATAATATATTGTGAGTACTGTCTTTGCTTGTTAGTTTATAGACAATAACAATAAAATAAACCAACAAAATGAGTTACATTGAGTGATGCATATAAAGAGTCACAAATGGAATAATTTTTTATTATTTTTTTACAGCACACATCAGATGGAATAATTATCCTTATATTCCATTAACAATATCAATCAATAAGAGAAAATAGCATGTCAAAATAAATTAATTAATTAAAAATATAAGTAAGCTTCTCCATATTAACAGTAAACTGTAACTAAGCAATAAAATTTATTGTGTACAGTGTGCTATTTTTGTTTTTGGTTCAAGAAACTCTACTGTGTATATAATACACACTTGCATTTAATTTAAAAAAAAAAAAAAAAAAAAGTTTTGGAGGAACGAAGTTATTTATATATAGAGATTAGATTATGTAACATCATTGGGGATGTAGCTCAAATGGTAGAGCGCTCGCTTTGCATGCGAGAGGCACGGGGTTCGATCCCCCGCATCTCCATTGTTTTTGGTGAACTTTATTTCAATATGATTATCTGATGATATTTAGCATATAGTTGTTCAATAATCTTATAGAATAATAGTTTATTTATTTAGTTTTTTAGAATAGTTGTAGAATAGTAAAGTTAGACATGGATCATAGATTCATAGTTGATAAATTAATGATTGAATTAGGTAATCTTTCCCAAAGAAAAAAATCCCTAAGAGAATTGCTATTGATGATTTTTCTCATTAAGTTTTTCAGACATCTAACACAAGTTACATCATTTAGCAGCGAATTGAACATTAGGAACACTAGAAATATAACATAAGAAACAATATAAAGAGAAGCTATGGAAGATCGAGTTGGCTGCAACAATAAGTTGAGAGAAAGGGAAACCATGTCAATACATCATAAAAATGTTTATTGCCCTGTTTGGTAGTAAGCTTATTGGGGGTATATTAGCTTATTTGACTAACTTTAGCTGATTGACTAGTCAAACAAGCTAATACAAGTGTTTGGTAGTAAACTTATTGAAAGAGCGTATTCCACTAAATAAGCTCTTTTTGAAAAAGCTTATTTTAGGAGCTTTTTCAATTTGCTTATTCATTAATTATTGTGAAATGACACTTATAATCTCATTTAATTTAAAATCCTATCTAAACTACCTACCCCACTATTAGTTCATTGGTCATTTCACATACTCAATCACCTTTAAGCTATCAGCTATTTACCAAACACTTTTATATAATCAGTTAATACAATAAGTTAGTCAAATCAGTTAATAAAATCAGCTAGTCAAAATCAGCTAACTCAATCGGTTTCAGCTTTCAGCTTTCTCCCAAACAGGGCCTATATGTAAAGTAACATTAATTGTTATTGTTATCATGAAAAGCGAAACAAGACTTTAAACATGGACCGAAAACAAACCTAAATGAGTAAATGGGTTGTCCACTTGAACAAATTCATGCCCTTGATTATCACTCTTGAGTTACAAAGCCATTCCTTTGTGCTCAAACACATCAATTTTTTCATAGCCATTGTGGACTAATATGAAGTAATAGTTACAAAACTTGTCCCTGGTAGGAGACATATCAGTAACAAAACCAATGCTGCTAGCCTGCTACCACCATAAAGCGCTAAGTTTTGACAAAAAAAAAAAAATCTATTATAGCGGTAATTGGTTATTGATTTTTGAAAATTTACTATGACTAGTCATTGTTTATATACTGTTTTGAATCTAATCAGTAATTAGGTTTAGGTTTAGGTTTACTCTCGAGGATAATAATTATGGAGTATTTCAGTGTAGATTTAGGTTTATACCCATTTGGACAAAATTTATTTATTTTTTTTAAAAGGGCCCATTTGGAAAAATATAAATATTAAATATGTTTTTGTTTTTTAGGGTAAAAATGAAGGATTCTACTGAATCGGCACCTTCGACAGGTCATCGCTTGAAAGTAGAGAGGGGAGGTAGGAGAATTCCCTACTTAACTACTTCCAAACCTTTTTAGTTAGTGGGGCTTGAACTTAGTCACAAGGTGAGTTTCCCACCAACTCCAGTACATACTAAATATGTACTCCCCATCCATGATAAGTACACATATAGGTATAAAACTACTACGCACAAATATTTTTGTGGGTGCGGGTGTGGGGTGCGTGGGCACCGCACCCACTCCCAATTGCCATCCCTGGTCCGTAAACAGTTAAACACCCTTTTCAAAAAAAAAACTGAACACTGTGTGAGTAGCATGCACTGATTCATTTTCTCAAGCTTTGTATAAAGTGAAGTATCATATGCCAACCGGGCAACCGGCCCAACTTTATGTCCTCTTTTTTCTTAGACAAAACTTTATGTATAAAGTGGACCATATCCCGCTTTAGTAATGTTGCAAACAGCTATGCCTGTGTTATTTGTACTATTGTATAAAATCAATTGAAACAGCAGGACAGGGGATGTAGCTCAAATGGTAGAGCGCTCGCTTTGCATGCGAGAGGCACGGGGTTCGATCCCCCGCATCTCCAAATTTTTTTTTTCTTATACTATGGCAGAATTGAGATTGCATTGGGTTGCAATGTTGTTTTAAATTTTATTTTTTTTACCTTCCTCATCAGATTTGATACTGTTAATCCATCGAGCATCAATTTATAAATTTTCAACTTTGAGCTTATTAATTAAATATTTAATGATGTCGTAATGAGTTTTGTAACCTTCATCTATAAATATTGTACGTATGATAATCATGCAATTTAATTAAATCTCACGGTATAACACGGCAAAGTACGCAAGTTTTAGAAGTATCTAGTACAGTGGCTAGATCTTAAATATTATTAAGAGGGAAAAAAAAAACTAATTCCACGGTCCCATCACAATTTAATTAAATCTCACGGTATAACACGACAAAGTAGTCAAGTTTTAGAAGTATCTAGTATAGTGGCTACATCTTAAATATTATTAAATATTAAGAGGGAAAAAAAAAGCTAATTCCACAGTCCTGTCACAATTGATTTCTACATCAGAATTAATGTAATACACTAATACATATAAAGCATGTTTCACCGTCAACACAATATCTCACTAATTCAAAATTATGAGATATATTATTATTTGACCAACACCGCAATGATTAGCTGAATAGCTTGCAATGTTGCACAAAGAACAGGAACACTCATCAAGACCTTAAAACAACTGCTAGTTATAACAAAACAAAATCAAAACAAACAGTTTGATCACGTTCATACATATTTAAGATCACACAAAAGTTTAATAAAGCTAAGCATGACAAATAGAACGTACATTACAATCTATCAAGCTCCACCATGCAATGTTATCATACATTACACAATACTGGAATATTGACCTTTCTTCATTGTTTCCATGATTCCATTAATGTAGTCAATGCTACATTTGAGGAGCCTCCTTCTTTGAGTACATCCCTAGCCTTGTCTTTCAAATCCAACACTCGTTTTTTTATAAGATCCCTTTCTTCAGAGTGCACAATTTGCTTGACTCGCTTCTCAATCTCACTCGAACTTACAAATAGGTCTTTAGACTCGTTCATTGGTAACGCAATCCCTATTTCATCCACAAGAACTATCCTATTAAACCTTTGTTCAGCATATAGTGGCCACGCCACTATAGGAACTCCAGCATCAATAGCCTCTAAAGTCGAGTTCCATCCACAATGACTCACAAACCCGGCTATTGAATCATGACCTAACACGTCAATTTGTGGTGCCCATGACTTGACCACATAGCCCTTTTCCTTAGTCCTCTCTATATACCCTTCTGGTAGGATCAAGTCCAAATCCGGCTCGGGTGGCTTAAAAAACGCATCACCTTTTTCCTCACGACGTGGGGCCCGAACCACCCACAAAAACCTAACCCCACTCCTCTCTAACCCAAAAGCCATTTCCCACAATTGTTCCTTAGAAAAAACACCTCTACTCCCAAAACTCAAGTAAACCACACTTTGACTAGGTTGTGAGTCTAGCCATTTTAGACACTCGTGCCTCGGTTCACCATTATTTTTCGAACCGTCGCCGCGGTTAGCAATCAAAGGCCCAATACAATAAACAGGTGGAACTGAAGTATCAAGAAGACAAGTCCCCTGTTTTAAGGCCTTAACAGCTCTAACCTCCAATGACTCGAAAGTATTGATGATAATTCCATCAGCTTTAGGCAATGTTTCAGCTAATTTAACAAATTCACGATAACTTCCGCCACGATCAAGCATTGGCTGAATCATACAATTACCTGGAACAGAGTACAACCCAGGAATCTCAAGAGTAATGTCAAGATCCCTGAAAGAAGCAGAGGTAATTTTGTCAAATACCGGGAAGTTAAGAAAGAAAGTAAGAGAAGAAGCTCTAGAAGTGAAGAAAAAGTAAGTGGGTATGTTCAGAGATTGAGAAACTTCAACAGCAGGGTAACAGAAGAAGTCAAGAATGAAGGCTGAAACAGGGGAAAGTGAATTGAGAGATTCTAACACATTGGGATTATTACTACGAAAGATTTCGAATTTCAAATGCTCTAAATTCTGGTATTTTAAAGGGTCACCAAGAGCAAGAGGAACAGAAGGAAGAGAAAGAAATTTGATTGAAGGAAAAGAGGAAGAAACAGAGGACATGTAAGAGGAATATGAACCAGTAATAAAGGGGAAATCTAAGATGAGAATAGTAATGGAGGAAATAGAAGATGAATGAGATAAGAGAATCTTTCCAAGCTCAACCATGGAGATTAAGTGGCCAATGCCAGGTGATGGGTAGAGTACAATGTTCTCCATTGTTGTAAAAACACAAAGGAGTTTTGAATGAAGAAGAAGAGATGAATTAGGAAATGTCTTATGATAATATGTAGTGTGCTATTTAAAGGAAGAAGGTATGTGTTTTTGTGGTAGTAGTAGCATCACCAATTAAAGATCAACGGATTTACTTTATCTTGATAAGTTGCACGAGTAATTGATATTTTATTTTGGAAAGCGATATTTTTTAAGGTGCTCCATCCTTTTGGAGAGATGATAGTTTTTCCTCTTTATTTGATTATTAAATGAAAAATAAGAATAAAAATAAGAATAAATTTTTTTTTTAGTGTATGATATACTAAGGTGTATATAACAAATTCTAATTTTTGGGGGATTTTTAACCACCTTGTTTTTGTGAAAAATCCACCAAATAAGGAATTTTAAAATGAAAAATAAGAAGAAATTTCTTACAAGGAGGTGTGCTTATTACAATAGTGAGATTCGTTATTAATTATGAACTTTTTTTTTTTTTTGAATAGCTTATTAATTATGAACTTGTAGAAAGCAAATATGAACTTATTAATTATGAACATTAATGAAAACACCATTTGTATATAAGTATGGAATGTGATAAGAAAATAAATTTAAGGTCTCATTTGGTTTGAATTAAAATGTTTTTATGGAAAGGAAATGATTTTCAATGAAAAATTGTATCTATAATGGTGGAAAACATTTTACTTTTTTTTTTATTATTATTCTTTTTACAAAGAAAACATTTTACTTCATCAAACAAAGGAAGCCACAATTTTCTCCCTTTATCTTATCTCCTTTTAACTTTCCTTTATCCATCCCCACATTTCCGCTCCTATTTTAATTTCTCTTTACATTTTCTTGTAAAAACCAAACAAAGAAAAACTATTTTACAAGCTAAGTGTGATTTTTCTTGAAAATATGTTTTCCATTGAAAATGAAGTACATCAAAGCAAACGAGCCTAAAAGTAATTCACTTTAAGTCATTCCCTTAAAAAAAATGGTTTCCCATAAATTATTCTCTTTAATTTAAATTTCACATTCACTTTTTTATTTTAATTAATTAATTTATATATTTATTTATGTATTTATTTATTTATTTATTTATTTATTTATTATTATTATTATAAAAATATCAAAAAACATACAAAGTAAATCAATTTACAAGAAATTGGTGGCGAGCCGAGACATAATTTATTATTATTATTATTATTATTATTATTATTATCATCATTAAGTCGTATAAAAGTGTTGAAAAAAGGGAGTCATATCTTAAAGATAAGGGTATTTTAGGAATTTTTTCACAGGTACAACCAATTATAATATTTTATGTTTGTTTATTATTCTATGTTTTACAAAATAAGCAAATATTTTTCTCTTGTGTTTATTATAATTCTGTTTTATGGTGTCATGTTAAGCAAGATGGGAATGTTGTTGCCCATAATTTAGCTCGTTTTATTGTCTTATGGCTAGAGCTGTCAAAAGTTGACTCGACCCGAAATACCGACTCAAACCCGATTGTTAACCGACCCATCTAAAACCAACAAAATGGTGACCCAAACGAGTTAACCCGAGTATGTGAGATTCGAACATGAACTGACCTGGAGATGACCCGACCCGAATGTAACCTGTAAATTATTGACCTAAATCAAACCCGACTTGAACCGAAATTGACCCAAACGAATTTTAACCCGTAAAAACCCAAATTTAACCCGACTTGTTACTAACCTGACCTAAATTCAACCCGACCCGTTCCTAACCCGACCCGAATTTAACCCAACCTGTTAAAAACCGGACCCAAAATCAACTCGACTTGTTATTGACCTGATCCAAATTCAACCCGACTTGTTATTGACCCGACCCGAATTTTACCAGACCTATTACTAACTCGACCCACAAATTCAACCCGATCTGTTACTAACCCGACTCGAAATCAACACGAACTGTTATTGACCCGACCTAAATTCAACCCAAATTGTTCCTGACCCGATTTCAAATCATCTTAAATGCAATTTAGACCATCTTATTATTGTTGATCAAACCATTTTGTCTAGGGATACTAAGTCGGTCCAGGCCAGCAGTAGAAAGGAGGTTCATCCTCAAATTTAAGAGTTAAATATAGTATATATTAGTTGTATGGTCAAAGGAGATAATTATCTTCATAAATTATAAAGTATAGTACCCTAGTGTATTGCCATATATATTACACTCAAAAGAAATAATTAGCTTGATAAAAATGATAATTATATATTTATAGTTAGTTGAACCCGAATATGACCTGGGTTGTAAATGACCCGACCTGATTGTAACCTGCAAATTATTGACTTGAACATAACCCGACTTAACTCCGAGAATGACCCAACTTGGAAATGACCCAACCTAATTATAACCCGCAAACTATTGACTTGAACCGAACTCGACTAAAAGCCGAGAATGACCCGACTTGAATGACCCAACCTGATTATAACCGGCAAATTATTGACTTGAACCAAACCTAACTCGAACCCGAGAATTACCCTAACTCGTGAAAACCCGAATTAAACCCGACCTATTATTCACCCGACCCGAATGTACTCCGATCTGTTATTAACCCGACCTAAACCCGATAAGAAGTATGACCCGACGTGACCCAACTCAATCATGACCCAACCCAAATCGGACCCGCATAGGTTATGGAATTAATCCGAATTGACCCAACCCACTCTTACCGACCCAAACCCGACCCGTTTACCATGGACCTAATACCCTCTGGGAGTCCGATTGGCTGGGTGGAACCATCCAATTTACTTTTAAACAACCAATTTACCAGTTTACAACTTGCACTGATTTCATTAACTCAAACTTACCACGAACATTTATGAAGACATATAATGATCATATATGGATCCAAACGACATTATATAACCCCAAAATGTATCCCCTAAAATCTCAATGCTTTTCGACACCAGGCCCCAAAACATTAGAAATTTTTCAAAAAACGTGGATAATTAGCCTTCAATTTTGGAATTTTTTGACTTTTTTTCGCCCACATATAAAAATTGCCGAAATGCTTACCATAGTCCCCAATACCTTCTAGGAGGCCAATGGGGTGGGTAGAACCATCCAATTTGCCTTTAAACGACCAATGTACCGGTTTACAACTTGCACCGATTTCATTAAATCAAGCCTACAATGAACATTTATGACAACAAATAATGATCACATATGGTTCCAAACGAAATTATTTGACCCCGAGATGTATTCCATAGAATTTCGAGACTTTTAGACACCGGGCCCAGAAGACTCTAAAATTTCTCAAAAAGCGTGAATATTAGCCTTCAATTTTTGACTTTTTTTCGCCCGTAAATAAAAATTGCCAAAATGTTTACCATGGTCCCTAATATCTTTCGGGAGTCCAATTGTGTGGGTGGAACCATCCAATTTGCCTTTAAACGGCCTATTTACCGGTTTACAACTTGCACCGGTTTCATTAACTAAAGCTTACCACGAACATTTATGACAACATATATTGATCAGATATGGTTCCAAACGGTATTATATGACCCCGAGATTTAATCCTCAAATTTCAAGTCATTTAGATACCAGGCCTCGAAATCTCCAAAATTTCTCAAAAAGCATGGATCATAGACTTTAATTTTGGAATTTTTTGACTTTTTTTCCCCCGCAAATAGAAATTGCCGAACCACGTTCCCTAATACCCTTCAGGAGGCCAATTGGATGGGTGAAACCATCCAATTTTCCTGTAAACAACCAATTTACTGGTTTACAACTTGCACCGTTTTAATTAATTCAAGCCTACCACAAACATTTATGACAACATATAACGATCCTATACGGTTCCAAACGGCATTATATGACCCTTGGATGTATCCCCTAATTCTTAAGGCATTTTGACACCACGTCCCAAAACCTCTAAAATTACTCAAAAAGCGTGGATATTAGCCTTCAAATTTGGAATTTTTTTACTTCTTTTCAACCGAAAATAAAAAATTTCCGAAATTTTTACCATGGTCCCTAATAACCTCCGGCCGTCCAATTGGGTGGGTGGAACTATCCAATTTGCCTTTAACGACCAATTTACCGGTTTACAACTTGCACTGATTTCATTAAATAAAGCATACCGCAAACATTTATGATAATATATAATGATCATATATGGTTCCAAACGACATTATATGAACCCAAGATGTATTTCCTAGAATTTCAATACTTTTCGACACTAGGCCCCGAAACCTCCAAAATTTTGCAAAATGCATGGATATTAGACTTCAATTTTGGTATTTTTTGACTTTTTTTGGCCCGGAAATATAAATTGCCTAAATGTTTACAATGGTCCCTAATACCCTTCGGAAAACACCTGGCTGGGTGGAACCATCCAATTTTTCCTTTAAACAGCCGATTTACCGATTTGCAACTTTCACCAATTTCATTAACTCAAGCCTACCATGTATATTTATGAAAACAAATAATCATTATATATGGTTCCAAACGACATTATATGACCCCGAAATTTGTTCCCTAACATTTCAAGACTTTTCGACTTTGGGCCCCGAAACCTCCAAAATTTCTTAAAAAACGTGGATATTGGACTTCAATTTTGGAATTTTTTACTTTTTTTTACCCGAAAATTAAAATTGCCGAAATGTTTACCATGGTTGCTAATACGCTCTGGGAGTCCAATTGGGTGGGTGGAACCATCCAATTTGCCTTTAAACGGCCAATTTACCGACTTGCATCGATTTCATTAACTCAAGCCTACCACAAACATATATGACAACAAATAATGATCATATATGGTTCCAAACGGCATTAAATGACCCCGAGATGTATCCCTTAGAATTTTAAGACTTTTCGACAACAGGCCTCGAAACCTTCGAAATTTCTAAAAAATCATGGATAGTAGCCTTCAATTTTGGTATTTTTTTACTTTTTTCGCACGAAAATAAAATTTGTCAAAATGTTTACCATGGTCCCTAAATACCCCGCGGGAGTGCAATTGGCTGGGTATAATCATCCAGTTCGCCTTTAAACGACCAATTTACCGGTTTACAACTTACACCGATTTCATTAACTCAAGCCTACAGCGAACATTTATGACAACATATAATGATCATATATATGGTTCCAAACGGCATTAAATGACCTCAAGATGTATCATCTAGAATTTCAAAAAAAATCGACATCGGACCCTGAATCCTCCAAAATTTTTCAAAAAACGTGGATATTAGCCTTCAATTTTTGAATTTTTTGACTTTTTTTCGCCCAGAAATAAAATTACCGAAATGTTTACCATGGTCCCTAGTACCGTTCGGGAGTCCCATTGGATGGGTGGAACCATCCAATTTGCCTTTAAACGACTAATTTACCGGTTTACAACTTGCATCGATTTAATTAACTCAAGCCTATCACGAACATTTAAAACAACAAATAATGATCATATATGGTTCCAAACAGAGTTATATGAACCCGAGATGTATCCCCTATGATTTCAAGACTTTTCGACATCGGGACCCGAAACCTCCAAAATTTCTCAAAAAGCATGGATATTAGTCTTCAATTTTGGAATTTTTTGACTTTTTTTCGCCCGGAAATAAAAATTGTCAAAATTTTTACCATGGTCCCTAATACCCTCCGGGAGTCCAATTGGGTTGGCGAAACCATCCAATTTGCCTTTTATGACCAATTTAATTACCGGTTACAACTTGCACAGTGTAGACACCAAATTGTGTCTCCCCAAAACCAAACCCAGTGATGAATGCCTTGCACGTTGTGTTATTATCGAATTAGGTGAAAGTGGTTCGAAAGTCAAGTGTTGCGGTTTAGTTTTAATTAAATTCTCCTCTCTCTGTTTTTGAAAATGACCTTATTTATTTGAAAACGTCCATTTCAGTTTATTTTGGTCCATGATAAGGGTCCAATAATGGTGTAGATGGATGGGGCTCGAAAAGACCTTTCCAACGATATATTATAAGCCCGATTCCGATGAATATTGAGGAAGTTATGGCCAAAATACTAAACTGGGCCCAATATTAATTGTTATTCCTAAAATTATTAGGATTAATTATAGTTTTCTAGAAGTTTCTAGAAAGTTCCTTTTAATTCTAATATTGTTAGATTTAATAATTAATTATTTTTAAAAGATTTTTATTTGGAATAAAATATGGTTTTATTATCTTAAAAATATATTTTATCTTCTGTACGGATTCCGTAGATCAAGTTGATTAAAGATCGGATTCCGCGTGAAGAAAAACGCACTAATATAGGCTGTCGCCAGACGACAAGTCTGTCGCCGCGCGACAGACCCTGTCGCCGCGCGACAGACCCTGTCGCGTCGCGACAGAGTTAATTCCTGGCGACAGCGTGGAGTTTTATTCCTTATCAAATTCTATGTTTTTCCGGATTATTTTCATTATAAATAGCGTCCGAATTCCTGTTTTCGAAAATCATTCAGAATCCTCTACAAACAATATTCTTAATTCTCTCTATTCCCTCTCAAGAATTATTTAATTCTTTTCTTTCTCTTTCTTTCTAAACAACCTTTTTACAGACAATATTCCGCATTCACTAGACTTAGAGTCTATTAGCCAAGTTCGAAGTTGCCTTCGCCCTAGACGTGCAAGGTTTGATAATTTCTGAGGGTTTGGTCCAAAACTAGTCAAAACTTTATTTAATTTGATTTCAATTTAATTCTTTAATTCTTTAATTATTCTTTATTATTTTTCATTGAAGTTACTAACTTGTGTATTTTGTTATTAGAAAGAGGTACGAGGCTTCAAAGTATGTAATCTTATTACTTTCTTTCAATGTAGAAAGCATGCTTATTATTGTTTAATATTCCTAGTATCATGTTAGGATGTTATTTTATTGCTTTCTAGTATCATGTTTAGGGTGCCTCTTATCTTTTCTAATATCATGTTGTCATGTTAGTACCATGTTAGGTTTAAAGCTTTGATCTTTATTGTTTAGTGACATGCTAGGGTTTGTTATTAATCTTGTTAGTATCATGCCTAGGATCTTGCTATTATTATTGAGCTTTATTATGCCTTATCATGCTATTATTATCGTTATTGATTTATTATGTTGCTTGTTTTATTTTATTGTTATTGCTTGATCACACCTTTTATGATTGTTAAAGGGAATTTGTCCTTGAAATCACGCTTAATAAGATAATTAATAATTTGGTTTAGGCTAATGTGATTTTAAGTCAAGTGATCGCCAATAATAGTTTTATTTGTGCATTAATTTCAACCAACATAGATAAACAGGGTAGGTTTAATATAATGTTTGTATGTTATTCGAAAAGCGCACATGAATACGAGCAGAACAAAGTAGAGGCCTATTTTATAGGGCGGGTCCTTTCTTTTCACTAGGCGAAAAATAGGGTTGGCCACCGGTTCAAAACCCCCCTTTGCCACCGGTTTTGAACCGGTGGTTAGTGGGGGGGGGGGGTGGCAAATCCCAGAAGAAAGGCCACCGGTTCAAAACCGGTGGCAAAACTGCTAATTGCCACCGGTTAACCGGTGGCAATACTAGGTTAAGGCCACCGGTTAACCGGTGGCAATACTGTCCCAAAAAATTAATTTTTTTTTTTTTTCATTTTTTTCACTAAAAATCAGTATACACTTCAATATTAAACATAATATACATAAAATACATAAATTAAATCTGAAAAATTACAAACTAATCTGCAAAATTACATAAATATACATAACTTTGCAAAATTACATACATAAATTACATTAATATACCTATTATAAATAATAAATTAATTAAATCTGCAAAATTTAAAAAAAAAATAAAAAATAAAATCGAGATCCAAACAGCAACGAGCATCCAACAACAACGACAACCAAATCAACCCACACCCACCACAACAGCAACCACACCCACCACGACACCCAAACCCACACCCACCACGACAGCAACCACACCCACCACGACACCCAAACACACACCCACCACGACAGCAACCACACCCACCTTGACACCCAAACCCACACCCACCACGACACCCAAACCCACCAGCAACCAGATTAAACCACAACCAAATCAACCCACGAATTCCACCAAAAACAACAAAAAAACAAAATAAAAGTAAGAAAAGAGAGAAATTACCTCGAATTTCACCAAAAACCCCCGAAATTATGGTGAATTTCGGTTATAAAGGTCACAATCGACCATGAAAACTCTAGATCTAGAGTTTTCATGGTCGATTTTGACCAAAAAACCGTTGGCGAACAGGAAGAAGAAGAGAAATTGAGATCTTCGTTGTTGTTGTTGCGGTTTTAAGGAGATCGAGAAGGAAATCGAGATCTTCATTGTTGTTGTTGCGGTTTTAAGGAGAACGAACAGGAAGAAGGAGGAAGGAGGAAGGAGGAGGAGAGAGAAAGGAGGAAGGAGGAGGAGGAAGGAGGAAGGAGGAGGAGAGTGTAGGAGATTATAGGTACTAAATGCGGAATTAACATGAATCATATTCATATAGCACCAAACCAAGGATCTCATGCATAACACATAAAGAAGTAAGAATTATACCTTTGAAGCGTGATTCCACGATGATCGAGCAAGAACAATGGGGAGATAAAGAACCTCAAATGCGATTCCTCTACTTGGTCCACGGGCACAGATTAAGACCTCCACTAATGCTAGTTAGTCGCGAAAGAACACTTCTATCGACCTTCTACGGAGATGGACGAACGATCAACCAGGCAAGAACCACCGCGCAACACCACGAGGGCCACTAGGGGTGGCCGGCCGTGGGTGAGAGGGGAGGAGAGGCGTGCGTGTGTGAGAGGGAGGATGAGGGCCTTTGGATGGTGGTTGCTTGATTCACAATTCACTGTATTGTTAATTGTGACCTCTATCTTCAACCCTAGGCAAGGCTATTATTTATAGATCATATCTCTAAATAATAGCCCAAGTCCAAATCCAAGCCCACTTCCTAATCCCACTCAAACTATACTTAGCCCACTCATGCTTATGACTAATTGATTGCTCATGAGGCCCATTAATGGGCCTCTAACTTGCTTAACCCAATACCCTTGTGTGTGACCAATATAGGATCCATTCTAAAGGGCTTTGGGCTATTTGACTAGCCCAAAGATCATCTCTCATAGTCTAGCAACAGAGGATGACGCCCCAATAGAATGAACTTATTATCTCCATAATAGTGATCCTTGATATATCTAGTAATTGCACTTATCGAAGACACAATTCCTTCAATCTCCCACTTGTCTGAGACAAGTGCGCAATATTCAAATTCCTTAAGTCATTTTGTGTCGATTTGATAATATGATCGCATCTTATGCGATCTATATTAATCTACAAATCGTTTCTTGAAATCCGAGTTAGAATTACAAAACAAATGGTTACTATATAACTCATTTGAGCACGGCCATGCATTTTCTGAATTCTCCCTCTTCAAGAGGCCAAAACATGACATATTCCTAATTTAATAGGAAGACTCTATCCAATCTTGTGGAAACCAAAGCTCCCACTCAACTTCTGAAACAACCAGGAAACACCCTTTATAATCTCCAGTTACGGGAAGACGTTTGAATGTACCACAGTTATTTCATCCATTGAATGAAACCAATGTTCCACTCATGTCAAAGGAATCCACTAATATATCCGGAAGTTCTATACTTGAACTTCAAAGTAGGTCTATGGTTCGATCCTGCATCATTCATGCATATCCATGTGATTGACCGAGCCTTATCACCATGCTCCCATAGCCCATAAAACCGAGCTATCCAATCAATCTTACATGCTAGTCCATTCATTGAAATCATTTATGTCCACTTTAATGATTTCGAACTAGGAACTTAAATAATATGTGGATTTTGTTCACCTGTGAGGTTTCATACACCAGGTCTCTATCGAATAGATAACCTGATGAGCCCATCAATCCATAATTATTTTTGGACATTTTATTTAATATTGAAACCACAATTAAATAAGAGAAAAGATAATTTCTGATTAAACATAATTCTGCAAATAAATGTATTACATATGTAATTTGTTTTCTCAAAACAAAAAACAACTTCTAATTACACCATTCGCTTCAATCCAGTTGCACTAGTATGCTTCTCATGCTTAGGCATTGGAAGGGGTTTAGTAAGCGGATCAGCGATGTTCTCATCCGTGTGAATTTTGCTCATCTTGACATCTCCTCTGTCAACGATCTCTCGAATGAGGTGAAACTTCCTCTCTACATGTTTGGATTTGAAGTGTGACCTAGCTTCCTTGGATTGAGCAATAGCTCCATTATTGTCACAATATATCTCGATACCCTTTTGAGAACTTGGTACAATATCCAGCTCAGTCAGGAACTTCTTTATCCAAACAGCTTCCTTAGCTGCTTCAACAGCAGCCAAATACTCTGATTCTGTTGTAGAGTCTGCGACAGTGCTTTGCTTCGAACTCTTCCAGCTCACTGCTCCTCCATTCAGACAGAAAATGTATCCAGATTGAGATCTGAAGTCATCCCTGTCTGTTTGGAAACTCGCATCCGTATAACCTTTGACAACCAACTCATCTTCGCCACCATACACTAGAAACATTCCTTTCGTCCTTCTCAAGTACTTAAGGATGTTCTTGGCAGCTGTCCAGTGTGCTTCACCTGGATTTGCCTAAAACCTGCTGCACATGCTTAGAGCATATGCAACATCCGGCCTTGTACAAATCATGGCATACATTATCGATCCTATTGCAGAAGCATAAGGAATGATAGCCATACGTCTCATCTCATCTGGCATAACCGGGCATTGAGATTTACTGAGCGTAATGCCATGGGACATGGGGAGAAAACCTCTCTTGGAGTTTGTCATCTCGAACCTGTCAAGAACCTTATCAATATAAGTCTCTTGACTTAGTCCAATCATCCTTCGAGACCTGTCTCTATGGATTTTGATTCCCAAAATGTACTCAGCTTCACCTAAGTCTTTCATGGAAAAACAACTCTTCAACCATTCCTTGACTGATTCAAGCATTGGTATGTCATTTCCCATGAGAAGTATGTCATCTACATACAAGACTAAGAAAACTATGCTGCTCCTACTAAACTTCTTGTATACACAAGGTTCCTCTTCACTTTTGACAAAATCAAACCTTTTGATTGCTTCATCAAAACGAAGATTCCAACTCCTGGATGCCTGCTTTAATCCATAAATGGATTTCTCAAGCTTGCATACCTTTCTAGGATTTTCTGGATCTTCAAAACCCTCAGGTTGTGTCATATACACTTCCTCCTTCAAGAACCCATTCAAGAATGCGGTTTTGACATCCATCTGCCATATTTCGTAATCGAAAAATGCGGCAATCGCTAGAAGAATCCGAATGGACTTAAGCATTGCTACTGGGGAAAAAGTTTCATCATAGTCAATACCATGAATCTGTCTGAACCCTTTTGCAACTAGTCTTGCTTTATGGATGTAGGCATTTCCATCCTTGTCTGTTTTAATCTTGTAGACCCATTTGCAACCAATGGGTTTTACCCCATTAGGCAAGTCAACTAGGGTCCACACTTTATTTTCAGACATTGACTCCATTTCGGATTTCATGGCCTCAAGCCATTTATCTGAGTTGGGGCTCACCAAAGCTTGCTTGTAGGTTGTGGGTTCCTCATTCTCCAATAAGAAGATTTCAGAATCCTCAGTTAACAGAACCTCGACAAACTGTTTGTTTCTGATTCTGGCAGACCTACGTGGGGTAGGAGCAACAGTAGAAATTTTCTCTCCAACTCCTTGAAGATTTTCGCATGAATTAGATTCAAGTGGGACGATAGGAGTCTCGCTGGTGGAATTAGCTTGCTCCAACGCATGATTAATCGTTTCATGCGCCCTCGCCTCTGATGTGGTGTTATCCACATCCATTTGTTGCTCGTCTCGAATTTCTTCGAGAACCACTTTACTCCCACTTGGCTTTCTAGATAGAAATTCCTTTTCTAGAAAGACACCATCGCGAGCAACAAACACTTTGTCATCTTCGCGATTGTAGAAGTAATACCCTTTTGTTTCTTTGGGGTAGCCCACAAAGAAACACTTGTCTGATTTAGGGTGTAGTTTATCGCCTTGTAAACGTTTTACATAGGCTTCACATCCCCAAATCTTGAGATAAGACAAATTTGGAACTTTTCCTTTCCATAATTCATATGGTGTCTTCTCAACTGCTTTGGATGGGCTTCTGTTTAGTACTCTGGAAGCTGCTCCTAATGCATATCCCCAAAAAGATATGGGAAGATCAGTAAAGCTCATCATGGACCTAACCATATCTAGTAGAGTCCTATTTCTCCTTTCTGACACTCCATTTAATTGAGGTGTCCCTGGAGGGGTTAATTGTGAAAGTATTCCACAATTAATCAGATGTTCATCAAATTCTTGGGTTAAGTATTCGCCACCACGATCAGATCGTAGTGCCTTAATTGTCTTCCCAAGTTGATTTTGTACTTCATTCTGGAATTCTTTGAACTTTTCAAAGGCTTCCGACTTGTGCTTCATTAAGTAAATGTAACCATATCTACTTAAATCATCAGTAAAAGTAATGAAGTAGCTAAATCCACCCCTAGCTTTTGAACTCATTGGTCCACACACATCTGTATGTATGAGCCCCAAAAGGTCACTAGCTCTTTCACCTATACCCGTAAAGGGTGACTTAGTCATTTTCCCAAGCAAGCATGACTCACAGTTTTCAAATGATTCATAATCAAAAGAAGAAAGGAGTCCATCCTTATGTAATTTTTGGACGCGCTTTTGGTTAATATGTCCAAGCCTACAATGCCATAGGTAAGTTGGGTTTGAACCATCTGTTTTCTGCTTTTTATGATCAATGTTGTAGACATGAGTTGTATATTCTAAAACATACAAACCATTAATTAACTTAGCATTTGCATATAACATGTTTTCTTTCGAAATAAAACAACGTTTGTCTCTTATTTCAAATGAAAAACCTTCAGTATCTAAAACTGGAGCTGAAATAATGTTTTTAGTAATGCTGGGAACGAAATAACAGTTATTAAGTACTAAAATTAATCCAGAAGGAAGTCTCAAATGATAACTCCCAATAGCAAGTGCAGCAACTTTTGCTCCATTTCCTACTCGAAGTGTTACTTCTCCTGGATCTAGCTTCCTACTTCCTTTCAAGCCCTGCACGTCATTGACGATATGAGCACCACAACCGGTATCGAATACCCAAGTGGAAGATGAAGTAAGATTAATTTCTACAACAAAAACATCAAGTAACACCTTACCTTCTGTTTTCACTGGTGCATAATGGGGACACCCTGGTGTATGGACTTGCCATCCACCACAATAGAAGCACTGGAAATCTCTCCTTATCAGGTACTCCTCAGCATGGTTAAGTAAGATGTTGATCAAATTCGCTGATGATCCCTCATCATTATGAGAAAGTCTCACAATGTCAAAACCAGCATGGAGCGAGAACAAAATAATGTCACGTGCATAATCATCATCGATCGGTTTCCCGAGGACATCCATTTGGTTGATCATATCAACCAATTCATTAACATGGTTCCTCACAGACTGACCAGGCAAGAGTTTGTTTGCCATTATTTTACCATGAATCCGGTAAGTCTCATACCTTAAACTGTCAGCCCAGGAATAGTAAATCTGAGGGATCGAGTTAACGATCTCTCTTACATTTGGATCGTTGACACCTCCACTACCCAATGCCCCCATGCCACCCCTACAGATAGCACGAAGACATTGATATAAGTTGGTCACCTCATACCGTCTGAACCTATTGTACCAACAGTTTGGAATAGATTCCAGTATTAGGTTCTTGACCTTTATTGCATCCAAAACTAATTTTGCATGCATTTCAGGGTCCTGACCAGGAGCACACTTGTTCTCAACGGGTACATATAGGCGAGCATCAAGTTTGAAACTTGTGAGAACATTTCTCAATTCGCCCTCCCATTGCCTGTAGTTTCTGAGATTAAGCCTTAAATTGAGTTTCATTGGTAAATCTGTGTTGTCATATAAGTTATTCATCTACAAACAAAAACAAAAACGAGGCAAAATTCAATAATTATGTTTAATAAATTTAAAGTACCACAAGTAAATTTAGAATTTATTGGTAACTTTAAAGCATTTTATTCAATTTTAAATTGACCCCTATTGAATAAAATGATTCCAAGATCCTTTATTTGTGCAATAATTAACCAGAGTGAGGCCCTGCAATCAACCATTACATTTTCAAGGTGAGTAAACTCTTTACTGATTACAACTCTTGTAATTCTTGGTTGAATAATTAACCATCGCATGTTTAATTATTACTCTTAGCTTCAAGGTTCTAAACGCTTTAGGTAACCTTGTTGAATATAACCAATTAAAAGTGTAGATATGCGGTCCTACCCCCACTTCCCCAAGATATATTATGATGCTCTGCTGAGGGCCGACCCATCACAAACGATCAAGGTTTTCGTCGGGTTTTTAATTGGAAAAGCTGCATCAATATTACTGGGATCTAGATTTATTATGTTGTGATTGTATAGTGAACTCTAGCGCATCATCAAGCAACATAAATAAACCTAAACATGCATATTCTACTAATGCAATAAAACATGACATAGTATGGCCCCTTAATCCTAAGAAAACTAATAAAGTAGAATGCTCCCACTTGGATCTTCATGGATCTCATCCATCTTGCTCCATTGGGTCTTCACTTCATTGGCTTTTGGATCAACTGCAACCTGTAAATTTATTATATTCTATCTACTACTTAAATAAAATAAAATAAATTACAAAAATACTCAACGGTACGCAGACCGTATTTAGATTACAAAAATACTTCACGATGCGCAGATCGTATTTTAGAATCTATGGGCCATACTAGTCTATATATAGCAATAAACAATATCATATATTATAAAGTGCCATATAATAAATCACTCATCATGCTGTCCTAAACTACAACATCGAATGTCTATAATAAAGGAAACATGGCTATAAATATCTCATATTTTAATTAATTACTGTAATTAGATAATATTATATATTAATCATGACCAATTATAAAATATCATATATTTTAATTTAGGTATGAGATAGAATCAAATCTTATTTGAAAATATGGAATATAAATCATATTTATTTTCCATGATTATCCTAACTAATTTAGGAATTCTATCCTAATTACTTGCCAATCACATATTTTAAATCAATTATTATCCATAAATAATTATGAGATAATCACATTATATAATCAATTATTATCCTTATAGAATCTTTTGCTCCATAATTATCCAAACTTAACAAAAATAACAACTTTAATTTTGTTAATTATCTTTTCAAAATTTAAACTTATCTTTTAAAATTTTGAAATCTGATTTTATCTAAAATAAAATAAATTTTTTTTTTTTTTTTTTATGAAGAACCACGTCAGCCACCGTGGTGTGGCCAGCCGGAGCCGGCCACGGTGGCTGCTGCCCCTGCAGTAACGCAGGAACAGCAGCAGCAGCAGCACACGCAAGGCTGCGGCACTGCTGCGCTGCTCCTTGCTGCCTGACCCAGCCCCGCCCCCTCCCTCCTGGACCACCAGCAGCGGCACCACCGTGGCAGCGCCACCCAGCCGCGGTGCTGCTGCTGTTTCCCTTTTTTTTTTTTTTTTTAAATATTTTAATTAATCAAAACAACTCTTGTAAAATTTAATTAAAACTTAATGTGGTCCATTTAATTCCAAAATTAAATCATATTCAATTTTGAAATTAGGGTTCTTGATGAAATTAATCCCCAATTTAATTTAACACTTAAATTAAATAATTTGACCATGAAAAATTCATAATTTTAACATGTAATCAAATAGATTAAATTCCTTAAACATATTACCATCGAATTAAATTAAAATTTAAACACAAATTTCACAAATTAGGGTTTAAATTTCGAAAATTTCGAAATTAGGGTTTTAGGGGTTCGATTTTCGATTTTTATTAGGGCAAATTCGGATCAAATTTATGGTTAATATGGAGCAAATTAAACACCTTTAATGATTCTATATTGTTAAATCACATTTAATATAACAATTGACTCATAATTAAATATTCTCCCTCCTAATTGAATTAAAATTGTGGATTATCAAAGAATTATTACTCAATATATGTAGATGCAAGAGGCTAACTGATACCACTGTAGGAGATTATAGGTACTAAATGCGGAATTAACATGAATCATATTCATATAGCACCAAACCAAGGATCTCATGCATAACACATAAAGAAGTAAGAATTATACCTTTGAAGCGTGATTCCACGATGATCGAGCAAGAACAATGGGGAGATAAAGAACCTCAAATGCGATTCCTCTACTTGGTCCACGGGCACAGATTAAGACCTCCACTAATGCTAGTTAGTCACGAAAGAACACTTCTATCGACCTTCTACGGAGATGGACGAACGATCAACCAGGCAAGAACCACCGCGCAACACCACGAGGGCCACTAGGGGTGGCCGGCCGTGGGTGAGAGGGGAGGAGAGGCGTGCGTGTGTGAGAGGGAGGATGAGGGCCTTTGGATGGTGGTTGCTTGATTCACAATTCACTGTATTGTTAATTGTGACCTCTATCTTCAACCCTAGGCAAGGCTATTATTTATAGATCATATCTCTAAATAATAGCCCAAGTCCAAATCCAAGCCCACTTCCTAATCCCACTCAAACTATACTTAGCCCACTCATGCTTATGACTAATTGATTGCTCATGAGGCCCATTAATGGGCCTCTAACTTGCTTAACCCAATACCCTTGTGTGTGACCAATATAGGATCCATTCTAAAGGGCTTTGGGCTATTTGACTAGCCCAAAGATCATCTCTCATAGTCTAGCAACAGAGGATGACGCCCCAATAGAATGAACTTATTATCTCCATAATAGTGATCCTTGATATATCTAGTAATTGCACTTATCGAAGACACAATTCCTTCACCGAACCGGTGGCAATACTAATCCCTCAAAATCCCGCGCATTTTTTCCCCTATTTTTGCCACCGGTTTTTGAAAACCGGTGGCCATTGAGCGATGCCTTTTTGCTTTTTTCTACTAGTGTTTGTAGATTGGATTCGTACCCTCATCCCCGGACCCTGTTTGGTTCAAGACCTTATGGAGTAGTTGATGGTCCTTTTGGATTGTCTTTTAGGTTTACAAGTTCCTAAAACTTGTTGGCGACTCTTTTTGCTCTTTTTCTTTCCCTTTGGAACGCCACCGTACTTTAGTGTATGATGACAGTGGGGTTCAAGTTTGGGGTTATCGTAATGCTTGAAATATTCCCTACACACAGATTTTGTTAACTTAAGCTTATTACGAACATTTATGTCAACGTATAATGATCATTTATGGTTTCAAACGGCATTTTATGACCCCGAGATGTATCCCCTAAAATATTAATACTTTTCTAAACCGGGCTCCGAAACCTCCAAAATTTCTCAATAAGCGTAGGTATTAGCCTTTAATTTTGAATTTTTTTTTTCGTCGGAAGTAAAAATTATCGAAATGTTTACCATGGTCCCTAATACCCTCCGGGAGTCCAGTTGGGTGGGTGGAACCATCCAATTTGCCTTTAAACGACCAATTTACCGGTTTACAACTTGAACGGATGTCATTAACTCAAGCCTACCACAAACATTTATGACAACAAATAATGATCATATGTGGTTCCAAACGACATTATATGAGTATATGACCCCGAGATGTATCCAATAGAATTTCAAGATTTTTCGATACCGGGCCCCGAAACCTCCAAAATTTCTCAAAAAGCGTTGATATTAGCTTTCAATTTTGGAGTTTTTTTTACTTTTTTTCGCCCAAAAATAAAAATTGCCGAAATGTTTACCATTGTCCCTAATACTCTCCAAGAGTCTAATTGGGTGTGTGGAACCATTCAATTTGCCTTTAAACGGTCAATTTACCGTTTTACAACTTACACCGATTTACCGGTTTACAACGGCCAAAATTATTAACTTGCACCGAAACCCACTTGAACCGAAATTGAACCATACCCGTTTTAACCTGTAAAAACCCGAATTTAACCCGACTTGTTACTGACCTGACCTGAATTCAACCCGACCCGAATTTAACCCAACCTGTTACAAACCGGACCCAAAATCAACCCGACTTGTTATTGACCTGACCAAAATTCAATCCGACTTGTTATTAACCCGACCCGAATTTTACCATACTTATTACTTACCCAACCCAAAAATTCAACCCAATCTGTTACTAATTCGACTCGAAATTAACACGACTTGTTATTGATCGACCCGACCTAAATTCAACCCAAATTGTTTATGACCCAATTTCAAATCATCTTAAATGCAATTTAGACCATCTTATTATTGTTGATCAAACCATTTTGTCTAGGGATACCAAGTCGGTCCAGGCAGCAAAAGAAATTAGCATCATCCTCAAATTTAAGAGTTAAATATAGTATATATTTGTTGTATGGTCAAAGGAGATAATTATCTTCCTAAATTATAGACAATAGTTCCCTAGTATATTACCATATATATTATAGTCAAAGGAAATAATTAGCTTGATAAAAATGATAATTATCTATTTATAATTAGTTGAACCCGAATATGACCTGGGTTGGAAATGACCCGACTGATTGTAACCTGCAAATTATTGACTTGAACATAACCTGACTTGAATCCGAGAATGACCCAACTTGGAAATGACCCAACCTTATTATAACCCGCAAATTATTGACTTGAACTGAATCCGATTTAAACCCGAGAATGAACAGCCTTGAAAATGACCCAACCTGATTATAACCGGCAAATTATTGGCTTGAACCGAACCTGACTCAAACCCGAGAATGACCCGACCTGATTCTAACTCGCAAATTATTGACTTGAACCGAACCCGACTAGAACCCGAGAGTTACCATAACCCGTGAAAATCAGAATGTAACCCGACCTGTTATTAACCCCGACCTAAACCCGATAAGAAGTGTGACCCGACGTGACCCAACTCAAGCATGACCCAACCCAAACCCGACCTGTATAGGTTACGGAATTAATCTGAATTGTCCCAACTTGAGTTGACCCAACCCATTCTTACCTGACCCAAACCCGACCCGTTTACCCGAATTGACAGCTCTATTTATGGTGTTGAACAATTATGGGAGATCCGATGTCTTTTTGAGGTTTCTATATATGTTTTGATTGACAAATTATCAATTTAAGATTTTAAGGCACCCACTGCGTGGTTTTTTTTTTTAAAAAAAACAAATTAGATTTAATTTATATAAAAGAGCAAACATGTCCTAACTGTTTTGATCATATGGGGGTTAGAGGTGAGAATATTTCCAAATTTTGTAAAGGTAGGATTTTTTTTAGTAGAAGTGTTTCTTTCAATTTTTCCTAATTATTATATGCCTATCATTTTTTTTTCATGTCAAATTTGATTAAAATGTGTGATTTTTAGAAAATAAGTTGTACTTTCATTAATGCTAAGCTTTTATATAATTACTTTCTCTGTTCCAAATTAGATGATACAATTGGACTTTATACATTATTCATATAATTTTCCTTTGAATTTGTTTTGTGATTTTGTATTGAGAAAAATAATTATGATGTGAGGGCTTGTTAGATTCGTATCAACATCTACTTTTTAAATATTCTATTTTTATAATTTTTGTTAATATGTAATCAAGGATATTTACATTAGAAAGTATGCATTGACGAATTTGACTAAATGAAACATGTCATCTAATATGAAATGGATGGATATTTTAAAAAGAAATACTTCTATTATTTACAAATAAATTAGAATTCCGATTATCTAGTTATTTGGTAGAGCAAGCTCCTTCCGTTCAATTACTTGGGAGAGCAAAGCCCAAACACCACATCTTTTACATAATGATATATGATTGACCAAAACAAGTCACTTTTGGCATTACTTTAATTATGCCCCCTTATTGGAGAAATCCCTACCCCACGTCCCCACTACCATGTTAATCGTGGAAGGGGACCAAAAAAAAAAAAAAAAACTTAATATTGCCATAACAACAATTGCATGATACAAAACATTATTGTTTTTTAACAACGTAGTAATTGAGACTTCTAGAAAGATTTCATAAGTAATTTTAAGGTTGGCGCACCATCATACATAACATTGTATTATCTTCAATAATGTTTCCATGATTCTACCAATGCAGTTTATGCAACCTCAGACAATTTACCTTTATTTAGTGCAATCTTAGTCATATTCCTCACTTCAAGCATACGTTTTATAACATCTTATTCTAAAATTTGCTTATCGCACTTTTCAATCTCACTCGAACTAACAAACTATCTCTTCCAAAATGTAAATCTTAATAATACTTTGCTCGGCATAAAGAGGCCGCGCCACCATAGACACTCCAGCACCCAACGCCTCTAAAGTCGAGTTCCACCCACAATGACTTGCACACCCACCGATTCATGACCCAACACTACAGTCCGTGGGACCTACAACTTATAATTAGCTACATAACCCCTATCCTTAGTTGATCTAATTTTTTTTGGAAGGTTTGAGTCCTTTGAATCTGGTGGCTTAGAGAACTTGGAACACTTCTCTTCAATATGAGGGGCCTGAACACTGAACACTGCACAAGTGCACATACAAAAATCTTGTTGAAATCCATTGTAGCCCACTTATGAGTGTCTCACATTGGAGAAAGAGGAGAGATGGTTTCACTTTATAAGGTAGAGGAGTACCTCCTACTATTGTCAATTGGTTTTAGTATGGAAGCTCCAAAGCCTTGTTTGTGGACCAAACTCTCCTCCTCTTTGTTCGGGTTGCCTAGACCCATTTTATATTGTTTCGAAATTTAACAAATCTCACCCCACTCCTCTCTAACCCCAAAAGCTATCTCCAATATTTGCTCAAATTGCTCCTTATAAAACACACCTCTTATTAAAGGTATTGAAACTGCACGTGGTTCGACTGTCAACTCAGCAAGGAGTGCGCAGTCAGCAGAATCCAGCTCAGCTACCTAGATTCTGTTATAAAAACCTTCCTGAATTTCAGGATAGTTAGTTATAGATATTTTAAGTTAGATATTTTTGTTTTATGTATCTTCTTACTGAAGCTACTAGATTATATGGTGATGTATAAATACTCTTATTTGGCATGTAATAACATCATCTACATCATAATAAAATTTTCCTCATTTTTTCTCTTGTTTTTCTTTCAATTTTTCACAATTTCTCTGAAATTATAACATGTACTTCCAAACTCGGATGATTTACCAAAATATGGTTCATTTAAAACTTATTCACCATTTTGCGTCAATACTAAACTTTTTTACAAAATTGTTATCCACATAGGCTCAGAAATACGTTTGGGTGAATTTAATTATTATTAAAGACAAACTGCTACTTCAGGGTTCGTTTGGCATTGTTGTGGTTTTCCGTTTTTTGGTTTTTTGTTGTATAAAAGTGTATGATATATGTCACATAATGAATCAAAAACTATTTAAACTTATTAAAATCATAATAATTTTGAAAACTGACAACAAAAAAGTGGAAACACCTTTTTCTTGTTTCCTGTTTTTGGTTTTTAGTTTTCAAAAAAACAGAAAACTGAAAACAAAAAATGATTCCAAACAAGCCCTCAGATAGCGGTTTTCCGTAATACTCTACATAACAAGCTGCTCTATTGAAAATACATTTAAAAAAAACACACACACACATACTGACATACACACCACAACAACCCTCTCTATTTCCACTAGACCACCATGCACATCACGTCGCCGATCATCATCCACTTTGCATCCTCCTGCACACCAGCGGCCAACCCATCTAGCGTAGCCACCACCAATTGATGAACATAACGGTTCTTTGATACTTAATTACCCCCAAATTAATAAGGTATTTAGCCCTATTTTTTTCTTCTTAATTCAATTAGTTGTTAAATTTAATTAAGCTATTGCCACATAATGTCAAAATCAATATAATAAACTCAATTTTCTTTGGAAATTAAATTCTGCGTTGTTTGGTTTCGTATACGAGATTGATGGATTTTGCTTTGGTTGCTTGAGTATAAGCATAGACTAAAGTAGCAGTTTTAGTACATAAGTTTGGTTTTAGTACAAAAACCGTACCTCTACCTCATGTAGCAGCTTTGAGCTGAATTTTTGTAAAGAAAATAACAAAGTTATCTGAGCCTATGTGGACAACAATTTCGTAAATAAGTTTTATACCAATGCAAAATTGTAAATAAGTTTTAAATAAACCATACTATTGTAAATCGTTCCCCAAACCCGAAGTACACAACTACATTTATATTTACAACTACATTTAAATTTCGATCATCAACTACATTAATATTTCAACCAATTGTTTAACGTACTACATATGTTTCAATTATTTACAACAATGTGATATTCACCGGTATTTAGGTAAATTTGTTTATAAATGATTATGTAGAGAGAAAAATAAAGTTATATGTGATGAAAAGCGAGAATTAGAAAGAAATGACATGTAAAAAAGAAAGGACTAATACTCTTTATTTGTTGCAAATAATTTATAAGTAGTATTCATTTATGATAAATGTTGCTAATAAACTAAAACGGAAGTAGTTTAAATCAAATTATTTTCTCCTTTTTTAATACCCTTTTAAATCAGATTATTTTCTCCTTTTTTTTTATTTATCTTATTAAAACTTAACTGTAATTATTATTAAATCTAAACGAAAATAAGGTGAATAGGTCGAACAGACCCTATATGATTTTTACTAATACAATCTTTCAATAACTATCTTAGCGGTCAAACATTTACAATTGTGTTTGAATGGAAGGAAAAGGGAAAGGAATGAAAGAGATTGAAGGAAGAGAAGGGAGAGAGTTCCAATATTGGCAACATCCAAGATCACTCCATTATTTCTAACAAATTGAGAATTCCAGAACAATTGCACAAGTAATTAAGCTTATTAGAGATTCAACAGAAGTAAAGCCTAGAAATTGTAATGTCAGCATTGCAACTTACATAAGACATAACATTGTACAATCTTCAATGTATCCATGATTCCATTAACGTAGTTAATGCAACATTAGACGATTGTCCTTCATTGAGAGCAATCTTACCCTTCTCCCTCATTTCGAACATTTGTTTTCTTACAACATCTCCTTCCGAGCCTAAAATTTGCTTGACTCGCTTCTCAATCTCACTCGAACTTACAAACCAATCTTCATTTTCATCCATCGGTAAAGCAATCCCTATCTCCTCCACAATCAAAATCTTATTAAACCTTTGCTCGGCATAAAGAGGCCATGCCACCATAGGCACCCCAGCATCTACTGCCTCTAAAATCGAGTTCCACCCACAATGACTAACAAACCCACCCACCGATTCATGACCCAAAATCGTAATTTGCGGGACCCACGACTTAGCTACATAACCCCTATCTTTGGTCCGATCCAAAAACCCTACTGGAAGGATCGAGTCTAGATCCGGATCCGGTGGGTCAGAGAACTTGGCACCCTTTTCTTCACTAGGAGGAGCCCTAAAGGCCCACAAAAATATCACCCCACTCCTCTCTAAACCAAAAGCTATCTCCAATATTTGCTCCTTAGAAAACACACCTCTACTCCCAAACCCCAAGTACACAACACTTTTACTAGGTTGCGAATCAAGCCACTTCAGACATTCATGCCTCTCTTCACTACTGTTCTCTGCACCGCCGCCACGGTTAGCAAACAAAGGCCCAATACAATAAACAGGAGGAGTTTGTGTACCAGGAAGACAAGTCCCCTGTTTCAAACCTTTAACAGCTTTAACCTCTAATGACTCGAAGCTATTAACAATAATCCCATCAGACTTAAGCATAGTTTCAGAAACTTTAACAAACTCATAATAACTCACACCTCGATCAAGCATAGGCTCGAGCATATGATCAGCAGGAACAGAAAACAACCCTGGAATCTCAAAAGAAGTCTTAAGATTCCTGTAAGAATCAGTGGCTATTTTGTCGAAAACCGGTAAGTTCAGACATAATGCTAGAGAAGAAACACCAGAAGTGAAGAAAAAGTAAGTGGGTATTTTAAGTGATTGAGAAACTTCAAGAGCAGGGTAACAAAAGAAGTCAAGAATGAAGGCTGAAACAGGGGAAGAGATAGAAATTGATTCAAGAGATTGCTTGACATTGTTGCTATTACTACGAAGAAATTCGAAGATAATTTGTTCAAAATCTTCGTAATTTGATGGATCACCAAGTAGTAGGGGAACAGAAGGCAGAGAAAGGAAGGTGATCGAAGGGAACGAAGCCGAAACAGAGGAAATGTAAGATGAATATGAGCCAGTTAAGAAGGGGAAGTTAACGATGAGAATGGTAATGGAGGAGATAGAAGAAGAGTTAGATAATAGAAGTTTTCCGAGCTCAACCATGGAGATTAAATGGCCGATTCCTGGTGATGGGTAAAGTACTATTTTCTCCATTGTTTTAGGAGTTTGATCTTTGGTTTTTTTTTATTTTTTTTTATTTTTTTTTATTTTTTTAAGGAAGATGAAATGTGAGAATTGAAACAAGAAAACTAAGTGAATTTATACAACTCTCTGAAGCAAATGTGTAATTGTCTAAGGGTTGTGGAAATGTGGACTCGTGGTTGACATTTTATTTTAGTAAATTGAAGTTGATTAATGGATACGGTGTTGAGAGAAAATGTTAGTGATATCTTAGAAAGTGGAATGCTAAATACCGCCGTTCAAATTTATCGCCACCGCCATCATTTCGAGTAAACTGACAATTTTGCCCTTACTAAACCCAAACCCATCTTTGACCCTTATTTTTTTTCTCTCTCCTCAAACACCAACCACTCACCTTTTTTACCACACAACCACATATTTGGGATTTACCGGGAAGAAATTGGCGGCGAGCTCATGCCATCTCAAGCGGTGGAGGCGGCACGACTTAGACATCGGCGGCGGCGACAGCTACGGCGGAAAGAAGGTAAGTAGTTTCCGTTTAGTTTTTTTTTTATGAAATAAGTGGGTGGTAACCGGAGGTGAAAACCGATTGCCAACACCGGTAACCGGCGACCAAATCCGGTTGACCGCACCGGTAATCGGTTTTCACCTCCGGTTACCGGTGGTGGGCAACCGGTTTTCACCTCCGGTTACCGGCCACACCATATTAATTTTTTTAATGAAAATTGAGCAAATTTTGAATTAGGCTCCAATTACCGTCCATGATAGCCGGTTTTGGCCTCCGGGTACCGTGGACGGTAACCGGTTTTGACCTCCGGTTGACCATGGTAACCGGAGCCCAAAACCGGTTACCGTGGAGCTCCGATTGATCCTTGATTCTTTTTTCATCAAGCCACCTCGATCACTATCCCTTTCTCGTCGACTTTTGTCGTCGTTGTGGATGTGCGGTGTAGAAGGTGGTGGTTGATACGGTTGTGGTTGATGGACTAATGTTACAAAATGAAAATGGGGAAAAAAAAATAAGGGCAAGATTGTAATTTGCTTGAGAAATAATGGCGGTGGCGATAAATTTGGACGGCGATATTTAACACCCCCTAGAAATTGTAGTAGTCAAGATGTGATAATCCAGGACTCTTACAATGAAATCGCGGCCAATCATCATACAATTGCTTTGATATTTTTAGAGGCAATCATTGATTGCCAAAATTTAGTGCATATTGCTAATGTACTACTTCGTCTGTCCCTTAATATAAAGCTTTTTTTTTCTAGTATTTATTACTCACATTATAAAGAGAAAGATACTTTTAATTTAGGGACAAAAGGTGTCCTAGCTTGAGCTTATATGTATATGATATTTTTTTTCCCTTAAGGAAATGTATATGATTAGATGTTAAGTGTAAAAAATATACATCATCTATAGGTAAATAATTGATCGTTGAAACTTGACACACATAACAATACACTAGTCTGCAGCCCCGTTCCTGTAAATTTATGGGCCCTAGGCATAATGTAAGAAGAGGGCCCCCTACGTAATCAAATTTTTTTATACGCAATAGATTTATATAAAAACACAATGAAAATAACTTATATTATTTAAATAGTAAGTCTCGATACACAATAATGACTTTGCATAATATTTTTATAAATTTCTCCCTCCTAAAAAATCAGAACAACCGATTTCTTCTAGCATTTTTTGATGCAACCGATTTCCCCAATTTCTTGGATCATAAATATCAATATAAGGAATTTCTTGCTCATTATCAACACCAAGATTATCAAGATTAGAAGTGTTAGGCATGTCAGTAGGAACACTTGAATCGTCATTATTAACCTCATCATTCTCATGATCAATATTGTCATTTGACTGATCAATATTTTCATTGGACTGAGCCACATTTTTAACAACAAATTTATCAATAGATCCAAATTGTGATTTTATCAACTCCTCATTTCTTCTTCTTTTATTTCGTTTTTGACTACCAGATAAATGTTTTTTAGGCAACATATCATATAATAAAAAAAACTAGATTAAGAACAATAGCACCTGTAAAATTGGCAGAAATCTCAAATTTCCACAATCTAAAATACTCAATTTAACTGATTGATAACCAGTTACAATTCAAAACAGAAATTAGAAGTTTGAAACATGATAAATACGGAGTAAAAAACAAACAAAAGAAGAATTGTATACCTTTGCCTAATCGGTAACCAAATAAAAGGATCAATTTGCCAATGATGCCATGAAATTCATCATAAACAACCAATAATAAGAATAAGATGAGAGTTGAATATTTGGTGATAGATGAATTATTTTCGCTCATATTTATCTTGTATAATATTTTAGCCGTTGCCATAATATTAATTAGCCAAAATTAAAAGGCTTGAATTTCGGTTATGAAATAATTTTGAAACGGTGTATTTGGGAGAGATTAAAATTCTGGAGATAATTCTCATAGAAACTGGTAGATAGAAGAACTGAAGAAGAAGTAAAGTTGCATTGTAATCTCCACCTAAATTGACAGCTAATTAATATACTAATTTAATATTAATTGCTAAAAAAAATGCAATAATTATCTTCTTATCTTTTTTAAACTAGTTGCTTTTTTTTTAAACAAGTACGAAGCACATTTCAATTAGTATAGAAGCTGATTTTTTTTTTGTGGGCCCCCTTTTGGCGTGGGCCCTAGGCACCGGCACTCGAGGCCTACCCTCAGGGCCGGCCCTGCTAGTCTGATCTTGAATGTTACCATAAGTTTTAGATAGGTAACAAATAGTGGAAAGCATTAAACCGTCTAACCAAATACTTAGTAACAATAATTATTTAATTGAATTTGTTTTCAACCCAAACACATTCTTACTAAGCATGCTCTTAAATTATTAACAAAAACTACTCTTTCTCACATACTATCGCTTTTATGTTTCACTAACATTACAACATTTTCATATACGCACATGTTTTCTCTTTCTTTCTCCTCATCACATGGTCCCTATATTGAATCCCCTCAATCTTTCTTATTCTTAAAATACATGTCCGACTTAAAAAAAAAAAAAAAAATGTCCATCCCCATGTTGCAATATTTGGAGAACGGGAAAATATAACGATTTAACGAATTTCATAAAAGAAAGTATTTCCATGAAAAGTAACTTCTTACTGAAAATAAATTCCCATGTAAAACAAATGAGGCCAAAGATACAGTATAACATACAAGTAATTAAGTTTTGGAAGTGAACAAATTTACAAAGCCGCCCCAACTGTGGCTCCATTAGATCTTGTACAGTTGTACAGTTATTATACATTAAACAAGTCCATTATTCTGAAATACAGGTATGAAATACTTGCATTTTTAAAAGTTCCGACTCATTCTTTACCCTCTTGTTTTTAGGTTAAGTATATACACGAGTAATTTATAAGGAATTACATTAGGAATCCCCTCTCGTGAGGAGGGTTTCCTAATGTTTATTTCTTCTTACCTTCTAAAAAAAAATTTAGAATCAAAAGGAATATATTATTCTGCAATGACTTTCGTGGCTTATAAAACCATTGATCTTTTAGAGAAACAACAAACCTTAATATAATACTCTATACTTTGTCGCACTTTAGTAGTCATCGGTTCATCACATACTTAGGCCTTAGGGTAAGACCATAAGAAACACTGAAACAGACCCTCTACCCATTACCAAGGGAGTATGTAGTTGTAGATTTTCACTTTTGCTAATGTTAAACATGTTTTGGCAATCCTGTAGGCTGTAGTCCTGTACCATTCAATTTTTTGGCAGCGCAGGCCCCGAACACCACACTTCTACTCAATTATTGCCCAAAAACCGCAATATAATTCACAAATCGCATTAAAAACTCAGAAATAGCTTCCAATATAGGCAACATCCAAGATCACTCCATTATTTCTAACAAATTGAGAATTGAACATTGAGAATTCCAGAACAATTGCACAAGTAATTAAGCTTATTAAAGATTCAACACGAGTAAAGCCTAGAAATTGTATTGTCAGCATAGCAACTTACATAACATTGCACAATCTTCATTCTTCAATGTATCCATGATTCCATTAATGCAGTTAATGCAACATTAGACGACTGTCCTTCATTGAGAGCAATCTTACCCATCTCCCTCATTTCGAGCATTTGTTTTCTTACAACTTCTCCTTCCGAGCCTAAAATTTGCTTGACTCGCTTCTCAATCTCACACGAACTCACAAACCAATCTTCATTTTCATCCATCGGTAAAGCAATCCCTATCTCCTCCACAATCAAAATCTTATTAAACCTTTGCTCTGCATAAAGAGGCCATGCCACCATAGGCACCCCAGCATCTACTGCCTCTAAAGTCGAGTTCCACCCACAATGACTCACAAACCCACCCACTGACTCATGACCCAACACCGCAATCTGTGGGACCCACGACTTAGCTACATGACCCCTATCTTTAGTCCGATCCAAAAACCCTTCTGGAAGAATCGAGTCTAGATCCGGATCCGGTGGCTGAGACATATTGGCACCCTTCTCTTCACTAGGAGGGGCCCGAACCGTCCACAAAAACCTCACCCCACTCCTTTCTAACCCTAAAGCTATCTCCCATATTTGTTCCTTAGAAAACATACCTCTACTCCCAAACCCCAAGTACACAACACTTCTACTAGGCTGCGAATCAAGCCACTTCAGGCATTCATGCCTCTCTTCACTATTATTCTCCGCACCGCCGCCACGGTTAGCAAACAAAGGCCCAATACAATAAACAGGAGGAATTTGAGTATCAGGAAGACAAGTCCCCTGTTTCAAACCCTTGACAGCTTTAACCTCCAACGACTCGAAAGTATTAACGATAATCCCATCGGACTTAGGCATAGTTTCAGCCATTTTAACAAACTCATAATAACTCGCACCTCGATCAAGCATAGGCTCGAGCATATGACTAGCAGGAACAGAGAACAATCCAGGAATCTCGAACGAAGCCGAATCCTTAAGATTCCTGTAAGAATCAGTGGCAATTTTATCGAAAACCGGGAAATTAAGAAAGAAAGCTAGAGCAGAAGCACCAGAAGTGAAGAAAAAGTAAGTGGGTATTTTAAGTGATTGAGAAACTTCAACAGCAGAGTAACAAAAAAAGTCAATAATGAAGGCTGAAACAGGGGAAGAGATAGAAATCGATTCAAGGGATTGTTTGACGTTGTTGCTATTACTCTGAAGAAATTCATAAAGAACATGTTCAAAATTTTCGTAATTTATTGGATCACCAAGCAGTAGAGAAACTGAAGGCAGAGAAAGGAAGTTGATTGAAGGAAAAGAAGCCGAAACAGAGGAGATGTAGGATGAATATGAACTACTAAGTGAAGGGAAGTTTGCAATGAGAATAGTAATGGAGATAGAAGAAGAGTGAGATAATAGAAGTTTTCCGAGCTCAACCATGGAGATTAAATGGCCGATTCCTGGTGATGGGTAAAGTACTATTTTCTCCATTGTTAGAAAAACAGAAGAATTTGAAGTTTTGTTTTTTTTAAGAAGATGAATGAAAACAAGAAAACTACACAATTGACTGTAATTTAAGCATGTTATTATCTGAACCAAATCGTGAACTCGTGGCTCACGTTTTTTTGTGAATTAAACTTAAATAAATGGAGATCGGAGAAGGTGTACAAGAAAATCTTGGTGAAAATCTTTGAGATTTCAGTAGTTAAGATGGTGATGTAATCCATGACCATTACAATGAAATCGTGGCCAACATACAACTACTTTCTCAATTTTAAATTCACCAGTCACTATTAAACTACTTCCTCTTACTACCAAATAAATGAAACGGACTAGTTAAATTTAACATACATATTGATTCACTAATTTGACGTTAGATATATAAGTTATATCATTGTAAGGTGTTAAAATAATGTAAAACTTTGATCTAAAGATTAATACTACCTCTGTTACATATTATGTGCAACGATTAGACATTTTTTCTCTCTACTCTATGTCAAATCGTAGCAAATAATATGTAACGGAGGTAGTACTAATAGCTCTTATAATAATTAACAGAAGCATTAAGCCTACTTCCTCATTTTTTTAATTGATTTATTTGACTTTTAACCTTACTCACACACCTCGCTTTGGCCATTTATTTACTATTAATGAAAATCATAGCTATGTAACTACGTTGGATCTCGTTAAATGCGTCTCGATATAAATTTTTCAAACATATAATTTTTGCAAGTTATAGATCCTTGTATATAAGGTTTTGTATTGAAATATGTGTAAAGTTAAAATGGAACAATTACTAATAAACCAAGTACAGTAGTAATTTAAATTTTTAAGTACCTTACTTGTCCAGCATCTAGAGTGTTATTAAGTACTTGTTATATACTCCGTAGTAAGGATTATGCTAGAGTTAAACTAGGCACTTTGTAAAATTAGTGAGAACAGGTTTTTGATTTTTTTTTTTAACTTCAGAAATCAAAGTTCATAAGATAACTTCCTATGCACAAATGATTGTCTAAACAAACACTAAAGACAATTAATTTTAATGCTGGCACGGCTTCTTACATTACACATTAATACAGTACTATCTTCAATGCTTCCATGATTCTATTAATGCAGTTAATGCAACTTCTGACGATTCTCCTTCATTTAGTGCGACCTTAGCCTTATTTCTCAATTCGAGCATACGTTTCCTTACTACATCCCCTTCCTCCGATCCCAAAATTTGATTGACTCGCTTCTCAATCTCACTTGAGCTCACAAACCAATCTTCATTTTCATCCATCGGTAATGCAATCCCTATCTCCTCCACAATCAAAATCTTAATAAACCTTTGCTCGGCATAAAGAGACCACGCCACCATAGGCACCCCAGCATTCACTGCCTCTAAGGTCGAGTTCCACCCACAATGACTCACAAACCCACCCACAGATTCATGACCCAACACCGCAATCTGTGGGACCCACGACTTAGCTACATGACCCCTATTTTTAGTACGTTCCAAAAACCCTTCCGGGAGGATTGAGTCCAAATCCGGATCCGGTGGCGGAGAAAACTTAGCACCCTTCTCATTACCAGGAGGGGCCCGAACAGTCCACAGAAATCTCACCCCACTCCTCTCTAACCCAAAAGCTATCTCCCATATTTGCTCCTTAGAAAACACACCTCTACTCCCAAACCCCAAGTACACCACACTCCGACTAGGTTGTGAATCGAGCCATTTCAGACACTCATGCCTCTCTTCACCATTGTTCTCCACACCGCCGTCACGATTAGCAAACAAAGGCCCAATACAATAAACAGGAGGAATTTGAGTACCAGGAAGACAAGTCCCCTGTTTCAAACCCTTAACAGCTTTAACTTCTAATGATTCGAAAGTATTAATGATAATCCCATCAGACTTGGGCATAGTTTCAGCCAAATTAATAAACTCATAGTAGCTCACACCTCGATCAAGCATTGGCTCGATCATATGACTAGCAGGTACAGAGAACAACCCAGGAATCTCAAAAGAAGTCGAAGCCTTAAGACTCCTGTAAGAATCAGTGGCAATTCTGTCGAACTCCGGGAAGTTAAGAAAGAACGCTAGAGTAGAAGCACTCGAAGTAAAGAAAAAGTAAGTGGGTATTTTAAGTGATTGAGAAACTTCAACAGCAGGGTAACAAAAGAAGTCAAGAATGAAGGCTGAAACAGGGGGGGATACAGATATCAATTCAAGGAATTGCTGGACATTGTGGTTATTACTACGAAGAGCTTCATACAAGATATGTTCAAAGTCTTCGTAATTTGAAGGTTCACCTAGGAGAAGAGGAACAGAAGGAAGAGAAAGGAAGGTGATCGAAGGGAAAGAATTTGAAACAGAGGAAATGTATGATGAATATGAGCCAGTTAAGAAGGGGAAGTTTGCAATGAGAATGGTAATGGAAGAGATAGAAGATGAGTGAGATAAAAGGAGTTTTCCAAGCTCAACCATGGAGATTAAATGGCCGATTCCTGGTGATGGATAAAGTACTATTTTCTCCATTATTAAAAAAAAACAGAGGAATTTGAGGTTCTGTTTTGGGAAGATGAAATGAAATGTGTGATTAAAACAAGAAATTGATTGTTTTATAAAGGGAATAACTACAGTAATAATAGAATCAAAGAACGACACCTTGCAAAATTAGTGAGATACAACTTATCTTAATTTTTTTTTTTTGTCTTTTTAGTATGTTTAAGACAATTTCTATGCATAAGTGTGTGAACCGTGGTATGCACTAGTTTTTTTTTTTTTTTTTTTTTTTTTTTTGTTTGTGTGTGTGCGCACGTGTGCGCTCTTAGATCAAAAGTATAAAAAGGAAATATGACCATTACGGCATTATTAGATCGAAAGAATAAAATTATCATAATAATAATTATGATAATTTTCTGTCATGTTCCATCTTAAGGTAAAACAACAGTGACTACAGTGCTACTAATTCTTGACTAACATTGAGCAAGTGTAAACAAGTAGAAAGTAAACAAATTGGAAAAGCACCCCCCCCAACCCAATTGGCCAATTGTGTCTCCATTAGATCTTAGACTCCCGTGATCTGGCTAGTTCACGAACCTTGTAAAAGTACTTAAATGATTGCTGCAAATAAGTACCTTCGTTTCAAAAAGTTCTTAGAAATTGGAAATGCAAATAGATATTTCATACGAAGCATTTGTTTTGATTGTTAAAAGTTATACTTTCCCTAAATACTACTGGTATATGGTTTTTAAATCAATATATCATTGTACTATTGTAGAGTTTATGAGGTCATTTGGTTGTACAAAAGAAATGGGGGAAATAGAAAATCATGGGAAATTAGATATTGAGGTTTTGTTTGGTTGACCACAAAACATAAAAATGTGGGAATTTCAAAATCATGGGAATTTCCAATTCCTACAAAACATGGGAATTAAATTACCAAGTACCCCCTTGGTAACTTGAAATTCCCATGATTTGCAAATTCCTCCATGAATAACAAACAACTTTTAACAATTCATGGGATTTCTAATGTGGGAAGTTAATTCCCATAATTTGTCAATTCCTATGGGAAGTTATTTCCCTTGTCAACCAAACGACCTCTAAGAATAGACCCGGGTATGTGTGCCCTTCATTCCACAATAATATTAATGTAGGAAGTTAATTCCCATATTATTGTGGAATGAAGGGCACACATATTAGTTAGGAATGAAGGGCAAACAACACCTAAATTCCGTTTTTGTATATAGGATCCAGATCCGACCCGGGTCCGTCAGGTCTAGAAAATGAAGACCCGGATCCGGATCCGTCGGGGTCCAAAACGGGTCCAATATATTTTGCCTAATTTTTTGCAATAAATGTAATGTTCGGGTCTAAAAAATTATTTCAAACTTACGTTGTTGGTTATTAAGTTCAACCCCAAATTAACCAACTTATACACTCATATTTTGAATTAATATTATAAACAACAACAAAAAATACGATGTTACATATGAGCTAGTGAAAAAACAATGATGATGTATATAATATGAGCATTCAAAATTCATCTCTTGAAAGGGTTAATCTTTATCATTACTAACATTATCAACATTTTTAATAAAGAAACAAACAATTTTATTTTTTTTTAATAGGAAATATTAAAAAAAAAACCCGAGAATTACCATAACCCGTTTTAACCCGTGAAAATCAGAATGTAACCCGACCTGTCATTAACCCCGACCTAAACCCGATAAGAAGTATGACCCGACGTGACCCGACTCAAGCATGACCCAACCCAAACCCGACCAGTATAGGTTATGGAATTAATCTGAATTGTCCTAACCTGAGTTGACCCAACCCATTCTTACCTGACCCAAACCCGACCCGTTTACCCGAATTGACAGCTCTATTTATGGTGTTGAACAATTATGGGAGATCCGATGTCTTTTTGAGGTGTCTCTATATGTTTTGATGGACAAATTATCAATTTAAGATTTTAAGGCACCCATTGCGTGGTTTCTTTTTTAAAAAAAAAACAAATTAGATTTAATTTATATAAAAGAGAAAACATGTCCTAACTGTTTTGATCATATGGGGGTTAGAGGTGAGAATATTTCCAAATTTTGTAAAGGTAGGATTTTTTTGAGTAGAAGTGGTTCTTTCAATTTTTCCTAATTATTATATGCCTACCATTTTTTTTTTCATGTCAAATTTGATTAAAATGTGTGATTTTTAGAAAATAAGTTGTACTTTCATTAATGCTACAATTGGACTTTATACATTATTCATATAATTTTTCTTTGATTTTGTTTTGTGATTTTGTATTGAGAAAAATAATTGGACTTTATACATTATTCATATAATTTTTCTTTGATTTTGTTTTGTGATTTTGTATTGAGAAAAATAATTATGATGTGAGGACTTGTTAGATTCGTATCAACATCTACTTTTTAAATATTCTATTTTTATAATTTTTGTTAATATGTAATCAAGGATATTTACATTAGAAAGTATGCATTGACGAATTTGACTAAATGAAACATGTCATCTAATATGAAATGGATGGATATTTTAAAAAGAAATACTTCTATTATTTACAAATAAATTAGAATTCCGATTATCTAGTTATTTGGTAGAGCAAGCTCCTTCCGCGTTCAATTATTTGGGAGAGCAAAGCCCAAACACCACATCTTTTACATAATGATATATGATTGACCAAAACAAGTCACTTTTGGCCTTACTTTAATTAATCCCCCTTATTGGAGAAATCCCTACCCCACGTCCCCACTACCATGTGTTAATCGTGGAAGGGGACCAAATAAAAAAAAAAAAAAAAAAAAAAACAAAACAAAAAACACTTAATATTGCCATAACAACAATTGCATGATACAAAACATTATTGTTTTTTAACAACGTAGTAATTGAGACTTCTAGAAAGATTTCATAAGTAATTTTAAGGTTGGCGCAACATCATACATAACATTGTATTATCTTCAATGTTTCCATGATTCTACCAATGCAGTTTATGCAACCTCAGACAATTTACCTTTATTTAGTGCAATCTTAGTCATATTCCTCACTTCAAGCATACGTTTTATAACATCTTATTCTAAAATTTGCTTAACGCACTTTTCAATCTCACTCAAACTAACAAACTAATCTTCATTTGCATTCATCACTTCATCAGTAATGCAATTCATATCTCTTCCAAAATGTAAATCTTAATAAAACTTTGCTCGGCATAAAGAGGCCACGCCACCATAGACACTCCAGCATCCAATGCCTCTAAAGTCGAGTTCCACCCACAATGACTTGCACACCCACCGATTCATGACCCAACACCGCAGTCTGCGGGACCTACAACTTATAATTAGCTACATAACCCCTATCCTTAGTTGATCCAATTTTTTTTGGAGGTTTGAGTCCTTTGAAACTGGTGGCTTAGAGAACTTGGAACACTTCTCTTCAATATGAGGGGCCTGAACACTGAATACTGCACAAGTGCACATACAAAAATCTTGTTGAAATCTATTGTAGCCCACTTATGAGTGTCTCACATTGGAGAAAGATGTGAGATGGTTTCACTTTATAAGGTAGAAGAGTACCTCCTACTATTGTCAATTGATTTTAGTATGGAAGCTCCAAAGGCATGTTTGTGGACCAAACTCTTTTCCTCCTTGTTCGGGTTGCCCAGACCCATTTTATATTGTTTCAAAATTTAACATGGTATCAGAGCCCAAGTTGTGGGTCTCTTCTAAACTGGGTATTTAATTGCTACTGGAAAAGGATTTACCTCGACAGGATGTCCAGCCCTTAAGAGGATTATTGATCTGGCCTTATCCAGTTAGTTCTGAAGTTCTAAGGACACTCATAAGTAGGGATGACAATGGATCTGGACCTAACCCGGATCCAGATCCGTTTTTCACGGATTTGGGTCTTCAAATTTTGGACCCGACGAATCCGGGTCGGATCCGGGTCCGGCTGACAAAAACGGATCTGGATCTTGGTCTGGGCCCTAGACTCGGATTCAGATCCGTGGACCCGTTCTTTTTTTATTTTTCCTATTAAAAAAAATAAAATTGTTTGTTTCCTATTAAAAATGTTTATTAAAAATGTTGATAATGTTAGTATTGATAAAGATTAACCCTTTCAAGAGATGAATTTTGAATGTTCATATTATATACATCATCGTTGTTTTTTCACTAGCTCATATGTAACATCGTATTTTTTGTTGTTTATAATATTAATTCAAAATATGAGTGTATAAGTTGGTTAATTTGGGGTTGAACTTAATAACCAACAACGTAAGTTTGAAATAATTTTTTTAACCCGAACATTACAATTATTGCAAAATTTAGGCAAAATGTATTGGACCCGACGGATCCGGAACCGGGTCTTCATTTTCTAGACCCGACGGATCCGGAACCGGGTCTTCATTTTCTAGACCCGACGGACCCGAGTCAGATCTGAATCCTATATACAAAAACGGAATTTAGGTGTTGTTTGCCCTTCATTCCTAACTAATATGTGTGCCCTTCATTCCACAATAATATGGGAATTAACAAAGAAGGGCACACATATTATTTCCACAATAAATAGTTGTTTATTAAAACAATGACCGTTTAAAGGAAATGGCAAACCTTAATACTTCCCTCTGTTTTTTTGACGCTATGTTGAGAATTTAGAGAGAATATAACTTTAATTTGCTGACAATTAAAGATAACCATTTTCTAGACTAAGCATCTTTGAAATATAAAGATTATCCTCGGCTATTTCACAAAATAACAGACTAAAGGTTTTGAAGCTCAATGATAGCTTTTAACTGAGACAACAAAACAAAATCAAGAGACCTCGACTTCAATGAGTACGATTAGCCACCCAACATGTAGTCTGGAAAAATAAAAGACAATAGCAGGCCAAAAAACTGCACAAGATTAAATGTAAGATAGAAAGACTTAGTATTCCCATTTCTTCATCTCCATGCCATCAGGAGGGGTTCCATCAACCTTCTTTGCGCCCACATCCTTCCAGTTTGTTGACAGCACTGTTCCATTTGACTCCACCTGTGAATGATAGAACAAGAAATCAATTTTCCAGAAACTATAGAATCCATTTGCAGAAGCAAACCACGTCACTCAACAGATCGGAATCAATATTTATAGAAGTTCAAAGTCTTACAAAGGATTTCTGCATAGCTCTTCTAGTGTCCTCATCAGCATCTCGATATATGTCCTGGAAAAATTTGTTCAAAGCTGCATCACCATCCAATTTTTCATCCTTCTCCTGCAAGATGAGACCCAGCTTCTACTAAGTGACAATTCAAGAAAGTATATATATATATATATATATATATATATATATATATATATTTTGGAATGTAGAGAGAGCCACTAAACTAGTTGGCATCCACAAGTATATCTCTCTTAATAAGGGTACATTTGGTTTAGTTTTTGTGAGGCAACAGAACAGACAAAGAAAATAAATAACACACCAGATAACGCACAGCCGGGTAGCTATTCATACAAGTAGAGAACATGAATACAGGTGGATTCGAATGGAACTCTATTTATTTCCCCAGTTTATGTTTCAATCCACACCTTCACAAAATAATTAAAAAGAGAGAGAGAGCACATGCAAAAGGAAAGAGTAAAAAGGTCCCAATTTCTCATTCTTTTTTCCTATTTATCTGTAGAAATCCTTCACAAAGAGCATAGGTGGCCGTACAAAAGCAGGTGTTCATTAATCATTAGGATAATCCAACATTAAGTATGAACTATGAAAACGTACCTCTTTCTTCACCTGAGCTTCCAACTTGTCCCAATCCACTCCCCTTTGTTTTGAGGATGGGTAAGATGGCCTCTGTGCAGCTGCAATATTTCATAAATTAACATAATTAGAGTTCAGTTACTTGTACACAAACAACTATTAGCAAACGCAAAACATATTTTCTTAGATCAGCAAGTTAAATAGAGTACTATGGCAAGCAGAGAGCATTTCTTTTCTACTCTTCAGATAGTATAAATAACATTCATTCAAATTTGATATTAGCGCATAACTTAATCACAGTCCGGAATAATTTCTAGTAAACCTCACTTTAATCTCCATTTCAATCCTCACCCCAGAAAAACACGGGGGAGTAAGACAGCAGCACTTTCAGCATTCTACAGAAATGCTCCTAACATTATAATGGACTTGAGAAGAGGTTCATCCACAGCACAATTGACACAAAAGGCTGGATCCAGGCAAAGTTTGACTACTAATCAATTCAACCATTGACAGAAATATGATACAGGAACAAAACAACAATATTCTAGATAGCTACCAAAAATCTGATAAGCAACACTATCCACTTACGAGTTGAAATGTTTATCTTTTGGGGAACAACAACATCCTTGACATATTCCAAAGACGTCCATTGAATTGGTTCAGCTTTTGCAAGACGGATTTCAATTTTTGTGGACAAGACATCATATCTGCATTTGGCTGGAATTATCTGCCAGGATAAAACATGCAATACAACCCCAGTAAGCATATTTCAATAAGCACATTGCTTAAGATACAATTGCTCAAAAGAAAAGCATTTGTTTCCATCTTTCATCACAGCCATAATTCTAGAAGATTCAAATCGTCCTTGGCCAATAACTTTCCAGAACCTCATATTCTCTGATTTAAGGCAGCATCAAAATCACAAAGAGAAATAAGAAGATAGCTTCAAAGTATGTGATTTACCTTTCCAAATAAGCGAGGTTGAAGATGATATGGTTCTTCACCAGGAAGATCAATGGTAACACTCAGCTGAAATGCAAACAAATATTGTAAAAGTCTCATATAAACACCCCCAAAGAATTACTATGTTTCCAATTGAATACAGAAAGACTCACAATTTGTTCACCAAAGTCAACGGCAACATCTTTGGCTGGTATACCCTTTGCAAAAACAGTTACTACTACTTCCTCAGGCTTCTGATAGAATTCATGCCTGTAACATGCAGTTCATAAGGACAACCAAATTACACTCTAACGTCCAAAAGAATAGTCAATTGGAAGGAAGAAAAATAAAAAATGAATAAATAAATAAATAAATCTTGAAAAAGAAAGCTTAAGGAACCAAAAAGGACCTGAATTTTGGTTTTGATACTGGCAATGCAGTTGTTGGACTAGAATGTCCATCAACGGCAGGAGCACTGGCTGCTTGTGCATTGGTAGTATTTTCGACTGAAGGTTTTGAAAAACTGGCATTCTCTTCTGCAAGTAGCCATGAAGCACCCAAGAGTCACAAGACATAACATAGAGGTTTGTAAATTGGCTCTAAAAAAATTACTCATTATACAAAGTTAGAATATGATATCTAAGCCAGCAGCACCATGCATAGAAACTTTTACGAACTATCAAGACTTGTAATCAAGGAGAAAACATGAGTGAAATAAAGATGTATAAGATAGAAATTTGAAAGGGGGAAAAAAAAACAAGAAAAGCAATTCAACAATTTTGCTGAGCAACTTTCATGATCAATAACAGCACAATCACAAAGGGAGGTATTGAGAATTATTAAAAAAAATTGAAGAATAGTAAATACAATTTACCGGGGGAGGCTGGGGGGGGGGGTTAAACATAAACAAAATACTTCGTACCCACAATTGAAAACATGTGCTTTTGGGAAACAGAATAAACGGGAATGTCAATATTGTAGGGCTGGATTAAGCAGAAACGCAATGCTTTGTTACAGAACCTAGATAAGAAATGCAAAACATATTAGCTATACCTGCAATACACTCATCACATTCCTTGATAAAATTTTTAAATCTTGAATCTTCAGGAGCTAAGCCAGCCCCTGCTTGGAAGGCTGTCTTGGCAGTCTGATATTCCTCAAGCTTCATACACGCAGTTCTGAAAAGATAAGATCAAACCATGAGAATCAAAACACAATATCATAAAAAAATTAGACAGAATTTTCAGGAAAATAATATTAAGTAATCTAATGAATAATACACAGAAACTAATTGTCAGTACTAGCAAGAAACCATTGTCACAATAGAGCCATAACAGTCAAACAATTTTGAAAAAGCCCGACCCCTAATACATCAAAACTCATCGTGTACATCCTATATCTCCCTTAATCTCTTTATGCCGCAATATGGTCTACAAAAAGTATGTCTATGCCCTAACGCGTGAAATTTCTTTATGTACATGCTGAATCTCTCTTTATGACACAAGACCCAAAATATGTTTTCATGGAAAGTTAATAAGCATTTATAACAATGAAGATAGAAAACAAGAGATAATAAGGTAAAACTGTTGCAATTCAGTAAAAGAACATCGTGAACGAACCCTTTCCGTAGGTAAGCCTTAGCCATTGAAGAATCCAATTGGATGGCTTTGTTTGCATCAGCAACAGCCTCTGTACATAACAATAACCAATTAGTCAATTAATAAAAATTAATTAATTTCCAATACATAAAAATAGGCTCAAAGTTTAATTAAATCGCAATCAATATGTACTTTTATAGTATAGTAGTAGTAAGTAAGAATTCAATCATATTCAATAGCAAACCCGGTCAACTAAAAGAATCACATAACACAATCAACGTTTTTCGTTTCTGAAAATTGAAGAAAGATATCAGCAAGAAACACAGGTCAATTTGATCATACTAAAATAAGTCAACAATTAACAAGAAAACAGGAACAATTAAGCATTGTAACGAGAAATAAATATCAAAATTCACGAATTAGTACTTTACAACAAAAGTTGACCACAAATTCAAAAATCCAATAAAAACCCTAGAATTGAACAATTAACCAGCAAAATTCATCAAACTTTTTATAAATCAAAACTTTAAAAATACAGCAACGATACGATGAACAGTATACACTATACTGTATCACTTAACTAATTATTTTTTAAAATAAAATTAGTCAATCAAAACAATTGAAAACAAATCTGGCATATAAAAAAGATGAAATCGAAGAAAGAGAAAAGGCAAACCAGTGAAGTTAGCGAGTTTGATGTTGGCTTGAGCACGGTCGGCAAAAAGTTCGGCGTTATTAGGGTTCAAATCAATGGCTTGAGAGTAGAGTTCGACGGCTAATTCGAAGTGGTCGTCGATGAAAGCTTCCTTAGCCTTGGTCTCGAGATCCGTCGCCATTGTTGAATAGTCTTCGACCTTCGGAACTCTCTGGAAGGTTGAGAGGAGAGGAGAGAGAAAGAAAGAGAAAGAGAGTTTGACAGGCGATTGACTTGACTTATAATTGTGGATTGATAAATAAGAGGAGAGGGTATTATGGGTATTTATAATATTGTAAACCTGCCTTTTGTAAGTTTTTGCCAGGAAATTTAGAGGGGATTAACTAATTAATTTTAGGAAATTGCTTTGTTTTGTACAAAAATAAGGAAAGTCTTATGTCTTATGTCTCATGATTAGATAAGAAGTTTGATTAAGTATTATGTGACCTAATTTGAGTGTACTTAATACTTCTTCCGTCCCATAAGTATTAGGGCAATTTACTGTTTATGACATGATTTAAAACGAAATTATTACTTTAACTTTGTACTTTAAAACTATGTAAAAAGATGATATTTAAAAGATTGGTGTACCTTGTATACTTTAATCAAATCTAATACTCCGTAATAGCTTCTCTTAGCACAAATTGTACATGGTTAAGAAAAAAATGTATATCAACTTCTTTTAATGGTTGTGGAGTTTTTGTTAAATTCGTCTCGATATACAGCTTCACAATATCAAATTATAATTCAAAATATTTTTAACTTTTATATAATTTAAGATAAGATATTTGTGGGTTAAATTGTGTTCTTGAAAGCGTAATATTATAGTTTTCTAATGGGTTTTATAATATAGTATATTAAAGGCATTGTTGGCCTAAAGAGTAGACTACGGAGTACTAAATACCGCCATAAAACCAATGATTATAGTTATATAAAAAATAAAATAAAAAAAAAAAAAAAAAAAAACTAACTAATTTAGGAACCAAATAAATCTCAACTTTGATATGAAAAGGAAAAAAGGAAAAACAATAGGAGTATTCTGAACAAATCAAGATAGATAATAATTATTGCATGATTTGCATCCACCAAGTTTTATGTGGTTTGATCCTTACTAGAGAGTTGCAACCTTTAATTTAGTATTAAAAATCATATCATATGTTGTCTTTTATTCATTTGTTTTTTTGTTAGATGATTTTACAACAATCTTTTGAAAAATGACTGTCATATTGTTTTAATTGATATATAATATGATCAGTTCATTTTATTTTAGATTTGATTAAAATTTATATTACATTGTAGATATTATAAGACTAATTGTGGCTATTTTATAACGATAGATCAAAAATTTGTTGATAATACTATTTAATACCATTAATAAAGTAATATAATTGATTATTTGAAGAAAAAAATATGTCAATTATGAATTATATAATCATTTAAATATTATGATAGTCATATTTCAAACAACTATGGTAAAATTTTCATTTTTGGCTTAAATAAAATTGATTTAAACTATCTTAACTTATCGACATATTAATATTTTCTTAACTTATTTTTAACCGATTTTAGTTTTTCTCTTTAAATGCAACCCGTTAGTACATCAAAGCTAAGAAAGGTAATGTTCCAATCCTTGATCAACATAGTGTATTTTAAACTGTTTTTGTTGCATGAGACACGACCAATACTTTGCTTTTCATTTTGATTCTCTGTTTTCCTTTTGAATCTAGGAAGAGTGTTCATAAAATAACTAAGATTTTATTACATGCTTGTTATTTTAAGTAAGAATCTGAAAACACAAAAAATTATGAAAAGGTAGATACTCTAATGTGACTTTTTAGCTGTAATAAAAAAAGAAACGAAATATGCTTTAGAATTGCCATTACAAGCATTCTGATTGCAAGAAAAGTTAAATTCTAGACTTCTACCAATAGCACATAACTTGCCCTCTCTTTTCTCATAACAATTATTCCTTCCCACTTTTATTCATGAAGATCCCAAAGCCCGTAGAGAAGTTCCTTTGGCCTATCCTTTTAGGAATATAAGAGAGTAACTCATTGTTATACACTTTTATCACATAGATCATGTGATACAATTATATAATTATACAATTATTTTAATGATATTTCTAGATAGAATTATGTAAAACATTTACATTTGAATATAATCTTATTAGGGAGTTTAAGTTATTTTATTACTCGTAAGTCTTAATTCTTCCGTGTATTAAAATGTTGTGTTGTTATCGTGTATCCAGTAAATAATCAAACAGTCTTTCAATAATATAATTAGGTTTCTTCCCGTGCCATGCACAATACTTTTCAATAATTGATTTTAAAAACATGACAAAATTAAAAAATGATAAAAATATCATTTGTTGATTTAATATTCACATTTTATTATTTAAGCCCGTAACTTCTATTACATGATTAAAAAATCAAGAAATTAATATATAATTTTTTTTAATAAACGTATATAATTTATAATATGTCTTTCATTCCTTAAAAAAATTGTCCACATCCACATGTCACAAATTACTTGTATGTTAAGAATTTTATTTTTAATTTTTTTTTTTGGTGTTCCACCCGGTTCACCCTTTTGGGCTAATCTGGATTCGGGGATCAGTTTTGGATGGTTAGGTTCCAATTAGTTGTCAATATTTTTTATTTTTTTGGAAAGCTAAATCAAATCTTCTAATGTAATATCTTTCATATGTAATTATTACTTATATGTAGAAAGATTTTTTCTATTAAAAAAAAAAATGTAGAAAGATTTTTTCCTTTTATAACTTTTTTTTTCAAAAATAAATAAAATAACAAGATAAGGGACTCACTAGAAAATGACACATGTTATTACTGGTGTGTCTTTTAGTATATAGTATTGATTGATTGATTGATGAGATTTTATGAGTTTATGATGCTGAACCTTACCCAAAATTTAACATATCTCCTCCTCCTTCACTCCCTTCCACAATGGCTAGTCAGCTATCCAAACTTCTTTTCATCCTTAATTACTTTTATACGGAGTACATTGTTAACCGATTTCTTTATTTAATAAACATTTGAGTCAAAAGTTAATACTCTCCATATTCTATAATTAATATAGAGTATAATTTGACTTTCTTACTATTTATACATGGAGCTAGTATGAGCTTTGATTATAGTTTATTTGTACTAATGTACTTTAAAAATAGATGTTAACTACCCTAAAATTCAATAATTATAGATATCACTATCTATCAACATTTTTTTGTCAATGTGGCCCTCTTGTTTGAACGTCAAACTTTAATTTAACACAGTTCATATCCATAGTTCAATTGTAATTTGAATTTTGGTTGCCCTTATAAAACCTTAACATAATTTATTTTTTCTAAAATTTATAAATTTTGAGATTATTTTTCTAGTAATAAGGTAAACAACCAAATCTTTCGTGTTTTAAATGTCTTCTTAAATGCAAGCAAACTCTAAAGTCAGTACTCTACAAATTCAAGCTACCAAAAGCTCTAAAAATGAGATATATTTACCCCGTAAAACTGAGCTCAAATGGTTAAGTACACCATATTTTATAATTTTCTCCAATTTCTACTAAAACTCCGCACATAGAGAAATTGAAATATTTAAAAACGAAGGGTGAAACCTGTTCATATTTACTGAACTGATTGGAGCTGAAATAAACTAAATTGAATTGAACTGAACTGAAATGAGATGAATATTTTAGGAGAGAAGGAAATTATAAAGCTGAATTGAAATTAAGCTGAAGTGAACTTACTCCTTAATCCATAAAATTGAGCTCGAATAGTTAACGAGCCAATTCGTCTCATAGGCCGCATTTGGACACATTATACACACACGAAGACCCCTTAGGGTCCTAGACACACATCTTGAGTTCTGCTGGTTCATCACTGCACTTTCAGTGTCCCTTCCACAAAACCCTCTCATTTCCAACTTCGAAGCATCCAACCACATTTTCCTTACAAACGCCACCATTTTGGAAATTTAGGGCACCGAAATCGACGAGAAACTGCTGAAGAACATCACCTTATCTAGGTAACAAGCTCAATCTCTCTCATATTCCAAAACCCTAATTTCATCAAATTGCCACCATTTTGATACTTGTAATTCAAATTTGATTTACTGGTACCGAATTGATTAATTTTTGCTCGATTTTCTATTTTCAGGGTTAGAGTTTAGTGTAATTTTTTTGGATTTGAGCTATTTGGTATTGAAATGTCTACTTTAACGAGTCACAAATTGTGCTTGAAAGATTCCATTACTTTCAGCCGCCCTCGCTCTGCCTCTCCATATGCCTGTAACAGGTACCTTTTTAAAATTATTTCGATTTTTTGCTATAATGTTTATATTTATACGTTGAATATAGTGTTTATTGTTTGAGGTTTAGGAGTTTGTTTTCTTGTCAGTAATTTTTGTTTATCGTTTAATTATAAAACTATTGTTGTCCTTGGAAATAATTATTTCGTATCATAGATAGATGCCGGTGACTGGTGATAGACTACATTAGGCTTTCTTTCGGAGTTCGATTGCTATTAGCTTGGGCACCTTGATTTATGAACTTGAAACTGGGGTTCCCTTTCCCATTTTTGGGTTAGGTGTCATGTTTTGTGTTAATGATCAATATGGACCTTAGGCCTTTAGGAGATTGAGAGCATGAGGGACTTTCCCCAACTTTTTTTGGGTAAGATTATGGTTTTTGGTGGCCATTGGAGATGAGGATGACGGACAACGGGACATTTAGCAAGTGATATGGAAACATGTCAAGAGCATGATTTATAGCCTTCAATAATGGGTTTGTATGGGAGATTTTGTTTTGGTGGCTTATTTTAGATGGTCCTTTTTCGAATGCAGTTGTCATTGGAGGTTACTAAATATCCTGAAGATTCCCCCTATAGCTCAGGCAAGACTTCTCATTGGTGCTAGGAATGGGTCCATTGTGATCTCCGAGCTCTAAACTTCGGGAGTGTAGATTTTAATTTATACATCCCATGTGTTTCCAGGAATTATAATTTTTTTTGTGGAAATTGTGAGGGGCTTTTTAGCTTGTTTGGGAATAGAGATTTCTTTTACCTTGACTGAAATGTGTCGAATACATGAAACATGGAACTTTATTAATCCAAGGTAATAAGAATGCCAAGTTTAGGTCTTTATAGTGTGTAGATTGGGACCTTACCGTTTTATGCTTGGTATTTTTATGATATGAGATTATGAGCCCAAGATTCTGTTCTCTAGATTTTTTTCCCTGCTTGTAATAAAATGTTTGTTCATCATCCAACCGTTTGTCCTTTCTTTTTTCTTTTTTCCCTTGCAGAGTGTATTTTAGGTGGAGGTCCCCGCAAGCTGCTGCCGTTGCTAATTTCCATCTCCCTATGCGTAGTTATGAAGTTAAGAACAGGTAATATATCATTTTTAGTTGTAAGGGATATGTCTTGCTAAGTCTTGCCAGATAGCCTTTTTTAAAAATTTCTGAGTTTTGATTACATGTACATCTCTATTCAAGCATGTGATTCATTGAGTCTATCAGCAAGGCACAACCTAACTCTAATACATACCTCCCTCTGTTTTGAAGAAGTCAGTCAGGTATGAAATGTTTTGGAGCTTTTGGTGCACCCAGAACATGTCCCAAGTATGCTGGGCAAATTTGGTTTTACACATAATGATCTTACAACAGTCCTTGTGCATCGTTGCAAGGTCTAAGTTAGAATTTATGGGGCTTTTGTTTTAATCAATTAAGATGTATTGTCTTGTCTATCTTTTCAAAAGTACTAATAGCTTGTTTCCAAGCAACATACTTTAAGAATCTAGGGGCATATAATTTGAGAGATTGTTGATGTTCATTTGATTGGAGATTTTAATCGTTACCTAAAGTTGTTTGATTATGGTAAATAGTGTGCCAGACTGCCAGCTAGCTTGTTTCTGATGACAATGTGGCCTGGATGTTATTCAAATTAGCTGTACAGTAGTTTAACGTTTTTGGCTGAGATAATGGGGGATTGATTTTCAAAGGAGGAAAAAAAAAAACTCTGTACCTGCTTGATAAGCAGTGATGGGCTGAAACAGAAAAGAAGAGTCGAAAGTAGGCTTTAAGTAATTTTTATCCTACTCTGGCCCACCATATTAATGACTAGATATTTGTAATTAGTTGGCTAGCACTCGTTAGACGGAACTGTGCAATCCTTGCTGTTGAGTCATTCATTTCTCCTGAGAAAAATGTTTTCCGGGTTATTGCGATGTAGCTCTTGTTGTCGTATAGATAATAAGATGATCTTTCGATTTGCTGAAGTAGGAGCTGGCTATCCTCAGATCATAGGACACCAGGAAAGCCAATTGCTGTTCTGTATTATTGAGTTCAATAGGCAATTGCCCCAATGAACTCTGGCATGACCAACTGTTCTAGCCCTATATGCCCATTAGTCTCCTCCTGTCTTAATTTACTCGCTTAAGTGGATGCCCAGTATCAGCTTAGTTTACTTTGCAAATGAATTTGACTTTTGTATATGCTTAATAATGTTCTTGTTATGTGGTAAAGAATCAGAACTTGATAGGATTTGGGCTAGATATATACATTTCAGTGAGGCTGGATTTTAGTGAGATACAAACATGAAGATAAACCATAAACTTAATCTTTGCTGCATGTACTGATGAATGATGAGGACAATGTTATTAAATCTGTGCTGCATGTGATGATGAATGATGAGGACATGTTACTTTTAATAAAAAGAAAAAGAAAGAGAAACAATGTGTATTTTTAAAAGCTGTGAGGTTATTGTCTCATTTTGTATCTAAAGAAGTAAATGACTATAATTACAGCATTTTCATACTCCTTCCTTTTTTACCCTTGTGAACTACAATTAAACTTTTGGATAGCTGTTGTAGTGTAGATGTATTATAATGTTAAGTTTGGTTTTAATTTCAGGACAAATGTGGATGACATTAAGGCCTTGAGACTCATTACTGCGATTAAAACCCCATATCTACCAGATGGAAGATTTGATCTTGAGGCTTATGATGCATTAGTGAACATGCAGATCAATGGGGGTGCTGAAGCTGTTATTGTTGGTGGTACAACCGGTGAAGGGCAGTTAATGAGCTGGGACGAGCACATTATGCTTATTGGTCATACTGTCAACTGTTTTGGCAGTAGAATCAAAGTGATAGGGAACACTGGCAGCAACTCAACGCGAGAAGCAATACATGCTACTGAACAGGGGTTTGCTGTTGGAATGCACGCTGCACTTCACATCAATCCTTACTATGGCAAGACTTCCAAGGAGGGTATGATTGCTCATTTTGAAAGTGTGCTCTCTATGGGGCCAGCCATTGTATACAACGTACCATCTAGAACAAGTCAAGATATTCCTCCTCAGGTGATGCATTCTCTAGCACAGAGTACTAACTTTGCTGGTGTTAAAGAATGTGTAGGTCATGAAAGAATTAAGCAATACACAGATAATAAGATTGTGGTTTGGAGTGGAAATGATGATCAGTGCCATGATTCTCGGTGGTTATATGGGGCTACTGGAGTTGTATCTGTTACTAGTAACTTAATTCCTGGCTTAATTGGGCAACTAATGTTCAAAGGGAAGAATTCATCACTTAATGCCAAGCTTATGCCTTTAATCGAGTGGCTTTTTCAGGAGCCGAACCCTATTGGCTTGAATACAGCTTTAGCTCAACTTGGAGTAGCAAGGCCAGTATTCCGCCTTCCCTATGTACCTCTTCCGCTGGAAAAGAGAATTGAATTTGTTCGTATAGTGAAGGAAATTGGGCGAGAGAACTTTGTTGGTGACAAAGATGTCCAGGTCCTTGATGATGATGATTTTATCTTGCTGGGTCGGTACTAAACTCTTTGATGTTTGTAGCAGTGCATTGTTGGTAGAATCAGGAAATGTGTGTGGAAATGGGGTTTTAGGAATATCAGCATTCTGTTTCTTCTTTCTGCTTGTTTCAGAGTTTGCTTCACTACGCTGTTAATGGTTTTTCTGTAACTTATGTAATGAGTGTCAGAATGGTAGGGGTAGATACCAAAGTTTTGTTCTTTATATTTGACTAATTTACGAGATTTTGGCCTTTGCGCTTCACTGCTCCCTTCAACTTATTCCATCCCTTGGGTCTGTGGGCATGTACAACAGCACAAGCGCTGAATTCCTCCTATGCTAATAAGATATTGCTGCAAGGATACCAGTATGTCTTCTCTTACTGATTCTTTAATAGTCCAATACTCTTGAGTACTTGTATGAATTTACTAGTTTGCCACATTATCTATTCTCATATTAGTGTCTTAAGGTTAAACGAACCTATCAAAAAGTTATTTACATTAATATGCAAAAATCACAATATAGTGCATAATTGCATTGTTTTTTTTGGACAAACATGTATATTATGAAAATGAAATGGCTAGATAATTTGAATTGGGAGGGGATAAAGGATATTGAGGTTAACGCTGGCAGGCGTGGCTCCTGGGTGGGGGTGGGTTGGCGGAGGGCGGGAGAATGTTGCTGCATTCAGGGAAATATGTTAAGGTTTTGTCTAGTTTGTGTTGGTGGCTTAATTTAAGCTGGTGCAACATAGGCGCCTGTAGGGCTGTAGCAGCTACCTCAAAACTGCATCCTTTCAAATTTGATTATGCTTAGAGTGGGGTGATAGTGGACACTGGCAAGTGACCCAAGTTGAGCTAGGTGTGTAAGGATGAGCTGTATTAGAAAAAAAAAAAAATGAAGAAAAGGATAAGCTAGGAAAAAAAAATAATATTATCCATTTAACTACCTGGGAATCTGGCTAAATAAAAAAAATACTTGTAATACAGTATAATTCTTTTTGTCCTTTTCTTTTTTGAAGCTTATTCATCTTGTCCTTCCCAGCTATATATATTTCTTTCTAAATCCCTTTTCTTTTTGAATTTGTGGATAATTTCTAGCCTTGATTTGCTCATTTTATTTTTTGTTGATATAAAAAGTGTTGGAATTGAGCGACTTGCCACATTAATTACTAGTAGATTGTATCTTCAGCTAGAATTGGTTATTGATATCATTGCTGATCAGTGGTCACAAATTCACAATTCATAATACATGGTATTCTATTTTATTTTAACATCCAGCGAACTTAAGTAGGTTTCTTGTATCCTTTTGTTCCTTCATACTCTAACTCCAATCTGAAGTCTTGTCCTATGGGCATCCCTAGATCAGAAATTTCTGAGACAACAAAACCCCCCTGGTTGTCGGAACTCGATCTTAGTCGTAACCCTTTGTTTTTCTTTGTTACTCCAGCACCCATCTGTACTGTATATTCCTTTACCTTAACTCTTCTTTTGAGACCTAGAATGGTTATTTTATCCAAGACCAATCTCTGGCTCATTGCATATCCACTATGCACAACATGGGATGAGATTGTGCCATTGTTTGTCCCTGATTCTGCTAAAAAGCTCACCAAGCTCCATCTTTCACTCTCGCCTCCCATATTCATTTCAACCCCGTCATCTAAGAAAAGCTCCCCGGTGCTGGCTGCATGATCGCTCATAACTACCAGGAGATGGAAAGGTGTGCTCCGTGCAGCTTGAGTTGTCATGGCTTCTCCTTGCATAGCCACAATATTACCTGATATAGATCACAGGGAAAATAGGTTAGGTAGAGGAAAATCTGATCAACCTGTCCCAAACCCCCACAAATCTATATATGATGATCTCGAAAATACACAGAAGTTGGTACAAAAGGACATTTTAGAATTGAAAATTAGATTGACCTATCCAAACATAACTCGACCGACTCAGTCACATATGGAACTTTACAGACCCTGTTAATAGTTGGGGGATTCATACTGGTCCTGAGTTTCAGTCATATTACCTTCATGGATGTGAACATTGATATCGTTAGGAGGTGCACTGAGATTAGTATTGCTTCCTGATGATACACTCACTGAAGAAGTGTAGTTGAAAAGATTGAACCAGTTTCCTCTTGGGAAATATGCATTAACAGATATTGCTCCAGGTTCTAGAACAGGCGAAACCATGATTCCTCTTCCGATGAGGAACTGTGAGCTAATTCCATAAGTTGCGATGTCCTCTGGAAAGGTAAAGAACAGAGGTCGCGCAATTGGGGTTCCGCTCAAGTTGGCCTCATACATCAATGTGTAGAAGTAGGGGAGGAGCTGGTAGCGGAGTCCCAACACTTTCCTTGCTGTAGTGGCAACTGATTCCCATCTATAGAGCTCCTGATAAGTAGAATCACGAGTTGAATGATCCCTCGAAAAGGGGTAGAAGGCTCCCAGCTGCATTTAAACGAACATTTCTTATAAGTAACCTAATTGGCTAACACTACAATATGAAGTTAAGAATACAATGCAGAATACTAGCTTCATTCCTTCAATAAAAACCCATTATCTGGTCTTACTAGCTGTCTAGCCCCAATCCGAACTTTTTACCCCTTATCTGAACTTAATTGAGATGTGTGAATTTTATTGGTGTAGCAATAAGAACTTATTGAATGTTATTGTATCAACTTCCTAGCCCTTATGTGAGCTTTAGTATTGAAAGTGAAAAGAATAAAATCTCTGACATACTCTGAAGATCCAAAAGTATCAGTGATATATACCTGTATCCATCGACGACAAAGCTCTTCTGTTGTATTTTCAGCAAAACCACATATATCTGCTCCAATCATTGGCATCCCAAATAGTCCAAAGCTTAACATAGTTGGAATAGAATACCTCAAATCATCCCATCTCGCGGCATTATCTCCAGTCCAGTGTGCAGTATACTTCCCAGAGCCAGCAAATGTTGACCTCGAAAGTAGAAATGGCCTTTCCTTGCTGGTTGTAACGAGTGCTTCACGAGTGGCTTGAGATTCAAGAAAACCATAGAGGTTATGAACATTATAGTCCGTAACATTACCATAATGCATAGCTGTTGCTGGAATAGTCTTGCTTATAATGGGTACGCGACCTCCAGAATTATTGATCTTATATGGTGGATCATCAAGGGAAGACCCAGGGGTTGGTGCAGAAGTTATAAAGTTCGAAGCTTCATTCATGTCAATCCAGATGCCATCAAATGGAATAATATCTCGAAACCTCTTAATCTCATCAATCCAGAAATTTTTTGCAGCAGGATTTAGAAAATCAGGGAAGTAAACTGGTCCTGGCCAAACAGTTCCTAGGTAAGGCTTACCATCGCGCTTGATGAAGACATCAGCTTGCATCCCTCTGATGAGAGTTCCGTATGACTTATTTGTATTGATCCCTGTCATAAAAAACAGAACAAAACTTGGCAGATTAAAAGCTTGTGGAAGACCTGTAAACTTTCAGACAACAAAGATTCTGATAAAATCAGTCTGCTGCTGAAGTGCTGAGTTTGTCAGTTGAATTACCAGGATCCAAGATTGGAACATATCTTTGGCCGTTCTTGTGGAGTTTACTAACAAATTGCTGCATCTTGTCCTGAGGGAAGTTTACAGGATCTAGCGTAAAATCTTTGTAGGCGTCCATGTAATCTATATCAGTCCACATTACATCCAAAGGGATCTTAGCTTCTGCATACTTATCTACCACGGAATTGATCTCGTTTACATCATGATAACCCCACCGGCATTGGTGAAAACCTGAAATGTGAGAAGATTGCAAATATGTATGCTTAGTTCCCTTCAATTCATTTGCTGTTGTCAGAACTCAGAAGCAAAGTAGAGTTTGGAAGATTATAAAGTCACATTATCAAATATCATAGCAAACCTTTCATTACAGACGATGTACGTAATATACAAGAATAAGCAAGAATTTTGGATGAGTGAATGGATTACCGAAAGCCCAATAAGGCATTGGAGCAGGGCGGCCGATGAGTTTAGTGTACTGATCCACAACCGCGGCTGGTGTTGGACCAGCAAAGACGTAAAGGTCAATAATACCTCCAATCACCTTGTAAGTAATTCTATCACCAGTGTACTCAACATCCATCCCATTGCTATTCATCAGGAAAACTCCATGTGTGGAACCTACTGCCGGTGAAGACCGAACATCCATATAAAATGGGTGAGACCCATACAAGTTAAGGTCCCTATTGAAGCTAGCAATGTCTGCATTCCAGAGAGTGAGAGTCTGGCTATGAGCCAGCTGAAAGTCAGGCTTCGTGTGCTCTCCAAGACCATAGAGGTGAGCCTGTTGGGCTGGGAGGGAGGAGGAGAGTTGGAGGTACTGATCCTTGAAGACGAGGAAGGTGTTGGGATTGGATTGGATGGGAGTGGTGTCGAAGAGGATGTCGTGGTTGGATTTACGGGAGACTGAAAAACCGAAGGGGGAGGAGTGGGAAAGAGTGAAGGTAAGGTCTGAGTGAGGGTGGGAGAGGACTGTGATGTTGGATTGGTTTTGGTGTTGAAGGGTGGAAAATAGCGGTGGAGATGTTGGAGGGGGTGGGCGTGGGACGACGTCGTTGGGGATCTCCCATCTATGGTTGTTCGCGTCAGTGATTCGGATCCTCAAGGTGTCATCCTCCTCTAAGCTGCAAGGTGAGTTTGGGAGGTTAGCTTAGCCTGGAATCAGAACAAGCTGATATAAGAAATTATACAGTATATATTGTTGTGAAAATGTATAATTAATATTAATACTAATACTAATATAATGAATATAATTGGAATGAAATAAAATAATCAATCGAATAAATGAGTGCTACGTGTATTTTATTGCATATTATAAAGAAGAATTTCACATTTATATACTAATAACAATGACTTGAGTGTTACTCTATATTTGTTATTTTCGCTCTTACTGATTAAAAATTAGGAGCGTTGCATTTTAATTTCCTAGAGGATTAGTGGCTCTATTTTATTATAAATGGTTGCAATAGATTAATAAAAAAAAGAACAGAAAAAATAGGTCTGAGTACCTGGCAGTGAGGCCAAGTAACTTAACATCAGTGCCATAAACAGAGGAATTTCTGATAAGCTGCAACAAAGCACTCAATGACTTTCCAGAAGTATCATCAACCTTTGCATACTTAACCTCATATCCATACCCTATCATTTCATCATTTTTATGTTCTGATGCCGTTGCTCCTACGACCGTCATGCTCAACACTAGCAGTACCACTACTGCTAGTGTCGAGCAGGCGAGTTGCGGCGACACCTTAGACTGTGCCATATGCCTTATTGGCTGCTCCCTTCCTCTACGATCAATATATCTAGTTTTGGAGACTTTCAGAAAGACCAATACTGAATGATTCTTTCTGAAAACAAAGTAAATTTATAAGGAGTTGTGCTAATACAATTGGTAACATCTACTGTATGAACTATCTAGTCACAAATTTCAAGAATTGGCCCTCATTTCAAGCTTATTTTCACAAAAACAATAATAATCGAGATACAACAAAAGCCACCATATCATCAGATCATAGTCATCAGATATGGGTACTTTTTGGATTTACTATAATTAAATTGATGAATAAATAAGCAATCTGTTTTAAAAAAAGTACTCTACTATAATTAGCTGAATGAACAATAAACAATTTTAGCCATATTCAGAAAATGACAAGATAAAAGTAAATATTGTTATGGTTTGTTATAACTTTAATACAATTGTGATGATGCAAAGTTATTGAGTTATTTAATTATTTATAATTCTAATTTAATTGAAAAAAAGTACTAGTAAATGGTTTGTTTGGTCAACTTTGAGTGCAAATTCCAATTGGTGATAAGCTCTTTTGACTACTACGCACAACACCCAATTAAATAGCAACACATGTCACAGATTGGCCCACAAGCCCACTAATATCAATGGTATCCAATAGGCCCAATGGCTTTTTTTTGGTAATTGGCATGCTTAATGGACCATAGACCCACAAATCCACAATGAGGTTGTGAAAGAATAGCGGGAACCCAGCACTATAAGAGTCTGTTCTTATACGATTATTTCAGTTCAGTTCAGCTTCTAATTTTCTTCTCTTATAAAATATTCATTTTAGTTCAGCTCAGTTCTAAAAAGTTCAGTCCAGTTCAATTCAGTTCAGCTGATTTCAGTCAATGAGAACAAGCCCTAAGTCTATAATCGATTGGGAATTTACTAATTTAGGCTTAAGGCTAAGAAAAACTATCATCAGACCAGTTAATAAATTCTAGAATTGGTTAAACAAACCATATCAAATTAAAGTAAGTTGGGTTGCGTTAAGCAGTTTTATTTTTCACAATAAAATTTTTCTTAAAAAAAAAAACCTTCATATAACTATGGTATTAGAATTGAAAATTTCTATTTCTAACATCATGGTTTTATATACACTTTTAATACCTCCTACCTTAAAAAATGTGAAGACATAAAGTTTTGCTTGTAAACCTTTAATTAGCTTAGTCCCTTTATGTTTGCCCCAACCTTAAATTAGTTTCTATAGTGTACTTACTTCATCACTTATTAATATTTTGATAGAAAATAATAGTGGGTCCAAAATACCCTTTTTGAAAGGAAAATAGTGGTCCTTATATAATGTGAAGTAAAATAAAAACTTCATCTCAAAAAGAAAAGTAGAGCAAAAATTAAGGACGGAGGGAATAGCAGGATAAGTCTCATATATACCTTATATCATTCAATTTTAAAAAAGATTTATTACAATTTTACTTCCACATCCACAAATTAATAATAATGCTTCAAGAAATCTGACAATTTTTTCATAATTTCATAAAAAATACACCATAGGATTTGCTTTAAAAGTGATAAACAAATGACATTATTATATATATATATATCTATTAATTCGTATAAGATTACAATTTCCAACCACACCATTCTTGCTAAAGGGATGCAAATATCTTCTCCCTAATACTTACTCGTACTACATAATAGCATGAAGATCTCACATGCATGTAATAATCAAAATCAGAAATGTGACACAACTTAACTTATTATTGATGAATATATATACATATGATGATTTTAATATAAACCCAATATAGCAAACAACAATAAAACTTACTTGGAAATGGATCGCCTTGAAGAAAACCTCGTTTCGACGAAAATGTCATATATAGAATACTGCTGTTGTATGTGTAATTGCTACGTACAGTTGCTAGGCTGCTTATATAGTAGGAAAAGGGACGCAAGTAAAGCCCATGGTATTGAAATACATTGTTGCTTGATATCGTACAAATGGAGTAGTGGTATTTAGGTGCGTATGTATTTAGGTTGGAAGAAATCGAAATTGGCTTCTAGTGATTAGTGAAGCTGGAAATGTGTAAAGCATTCTACAATGGAGTGCAAGCAATGTCTCGATCAGTAAATGGGATATGCCAAGATTAAATCCCAAAATCTGTATAAAAGCATTTTTTTATTTTGGAATATTTCAAAATAACCTTCCGTCTCATATCTATGTACCATTTTATATACTTCTTTCCCTTTTCAATATACTTGTTTGATCATGAATAACTGTGTCAATGTATTACTAATAATAAAATGAAATTAATATTTGGAAATTTATCAGAAAAATCTTTTTAAGTGGTTAATTTAGTGACAAAGGTCCTTATATAAAAAAGTGACAAATAAGGTCATTTTATCACACTTAGGTTATGGTCCTTTGACCGAATTCCGGTCATTGACTTATTATTATTATTATTATTTTAATTTCGGCCAAATCAACCTTCAAAAATTTCTTTCTCTCTTTTCTCCTTTTCCCTCCAACTCAACTCTTATTTCTCCTTTATCCCTCCTCTCTGCGAACCCTAATTATTAAGAAACATCAATTCAACAATATTCGAATTTAGTCCGTCCCATTAAAATTAGGAAAATTTCACATTTGCTACCAGCAAAAGGACCCTATTTCACATTTGCTACCCCTTTAATTTTTTATTTTATATTACTACCACCCAAACACACTAACTGTTATAATCACTACCACTTTACTTACACCGTTAGTATTTCCGTTACCACCACCCAACCACCGTCCAACCACCACTCCTTCCCACCCACCAGCTGCCAATCCGCCGCAACCACCACTCACCGTCCAGCCCAGCCACCAAGCCACTGCCATAGTTGCCTGAGCCCAATCCCCTGCTGCCCGCGACTCCGACCACCCTGATTGTCGGCGCTGGCGTCGCATTCCCAGCCCCTCGAAAACCCGATCAACCCCTCTCTCCCCACCTCAATCTCAGCCCCTCTCCCCTCGAAAAAATTAAAAAAAAAAAGAAAAACCTAAACTACCCAGCCACCACCCCCGCGCCACCACCCCCTTCCTCCCCAACTCACCGCACCCCTCCTCGAAACCACCACCCGCGTCGCACCACCAGCCCCAACCCACCTGAACCCTCCCCCTCCCTTTCCCGCAACCGTGTCGCCCCCAAAAACCCAAAACCCTCGTCCCAAAAAAAGGCCAAGAATCTGGCTTTAAAAGGCCGAAATCGGCCGGTTAAGGCCACTGAGCCCCAAAACCGGCCGATTTCGGCCATTTGTGGCCAGATTCGTGGCCGTGGTGGGATCTAGGATTTTAGTTTTGGTGGTTTTGGGGCGACGCGGTTGCGGGAAAGGGAGGGGGAGGGTTCAGGTGGGTTGGGGCTGGTGGTGCGACGCGGGTGGTGGTTTCGGGGAGGGGTGCGGTGAGTTGGGGGGAAGGGGGTGGTGGCGCGGGGGTGGTGGCTGGGTAGTTTAGGTTTTTCTTTTTTTTTTTTAATTATTTATTTATTTAATTTTTTTAAATTTATTTATTTAATTTATTTATTTATTTTTTTAATTTTTTTGGCCAATAATAACACGACACGTGTCGTTATGGACCCACTTAACGGAAAATCTAACGGATTCCGTTAAGTGGTAGTAATTATGAAAGTTAGTGTGTTTCGGTGGTAGTAAAATAAAATAAAATTTTAAAGGTGTAGCAAATGTGAAATAGGGTCCTTTTGCTGGTAGCAAATGTGAAATTTTCCTTAAAATTAAAGACAATTTGAATCACATATTCACATCAAGTGAAAACTTTGTTGTTAATATAATGTGGGTTGAATATAATAATCCCAAAAAAGTGGGAAAAGAATTTTTAAAAAAGAATTTTTAAATGTATTTTTGGTTGGAAAAAAAGTCACTGACTGGAATCCGGTTAAAGGACCCTATTTACAACCCACTTGTGATAAAAGGACCTTATTTGCTGCATTTTTTTTTTTAAATACAAAGACCTTTACCATAAAGTCGACCTCTTAAAATGACCTTTTTTGACTATTTTTCCTTAATATTTCGCGAAATATATATTTAAATGAAGATAACAATATTTATATTGAGAATAATTTACGGTTAAAATTTAAAATTTGACCTTCAATGGAGAAGCATGCATACCATTAGACTATTAGAGGATTGGAAGAAAGTCTGATTATTCTTTACATTAGTGGTCTTTCTCATCATGTAAAATTTAAATTTTTGCTCTTTTTATAGGGTATTTTTTAATTTATAATAGCATTAAGTGAGATATAACCTTTACAAATATTGTTAACTTAAGAATTCTGTAGTGGATACAATTTCAAAGTAAAGACTTTTTAGTTGTTACATACACTTTACTTGAAGATGATAAAAATAAACTACTCATACTAATCACATAGAGACATTATCTACCAATTCAATCTGGCATATTTTACCGATTAAACAAATGCTCATTGTATATTGGTAAATGGTAATAAACTAATAATACAACCCTGATGCTTACATATACGTAGTATAATTAGGGGTGTTCAAATCCGGGTACCCGGGTTTTCGGGTACCCGAAAACCCGGATACCCGGAGTTTCGGGTAGTTGGTAATTTGTCCCATGTCCCGACCCGAATTATTCGGGTCGGGACATTGGGTACCCGGATTTTCCCATTCTCTCATTCTCTAATCGGCATTCCCTCATTCTCAAAAAGCTCAAACACTCAATTACCAAAAAAAGCAGGCATACAAGCATAATATAATCATAAACATCACCAGTTAAAAATCTAAGAATGAATCAAATAACCTCAATCAAACAAATACTTTGTAAATTAATAATCTTTTAATAAAATTCAATTACAAGAATAAGAGAACAACTTAGCAAAGGAAAATCAAAATTCTTCGAACACCCATTTCTACCAAAGGAAAATCGAAGACAACGAGTCGACGACAGCCACTCTCCTCACCGGAACTCGGTCAAGACCGCCGCCATCAATCCATCATCAGCAACACAAACCCTTTGAAGCAGAGGAAGAGAGGGAAAACTCTCGCAACAAAATCAATTGTTAAACAAGTGAGAATTGATTAATAACTTCAGTATAGATAACCAAACAACCAAATTAATCCACCTTCTAATAACCCAGAATTGAGTATACTAAGATCCGTGAAGTAGAGAGAGAAAGAAAGAGAGGCACGAGCCACGAAGTAGAGAGGAAGATCCGAGTGCGGATCGGAATAGCTTCAATCCGAGGAAGAAGAAGAAAGAGGAAGAGAGGAGAAGAGGAAGAGAGAGAGCGACAGAGGGGGTTTTGAGAAATGAGAAGTTGAGAACCCTAATGGAGTAATGGGCTGGGCTTAAGTTTGAAGAGGTTTTTTTTTTTAATATTAATTTATTTTCGGGAAATTCGGGTACCCGGGATTTAAAAAATGCGGCCCATGTCCCGACCCGGATAACATGCAATTTTCCCGGGTCGGGTACCTGTCCCGGAAAAATAGATTTTTCTCCCAAATTTCCCATTGGGTATTTACCGGGTCATCGGGAAATCGGGTCGGGACAATCGGGTCGGGTTTTTTTGAACACCCCTAAGTATAATCCATTTTTGTTTTTTTTTAATTGGAATTGATTTAGGAATGTATGGGAGGTTTAACTAATGTTTGTTTTTATTTTTATTTTTATTTTTATTTATTTATTTATTTTTTTTTTTATGGAATCTTTAACTTACAATTTTTTCTCTAGGTCCTTAATTGAGGTACCACAATTTTGCGTTAGTGGTTGTGTACTTGTAAGAGTGAGTTAGGAATAAGCTTGATAGCTAGTACTCCATTATGTACGTGTGTTCATTGGAAGTTCGGAACATTACATTTGAAAAGAAAAGTCAGTAAGTCATGAACCAAAACAAACGGTGAGAAGACTTTGAAATTCAATGTTGTCATGAACCAAATCAAACGGCAAGACGACTTTGAAAAGTCAGTAGTCACACACACCATAGGATTAGACCAGTCAATTGGGTCAGAGTCGGGCCACTTCGGGTCATGGGTCATTTTGATCGGGTCACTTTGGATCACAGGCCAAGTATTGTTCAATTCTAATTTAATTAAATTTTGACTACTTTTTAAAAATACTTGATTTTTCAAACTTCTTTGGTATTTATTTTCAAATGCAGTAGTAAAATATTTTCACTGGGATGCCCCAATTTCTCATACTCCCTCCTTGTTTTTTTAATTGTTACACTTTGACCGGCACAGAGTTTAGGCAATTTAATTGACTTAAATAAAATAAGAGGTAAGTGGGGTAGTTAAAAAATTGTAGTATGACAATTTAATTAATTGGAGTATTTAAAAATTGTAAAAGAAAGATAGTGAGGTTAATAATTTATTAAAAAGTAATGAATGTGAGAGGAAAGATATAATAAAAAAGTAGTAGTGGGTTTGGGTGGGACCATGAGAGGAGAGATATATAATATTTTAATGTAACTTTTTGCCAAAAAAGGAAGTGTAACACTTAAAAAAACACGGCCGGAAATATATATTTATGTAATCTTTTTTTTTTACTATCTATATATTTTGGCCTTATATTAACTCTATCTAATAAGGTCCATGTCTAAAATCCATATAAATTTGGTCCATCATTGGGCTACCCTACCCAATAACCACGTCTACTATTCAATCTTACATAGTTACATTTTTACTTCGTATCATTTTATTCGTCTCACATCACTCACTCTTCATATAAACTATTGATTTACTTTCTCTTTTATAATCTTTAATTCCCTAATAAACCACATAACCACATTTACATACGAAGTGTGATTTGTATAACTTTCAACTCAAAGTATATATACATTAGATTTCGTGCCTTGTAATAAAGCATTAATTAAGTTTTGACACTAATATTTGGGCCATTAAGACAAGAAAAAAATCTTCTGGATGTTTGTATCATGCATGAATAATATTTTCTTAAAAATGAAAGAAACACTTTTGCGCTGTGTATTTTTAGACTTTTCAAGATTCATTAAATGTTGACTTTGAGCGTGACACAATCAGCTCCCATTCAAGGGATGATATACGAACTCTACTCGTATAAAAAAGATCACTTTATGTTTTTCATCCGTTAATCCCCTTCCTTTTCTTTTAAAATTATCAAAAACAAAAGTGCAATTCAACAATGAAAACGCCACAATATTTTATTATAATATACATGATCATACTTTGTTGGTTTGTGTTGCTATGCTACTCCAGTCATGTTGTCGAGACTGGCTATGGAGAGCATAGTAGCATCAAGTGTATCGACCGCGAGAGAAAAGCTTTGCTTCGATTCAAGCAAGGAATTAAATCTGATGATGGTGGCCGTCTCTCTTCTTGGGGAGTCACAGAAGACTGCTGCTATTGGCACGGCATTGGCTGCAGCAATCGTACCGGCCATGTCATCATGCTTAATCTTCCAGCTTATGCCAATGGGTACATGAGTTATCTGGAAGGTAAGTTGGACCCTTCCCTGTTTGAGCTAACTCACTTGAAATATTTGGACCTTAGTAAAAATGGTTTCTTCCAGACTATACCCAGTTCCATAGATTCCCTCACTGAGTTAGAGTACCTCAATTTATCTAGTGCTGGCTTTTTTGGTGAAATTCCTCCCCAACTCGGAAACCTTTCCAAATTAGCATCTCTTGATCTCCGTTTTTATTATGATCCTCTTAGTTTGGATGGGATTGCTGTTAACAACCTCACTGCTAAAAGCTTGCGGTGGATGTCTGGTCTAACATTGTTGAGAGAACTCCACCTTAGTGAAGGTAGTAATCTTAGTGAAGCCACCGATTGGGTCCAAACCATCAACAATCTTCCTTCCCTTAGAAAACTTTACTTGGATGAATGTCAGCTTCCTGCTACATTTTCATCATCATCACTTTTATACATCAATTCCTCATCCTCTATTCATGTCGTTAGCCTTCGTTATAATAATTTTAATGACTCTTCGATATTCAAGTGGCTGTTCAATCTGAGCAGAAAAGGTAACCAACTTGAATATCTTGACCTTTCTGGTAACTCACTTTCAGGGCCTCTTCCAAGCTCATTTGGGAAGTACATGCATTCCCTTTCATATCTTGACCTTTCTATTAATCAATTTGAAGGTTCCATTCCTATTACTTTTTCAAACTTGAGGGCCTTGAGAAAACTCTCAATCTTTGGCAATAAACTTAATGGCCCCCTTTTAAATGCCTTCCAAGCTCTATCATGTGGGTGTGCGAATAAGCCACTTTTAGAGCATCTGGATTTGAGTTGGAATCAATTCTGGGGATCCGTTCCGAACTTGATTAATACTTTTTCATCAATTAAAGAATTACATCTTTCTGATAATCATCTGAATGGAACAATCAGTCAAAGTATTGGGAAACTTTCTATGCTTGAGATTTTGGATGTTTCTAATAATTCCTTAAAAAGCTACTCTCAACCACAATCACTTCTTTAATCTCTCACGGTTGCGAATATTAGACTTATCAGACAACTCAGCACCTGTGCTTAACATCAATCAAAATTGGATTCCTTCCTTTCAACTAAATATCATAGGTTTGAGATCTTGCAAGTTGGGCCCTTCCTTCCCCAAATGGCTTCTAACTCAGACTAATTTATCCTACCTTGATATATCCAATGCTCAGATTTCTGGTGAACTTCCTCCTGCCTTTTGGACAAAATCGTTCTTGTTCAATCTAAATTATCTAAACATTTCTCACAATATGATTCATGGGGTGCTCCCTAATTTGTCAACATCCTATGACAGTCTCAATTTTATTGACTTGAGCTCAAACTACTTTGAGGGATCAATCCCATCTTTTGTTGGAGAAAAAAATGTTCGGTCAGTACGCCTGAACGATAACATGTTTTCGGATGCCACTCAACTATTGTGTCCAAAAATAGCTAGTTCGCTAGAAGAGCTTGATCTATCAAACAACTTGTTATCTGGAAAGCTTCCAAACTGTTTGATGAAAATGCAGTCACTCCAATATTTGCACTTGGAAAACAATAAATTCTCTGGAAATATACCAACATCCATTGGTGACCTAATAGATCTCCTATATTTGCACTTGCAAAATAATAACTTTTCAGGAGAGTTCCCGGAATCAATGTTGAATTGTATAAACTTAATATTTCTAGATGTTGGGTATAATTCTTTAACTGGCTATATACCACCGAGCATTGGATATGATTTTAAAGATCTCGCTTTTCTTAGCTTACGTGGTAACAACTTTATTGGAAAATTGCCTTTAAGCCTTTGTCAATTATCCAATCTTCACATGTTGGATATTGCCATGAACCGCATATCAGGCACTATTCCAAATTGCTTATATAATTTTAAAGCGATGATGAACGTGTCACAAGAATTAGAACTTGGTTATACTCCTGTTCAAGTTGGTCAATATGATCATTTGGTTGAATTGTTTAAGGAAGCTGCAATAATTGAGTGGAAAAGAGAAGAGCAAAGATTTGGAGAAAAATTATTAGGACTAGTGAATTATATTGATATGTCAAATAATGAGCTAGAAGGAGAAATTCCAGATGTAATCTCAAATCTTACTAAGTTACTGTCCCTCGATTTATCAAGGAACAAGTTGTCCGGAAGAATTCCGTCAAACATTGGGCAGCTTACTTCATTAGAACTTCTGGATTTATCAAACAATCACCTGTCTGGAGTTATACCTGCAAGCCTTGCCGATGTGAGTTTTCTTGGAACCTTAGATTTGTCGAACAACAACTTGTCTGGGAGGATTCCACTCAGCACTCAACTGCAAGGCTTTGATCCTTCATCGTACATGGGAAACCCGTTGCTTTGTGGGGAACCACTTCAAAAATGTGCCGGTGATGAATCACCCACAGGAGGAAATATCATCCATCAAAAGGAGCATGGACATGATAATTTTTATCTAGGGCTGTGCATCAGCGTGGTGCTCGGATTTATTGTTGGATTTTGGGGAGTTTGCGGAACTTTAGTGGTGAAAAGATCATGGAGACATGCTTTTTTCAGCTTCTTTGGCGACATCAAAGACAAGATTTATGTCATGGTGGTTGTAAATGTCGCCAGAATTTGGAGAAAAGATTGAAGGTATAGTACTTTTTATTGCTTCATATTTTCACTATTGGTACATTACTAATTCAGCCAAGCTAAAAATATTCAATTTCTGTCTTCTTTTTTTTTTTTTTTTTTTTTTTTTTTTTTTTTTTTTCTGTACAGGCGGAGAATTCTTTATCTGGTGCATTATGTTGTTCATCATTTTCATCCTATATTTATTAGGTAATGTTATTACTTACATTTTCCCTGACTAATAATTCCATTACTTAACAGTTTATGGCCTAATCAATTTTCCTCTCCTGACCAATTTGGTAGTGTCATTCTCGTATTTGTTGGGCTTCCGATCAGTGGCTTGAACAAGAAAAGATCATTGTTTAAGTTGTGTAACAAGTCGATAATAGTTATATGTACTTTATGTAGCTGTTGTGTGCAAGTAGAATGTGCAAGTGTTGCACTTATTAGAGGGCTATGTATGCTCTTGTAATAAACAGTACTTTCTAAGTTTTTATCTCTGTTTTCCAGTGGCTTAGTCCACAATCTATCTGAGTTTAAGGTTAACTTGTCAGCATATACTTTATAAATTTTAAGGCTAGTTACAATCTACTTGAATTAGTATGCATCTATAAAAATGAATTATTGTGTTCGCTTCAAATCTAGCCTTTTTATAGTGTGCGTCTCAGCTCCTACATCTTAATCAAAAACAATAGTTTTAAAGTTTAAACTCATTCGATCGTATGCAACTATATTAATGCATTTTCTAAATCAAGTTTAGCAACGTATTAACAAAACCTTTCCCAACACAGAAAGTATTATTACCTCTAGAAAATCACAACCCTCGACCTTCGAACAAATGATAATGGTAAATTGGTAATCAAATCTGCCAATTCAATCTGGCATATTTTACCGACTAAACAAATGCTCGTTATATAGAGGTAATAATACTATCCTTATTCTTACATATTACTCCTCCCGACCTCCGTATATACTTTTTAATTTGGAATTGATTTAGGAATGAATGATAGTGGATTAATTAATGTTTGATTTTTTTGATGGAAAGTTAAACTTAAAATTTTCTCTGATAGGTCCTTAATTGAAATACCACAATTTTGACTTAGTGATAGTGTATTGGTAAGACTGAGTTAGGAATAACAGAATAAGCTTAATTGCTACTATTACACTATGTACGTGTTCATTCACTTCATTGGAACATTACATTTGATAAGGGAGGAGTGAGTCATGACTCATGAAGTCATGAACCATTACAAACGATAAGAAGACTTTGGAATCATTATTGTCATGAACCAAGACAAACGGTAAGACGACTTTGAAAAGTCAGTAGTCACACACCACAGGGGCACAAAGTTGGATATATGATTGTTACGAGCATGCTTGTCTTGTGTGACTTTATTTATACGTTCAAATCAAAGGAACTACCGAGTATTTGTTTAATTTATTTTGTTTGGCAAACTAGGTTATGAATATTATTAACTCTACCCCGTGAATGATCAACTAGCCTAATTGATTAAAGTTTTGAGGGTGGTACTCAAGATATAAAATCTAATACAGTCTACATCAATTGCTTTTGCAACTCTCTTTACAAACAAAAAAATAAATAAATAAAAGAAAAAATAAATTTAAGACTCTACCCTAGTCTTAGTCTTGACTAAAATCGCACTCTTAGTGGACCATAATTAGGAAATTTCAGTAGCTCGATCCTCGTTAGATGAACACCAAAGGGTCAAAGACTATTATTTTTTTAACCAAGTTAGTTGACATTTATAAACCTAACACTAATATAAATCCATATATAATTTGATTAATTTCGTATGGCAAGGACCACATGATGCACAATAGACAATACTGCCCCATCAATATACTAAGAATTAGTGGTTAAATGTACTAAGTAGTATCTCCGTTTTCTTGATTGCAAAACTTGTCAGATCTGCCTTCTTTTAAAATGCATGGGTTCTCTAAACTTTTTAAATATAATTGTATCTTTAATCTCTCTAATACTCTATAATGTTATTCTTTTCATGATTTCATCCCTCTTACTTTTATATCATTTCACTAATTTAACATATGTTTAGATTTATCAACAATTTAAATTAAAGGATAAAATTGAAAAAAATTTAGCGGGAAATTTTATTACTTGAGAATCAAGGTTTTGCCTAGTTTTATAGATGATTATTCGGTTATTCCTATACCATTTAGTTTACATAAGCAGTTCACTTAATTTCTCTTTCATAATCTATAAGTGGTAAAATTTTATAAATTAATTTATCCATTTACCTAGGCTAATATCTTTCTTAAAATGTGTGACGAAGGGATGTGTTGCAACTAAATAAAAACGGAAAAAATATATAATAGTATTATTTTGTCAATTTCAACTCAAAATATTAAGATTTCGTGCGTTCAAATTGTTGTAATACAGAAATGAATGGAGTATTAATTTACTTTGATACCAAAATTTGGGCCATTAAAGACGAGAATTATTTCTAGATGTGTGTATTACGAAGAATATATAAATAGAAGATATGGGGGAAACAGGTTTGGATTATCATTGTTGTGGTCCGTATTGTTGGAAGTTCTTGAGTGAAACACAAAGAAAGATGAGAGAAAATGATAGAGAAAGTCTCACTTTGATAATTTACCAAAAGCTTTGTGTCGTTTATTTTTTGGAGTGGTTTTGTACTACGTACTTGTTTGAGAAGCGGTAAGTGGGTTATGGGCATCTTATCTTTTGGTGTCCGTTATTCTTTAACGGTTTATTGTTATTGGAATATTGTATCTATTACAATATTTATGGTCTATTCATTATTTGAATTAAGTTGTTGAGAATGCCATTGATAATTTGGGGGTTACGCTCATACATAGTTGATTATCAATGCCTAGCCGTTGCCTCCTTGATTACCCAATTTATTAGTTGGTAAATGGCACATGATACTCCACTTTTAAGGTTGGCCGTTGCTTTTCTTCTCTACATACATGATACATATAATCAAGGTTCCTTGGCTTCCACAATACAAAAAATGCAAAATCAAACATTCTCTTATTCCTTTTAAAAAGTACTCCTTTGATTTTGGGCAAGTATTCTGAGTTCCAGTCGGGTTTGTGAGTGCACACAAATTCCGGCGCCGTGCTTATCCTGGAGGGCGACCGCTTGATGTCTACTGCACCGGGGTAGCGCGGAATCGTCTTTTAGGTCAGTGGTTTACCACGACGCGGCAATTGATCTACGCAACATTGATCAGATAAGTATTTATTGTCTTATTTACTTAATTACTAACACGTATCCTGTCTACTAAGCTAGTTGTATGTTGCCTAACTTACTTGACTAGAGCTAAAGTAGTGACACAACTACTTTCCATTGATGGGATGATGGATAAATTCTACTAGTATAAAAAAAGATGACATGTAATACAACATTTACACCATTCAACTTTATGTTTTTCATCCGTTAATCCCCTCAGCTCCCATAACCTTTAAATATAACAAAAACAAAAGTGCAATTCAACCATGAAAACGCTACAATACATAATCTTACTTTGTTGGGTTGTTCTGTTATGCTACCCAAGTCATGCTATCAAGTGTATCGACGGCGAGAGAAAAGCTTTGCTTCGATTCAAGCAAGGAATTGAATCTGATAACTGTGGGCTTCTATCTTCATGGGGAGATATAGAAGATTGCTGCCAATGGCGTGGTATTCGCTGCAGCAATCGTACTGGTCATGTCATCATGCTTCATCTTCGAGGTTGGATTAATGTCATTGAGTTCACGTCGGGTTGTTTGGAAGGTAAGTTGGACCCTTCCCTCTTTAAGCTAACACATTTGAAATATTTGGACCTTAGTTATAATGGTTTCATCCAGACTATACCCAGTTCCATAGATTCCCTCACTGAGTTAGAGTACCTCAATTTATCTAACGCTGGCTTTTTTGGTGAAATTCCTCCCCAACTCGGAAACCTTTCCAAATTAGCATCTCTTGATCTCACTCCCCAGTCCTATGAAGTCACTTTTAAAAGCTTGCAGTGGATGTCCCATCTTACATTGTTGAGAGAGATCCACCTTAGTGATAGTGATCTTAGTGAAGCCACCAACTGGTTCCAAACCATCAACAATCTTCCTTCCCTAAAGATCCTTTACTTGGATTATTGTCAGCTTCCTGCTACATTTCCGTCATCATCACTTTCATACATCAATTCCTCCACCTCTCTTCGTGTTATTAGCCTTGGTGGTAATAATTTCAATACCACTTCAATATTCAAGTGGTTGTTCAATATGAGTAGAAATGGTAACCAACTTCAATATCTTGACCTTTCTGATAACTTACTTTCAGGGCCTGTTCCAAGATCATTTGGGAAGTACATGTACTCCCTTTCATATCTTTACTTTGATGATAATTATTTTGAAGGTTCCATTCCTATCACATTTTCAAACTTGAGGGCCTTGAGAGAACTCTCATTCTATAACAATAAACTTAATGGCCCCCTTTTAAATGTCTTCCAAGCTCTGTCATGTGGGTGTGCGAACAAGCCACTTTTAGAGCATCTGGATTTGAGTATGAATCAATTCTGGGGCTCTATTCCCAACATGATTACTACTTTTTCATCAATCAAAGAATTACGTCTTCATGAGAATCATTTGAATGGAACAATAAGTCAAGGTATTGGGCAACTTTCTATGCTTGAGATATTGGATGTTTCTAATAATTCCTTAAAAACTACTCTCAACCACAACCACTTCTTAAATCTCTCACGGTTGCAAATATTAGACTTGTCAGACAACCCGGCACTAGTGCTTGACATCAATCAAAATTTGAATCCCTACTTTCATTTGAATGTTATACGTTTGAGATCCTGCAAGTTGGGCCCTTCCTTTCCAAACTGGCTTCTAACTCAGACTAATTTCTCCTACCTTGATATATCCAATGCTCAAATTTCTGGTGAAATTCCTCCTTCCTTTTGGACAAGATCGTTGTCGTCCAATCTAAGGTATATAAACATGTCTCACAATATGATTCATGAGGTGCTCCCTAATTTGTCAACATCCTTTGACAACCTCAAAGTTATTGACTTGAGCTCAAACTACTTTGAAGGATCAATCCCATCTTTTGTTGGAGACAAAAATGTTGAGTCAGTACGCCTGAATGATAACACGTTTTCGGATGCCACTCAACTATTTTGTCCAAAAATAGCTAATTCGAAGCTAATAGAGCTTGATGTATCAAACAATTTATTGTCTGGAAGACTTCCAAATTGTTTGATGAAAAGGGATCAACTCCAATATTTGCACTTGGAAAACAATAAATTCACTGGAAATATACCAACATCCATTGGTGACCTACTACAACTCCAATATTTGCACCTGCAAAATAATAGTTTTTCAGGAAAGCTCCCTAGTTCAATGTTGAACTGTACGTCCTTAGTTTTTCTAGATGTTGGGTATAATTTTTTAACGGGCTATATACCACCAAGCATCGGAAATGCTTTTAAAGATCTCGCTTTTCTCAACTTACGTAGAAACATGTTTTTTGGAAAGCTGCCTTTAAGCCTTTGTCAATTATCCAATCTTCACATGTTAGATATTGCCATGAACCACATATCAGGCCCTATTCCAAATTGCATATATAATTTTACAGCGATGATGAGCGGGTCAGAAGACCTACAGTTTGATAATACTGGTGTTGACGACGTTGGTGAAGATTACATCGTTGGCTTGTTTAAGGAAGCTGCAATGATTGAGTGGAAAAGAGAAGAGCAAAGATTTGCAGGAACTTCATTAAGACTAGTGAATTATATTGATATGTCAAATAATGAGCTAGAAGGTGAAATCCCAGATGGAATCTCAAATCTTACTAAGATACTATCCCTTGATTTATCAAGAAACAAGTTGACTGGAATCATTCCATCAAATATTGGGCAGCTTGCTTCATTAGAATTTCTGGATTTATCAAACAATCACCTGTCTGGAGTTATACCTAGAAGCCTTGCTGATGTTAGCTCTCTGGCAATCTTGGATTTGTCAAACAACAACTTGTCAGGGAGGATTCCACTCGGAACTCAGCTACGAGGTTTTGATCCTTCATCGTACGTGGGAAACCCATTACTTTGCGGGGCTCCACTTCAATGTTGTGCAGGAGACGAACCACCACCCGCCATGACAATAAATAATGGAACAAATGTCACTCATCAGGAGGAGCATGGAATTGACACTTTTTATTTAGGGTTGTACATCAGTGTGGTGCTCGGATTTATTGTGGGATTCTGGGGAGTTTGCGGGACTTTAGTGGTGAAAAGAACGTGGAGACATACGTTTTTCAGCTTCTTTGGTGACATCAAAGACAAGATTTATGTCATGGTGGTGTTGAATGTAGCCAGAATTTGGAGGAAAGATTGAAGGTAATTATTCATAAATCTATTATTGGTTCAATATTACAGGTACATTTTAAATCAACTAAGCAAAGATTATCTAATTTCTGCTTTCTTTTTTTTTTTTTCGTGTAGGTGGGTGCCTGGGTGGTGACTTCTTTTTCTGGTGCATTCTCCAACTTGCATTTTCAACCTATTTATAAGGTAATGTCATTTATTAGTAATCGTTTCCCTGACTAATTATATTTTTATGTTTTACGCCTTAATCATTTTTCTTCTCTTGTCTGATTTGGCAGGTTGATCCGTCTCTCGAGCTTCTGAGCAGTGGCTTGAACAAGAAAGGATTGTTGTTTATGTTTTTTACTAAGTCAATAATTAATAGTTGTGTGTAAGCAGAATGTGCAAGTGTTGCATTCATTAGAGGGCTATTATCTTGTACGTAATAAACAGTACTATCTCTGTTTTCCAGTGGTTTAGCCACACTGTAATGAATTTAAGGTTAATTTTCCAGCTTATAATTTATAAATGTTTCTGCTAGTTACAATCCACTTGACTTATTACGCATTTTTTAAAATTATGTGTATGTTTAGTTAGTGCCTTTAGATCTTAAACAAACAATAATTCCGAAAAAATTGGTTTCAAACTAAAAGTGACCGAAGTTTTTTTTTAAAAAAAAAAATAAAAACTAAGCGTTTACTTAGCTAAATAATCAATTTAAGGTTCTCTGTTTGTTTGCTGAATTGTATAGAATAGGCTAGTGGACAGAAATTGCTATGAAAAAACTAACAAGAATATCTTTGGCCATTACTGTGAAGTTTACTAACCATAATTTGACATAATCATATTCTTTTTTTTTTTTTTGACAGAAACATAATCATATTCTTAAGTTAGTTGAAATTTATTCATACACTAGTTTAAGTCCCGTGCAATGCACGGTTATTATTAAATTTTATAAAGAGTTATTGTATTGAATTTTATAAAAAAATTAAACTCATAATACTAATTCAAAATTAAATATAACTTTAATTTTATATGTAACTCTATCAATGTCAAGATTAGTCAAACTTGATTTTTTAAAAAAAGAGGACTTTAAAGTTTTTATTTTTTGTAAAAAAATTCTAAGGATAGTACCCGCACATACTGCGTTAGTATTGATACGACTTTTAAGAGTAGAAAATAAAGTGTATATATATATATATATATATATATATATATATATATATATATATATATATATATATATATATATATATATATATATATATATATATATATATATATCTTAACAAAATAATTTTATTTTTAATTGAATTAAACATTATTGCAAAAGTAACAAAATTGGAAGAAATAAAAAAAATTCATAGTATTATCGAAGACTAAAATATAATATAGCAGTATTGTTTAACAATAATTACCTCATTTTTTTTTACAAAAATAATACCAAATAAAAGGCTACTTATTTGTAAAAATATATTAGTTGGGTTTATATGGAGAATTATTATTGTTAAGAATTTTAATTGGAAGAAAGATATTTTAAATTATTATAAAATGATTTCCTTAAAGAATCTGCGTAAAAACGGAAAGTAAAATAAGCGGGAAAATTGTTAATGAGATTGTGACAAGTGTCATTTTAGATTCGCTTTTAGTATAGGTTAATTGATTGATAAGAAATACCCAATACCTACGCCCAATAATATTAATGGTCTTTCACTGGCCCAATACCCAATAATATCTGTGTAAAAAAAAAAAAAAAAAAAAAACCAATAATATCAATCAATAAATAAAATCCTTTACATTAAGGTCGAATAGAAAGTAGAGAACGTATATATGGGGGCGCCCCAGTTTCTCTTCTTGAGAAACAAGAGGTGTTTCTCTAGTGGCAAATGTGTAATAAAAATGTCTAGGGAATTGTAAACAAATGGTTTTTAAAGCTGAATAAATGCTGACTGTGAGTTCCATTGAACCAAGTCACGTGGGTACTGAAGACAATGTTAGACGGTAACGTTAGCGGCGTTCCATTGTAATGTAGCTTTGTCTTCACCTCCACCAACAACAAACACCTCCACGGACAACAAACACCTCCACCATCACCTCCCTCTTTCGTCCCCACCAACACCATCATCTTCCTCTTTCGTCTACACCGGGGACAACCACCATCATCGGCGGCAAACATAGGCGGCTTCGCCGCCAAAATCAAACGAAAAAACCCAATAAGAGTACAGCCATCCGTTGCCCTCTTTAGGTGGTCATGAAGAGAGAGAATTACCAAAAAATATTAAAATAATAAAAGGGAGTGATTTTTGGGGGAAATGGTGCACGACCAGGTCATGCCCATGCCCATTTGTGAAGAGTGGGCAATGGATGTGTATGTGACACTTGTCCAAGAGCTATTGGTTGATAGTTTTTTTTTATTTTATTCAATTTACATTCCTTCACGTGGAAAGTTGGAGGAGGGAAGAAAGAGAAAATCAATAACCATAAAATTAGAGAGCAACCAATGGGAGGGCATGGACATAAGTGGATATGGGAGTTGGGCATGAATAAAGTGGAAGAGAGAGAAATTAATTAAAAATGTGATGACCACCATTGCCTTGGGCAATGTATGACTATGCTCTAAGAAATGGTAAAATTTATGGCATGGTCAACCCCAAAGGGTAAGGGTGACCGTCCTCCATTGAAGCTGTCATCGAGCTTGAATTCCTCCATTGAAGCTGTCATAAAGTTCAAATTCTTCCTTTTAAACTCAATTTCCTCCATTGAAGCTTATTCCTACTGTTAGCCATTCTTTTAATTGATCGAAACCACTGATTGGTCTCCCGCTTTTGACGATTTATCGCCGGAGGTGGGAACTAGATTTTGCCCATTCTGGGTAGTACTGAGTACTGACGACACTCACGACAGAGGTGAATTGCAAAAGGGGGTAAATTGAACAAGAGGGTAACGTTAGGTTCACTCCGTCGACAGGTAATTCCAAATTTACCCTCATGAGAAACACTTCTTGTTTATCAAGAAGAGAAACTTGGAATTACCCCGTATATATTGACACACCGGACTCTCCCTGCGAGGCTGCGACCTTACCCTTCTTCTCTCTGCTAATGCTACCGCAACAATGGCGGAATACGACTTAACACCACCAATGTCATCTTGTGTTTCCATTGCTGGAGTTTCTTCAAGAACGCGAATTGTACTGCTCAGCTCTTCAAGAATAAATTCGACTTCCTCTACAAAACTAACATGGTTGATGGAGTTCCTCAAGGTAATTTTCTCTTTCCTAGGGTTTTGCTTTTGTTTGATTTGAGTGTAGAGTTGAGGTTCTTGCCAGATTAATGTCGTTGGAGGAAATTTTAGGAATTGCGTTCTGATAAACAGTATAATCTTCATATGCTTAATGATCGTTATCAGCTTTGCAAACTTTTGTTTCAATGATTTGATTGATTTCTAAATCATTCAATTATTGTCGTCTATTGTTATATTTTGTTTGATTTGATTATATTCAATGGTGATTCTAGTTGCGATGGTAGTTTAATTATGTGATTCTTTCCGTTCTTAAACAATACTCTTGTAGAATAATGTGGTGTTTATCGCGAATTACAATGACTTAGTAGTATCTTGAACTTTGTTGGTGGTTTTGTCACTCGTTTGTGTTTGTGTTTGTGTGTGGGGTGGGGGATGATGTTTCATGTGTTGGAGTTGATGATTTGATTATCTGTTTGTGTGTTCGTGTGGTGGAGGAGATTTAGCTTCTTATTTCAGAATGCTAGTTAGAAGTTGGTATGTTTTAGAAAGAGATGACAATATCACTTTAATTTTCATGTTGCTAGCATTGTTTCATGTTGCTAGATATAAAAATAAGCCTCTTATGATTTTGATTGTTGATTCAGTTGTAGGCTTTAGTGCTTTATGAGCTCCTTAACATTGTGTTTTTTGCTGTATTTTGCATTACTTCCTTCTGCGATTACCAATTGTATTATTTGTGTGTATTGCTGCTGTCTAGCTGTGATTATCTGTCTTCGTATCTGCTTAGGTGAGGGTTCACTTTTCAGTAGTCAGTACAGATGGTAGTTCATGAAGTCACTCTAAAGGGGTTTCTTGGGGGGGGGGGGGGGGGTTGCTTTGACTTACAGTTATGGTTACTGTGTCATATTTCAGTTCGCATGCCGTTCAGTCTCCCCTTTTGTCTCAGACAGTCAGACACCTATTGCCTTTTAAACAACTTGGTGAGCCCTTTGTTCATTGGACTTGAGTTCCATTGCAGGCAGAGAATAAATGTCAAAGCACCTTTGATTTCACTTCACATTAGCAATTTTATATTGGTTGCAGGGAGAAAAAGCTTTCTTACTGATGGCCGATCCATTGTGTCCTTGGAAGTATGCTCAAATAAGGACTCTATTTCACCCAGCCTACAAGTGATTTGTTTGTTGGGGAAGCCTGGGGAATGGTCATGCTTTCATGGTACTCAATCTGTCAATCATGGCTGAATTCAGATTGCCCTAAATTCTTCTCTAGTGCCATTAACTTTTGTATAGGTTTGAGTTTTTCTGATCACTTTTGATTTTTGATATTTTTTTTTTTATTTCCTTTGTTTGAGCTGGTTTTGCAAAGCGTTACAGAACTCTTTATCATGATCTTTGATGTGATAAGAAGCTACGAAATGCTTTTTAATGGTGAAAAATTAAAAAAAAAAAAAAATGTCCTTCAAAGGACCATATGCATACAGGGGGTGTACTTTGTCTTTTGGTGAAGCAGTTTAGCCTATCTAGTGACATTCGATCAGGAAATCTATGGTTGATCTAGGATGACAATAGAAGTTGATGATGGTTTTTTGGGTGGAACTATGCATATAGCCCAGCATGGAAGAGTTTTAATTATGGTTATAAGACCAGTTGCTAATTTTATTGCTTGTTATACAGCTGAGTTTAATATCTATAAAAGCTTTTCTAGGCATCTTCTTAGACCTCATTGTTGTTTTAATCAGATTGGGCCAGAGCAGATTGAGGCATTGTGTCTGTACGTAAAATTTCAATTTGAATGTGGGAACTATTCTGGTGCAGCTGATTTTCTCTATCAATACAGAGCCCTGTGCACCGACTGCGTAAGAAGTCTCAGCACATTGTGGGGAAAGCTTGCTGCTGAGATTCTAATGCAAAACTGGGACATTGCGCTTTAGGAGCTTAATCGTACAAAAGAGATAATGGATTCTAAGGTCTTAATCTTTGTTCTTATCTGCTTGTTTTGTTGAGAATTAATATCTTTGTATGTTTGCATTTTTGTTGATGATTAGTTTATTTTGCAGGCTTTAACATCACCTTCGAATTGTATCAGGTACAGAGCAGGATATGGCTGATGCACTGGAGCTTATACATCTTTTTTAACCATGACAATAGCAAGACACTGATGATTCATCAATCAGGACAAGTAAGTCACTAAGTTGATCATTATATATCTGTTTCTGTAAATTTATTTTATTTATCTGTTTCCATTTACCCTTGTCGTTTAAGAAGCTCTGTTGACTGTTGCTAATTTCACTTTTAATTTCCAAATCAACACATACTTTAGAACTATGTATGTGAAGTGAATGTTTCTCAATATAGTGGCATAGTGCCATAGTTCTCTATATGCCTGAAAATTCAGCATAATTATCCCCAAAATGAGCATGTAACTTTATCTTGCAGGTATCAATGCCTATTCAAACAATTGCTCCTCATCTTTTGCGTTATCTTGCTACTGCATTCATTTTATAATAGCATTAAGTGAGATATAATCTTTACAAATATTGTTTACATAAGAATTCTGTAGCTGATATGCACCCTTTATTCTGTAGTTGATATGCAGTTATGCACCCTTTAGGAGATACAATGTCAAAGTAAAGACTTGTTACCCTTACTTGAATAAAAATATTTATGGTAATCAGATGGAGACATAATCTGGAAAATTGCGTGGAAACAAGTTTTTTGGAAAATTGCCTTTAAGCCTTTGTCAGTTATCCAATCTTCGCATGTTGGATGTTGCCATGAACCACATATCTGGCACTATTCCAAATTGCATATATAATTTGACAGCGTTGATGAACGGGTCAGAACACCTATTTTTTTATGAAGATGGTTTTGACATTGGTGAAGATAATCACATGGTTGAATTGTTAGAGGAAGCTGTAGTAATTGAGTGGAAAAGAGAAGAGCGAAGATTTGGAAAAGCTTTATTAAGACTATTGAATTATATTGATTTGTCAAACAATGAGCTAGAAGGAGAAATTCCTGATGGAATCTCAAATCTTACCAAGCTAATTTCACTCAATTTATCAAGAAACAAGTTGACTGGAAGCATTCCATCAAATATTGGGCAGCTTACTTCATTAGAACTTCTGGATTTATCAAACAATCACATGTCTGGAGTTATACCTGCAAGCCTTGCTGATGTGAGTTTTCTTGGAACCTTAGATTTGTCGAACAACAACTTATCCGGGAGGATTCCATTCGGCACTCAACTGCAAGGCTTTGATCCTTCATCGTACATGGGAAACCCATTGCTTTGTGGAAAACCACTTCAAAAATGTGCCGGTGATGAACCACTCACCATAAATGGAATAAATATCAGCCATCAAGAGGAGCATGGACATGATAATTTTTATCTAGGCCTGTGCATCAGCGTGGTGCTCGGATTTATTGTCGGATTTTGGGGAGTTTGCGGGTCTTTTGTGGTGAAAAGATCATGGAGACATGCTTTTTTCGGCTTCTTTGATGACATCAAAGATAAGATTTATGTCATTGTGGCTGTGAAATTAACCAGGCTTTGGAGGAAACCTTGAAGGTACTTATTTCATATATCTTGTATTTGTTACATTACGACTTATTACTTCAGCTAAGCAATAAAAAACCATAGCCAATTTATTTGTCTTATTTATTTGTGCAGGTTTCTCTAGCATAAGAAATGGAGTGCATTGTACTGTACTTCAAATAGCATTTATATCACACATATATCAAATAGGTAATGTTGATTTATATATCATAACTCGTTCCCTGACTTATTATATTTGATGTACTTAGTAGTAATATTAATGTTTTGCATTCTGAAAGTTTTTCTTACGTCTTCTTTTGGTTTATGCTTGGTTATGCAGCATTGATGAATAAGTCAGAGCTTTGGATCAGAAGCTTGATCGAGTGAGAAGGATTGCTGTCTACTGTTTCACATTTACACTATTTAGATCCGTATATCTTGAAAAGAATATTGCTTAATTAATCGTTCTAATTTAACGCCTATTTTATCTTTTTTTTTGTACTAAAATTACTAGTTGTGCTGCGCAACATTTCACTCAAGTATTGTGTGTATGAGCTCAGGTTTCTTTGTGTGTATTTTACTCAAGTATTGTGTGTATTAGCTGTATAAGTTAATTAAAATTATCATGAATATGTATTTGAAAGTTCATAACAAGAGTTTGAATATGTATTACTCTAGCTGTACGCCTGTACAAGTTAAGAGTAATACATATTCAAACTCTTATTATGAACTTTCAAATATTTGATTGAAATGTTATAGTGAAGACAAGTTAATTAAAATTATCATCAAACTAACACTATAATTTATACTCCGTAAGTTCTAAAAAAGGGATTATGAACATGAATATATTTCCATTTTGGAAAAATTAGAAAAAATAATCCCAACATACTTCAATTTTCGTAGAATAATTCCAACTTTCATTTATTGTGGAATAATCCGAACTTTGGGGGGTCTTCTTTTTCTTCAATCCCAAACCGGTCAACGAAAGTCAATGACCTGCTGTGATAGGTTATGTGCCACGTGTCAAGCTGCAATTGGTCCAAAAACAAATAATTTAATTTTAAAAAATAAATAATTTTTTTTTTTAAAAAAAAAACCCAGAAAACCCTTAATACCCTGCCTGCCACCGTAACCCCCACCACCACCATCGCCAGCCGCGCAAACCCCTCCCTTCCCCTGCCCAAAACGTGCCCCCCTTTCCCCCCAAACCCTCTGTGTCGGCGTTTCGACCCACCTCCACCCCCAATCTCCTCCTTTTCCATTCGATACCCCTCCTGAAAACCCCCAACAACCACTTCCTCATCGTCGAAAACCCTAGCGGCTAGGATTTTCGATGGTGTGGGAAGGGTGTTTAGAGGTTTTCGGGAGTTGGGGAGACATTTAAAGGAAGTTTTGAGTGCTGGTGGTGACTGGAAAAGGAGTTGCGAGTGGTGGTGGCGGCGGAAATGGAGGGGAGGAAACTGGGTCGCATCACCAGCGTTGGGGGAGGGGAAAACCGGCGCAGGGAAGGGGGGAAGGAAACAGGCTCAGGGGAGGGGGGAAACAGCGTCGGGGTTTGGGGAGGGGAGGGGAGCAGCAGCAGCCGCCGGAGATGGCTCGAATCACCGGCGCAGGGTGGTCGGATTTGGGGTTTTGCTGATTTTTTTTTAATTTTTTTGTTTTTATATTTTTAACCAATTAACGCGTGACACGTGTCACTTTAAATTAAAAAAAACCAAGAAACCCATTCAACCGGTATTTGGGATTGAAGAAAAATAAGACCCCAAAGTTCGGATTATTTCAGAATAAATGAAAGTTGGCATTATTTTACGAAAATTGAAGAAAGTTGGGATTATTTTTTCTAATTTTTCCTTCCATTTTTTCTCAATTAATTATTGGTTTATAGTACATGGTATAATATTCAAAAGTTGGATAAAATTCCTAACATAAAAATACACTTCCTCCGTTTGACTTTCACCATTAATATATTTAATTTTAAAATTTATAAAAATTTAACATAATACAATTTGCAATAAATCTAACAATATTTTACATGATAATTTACTACTCCGTATCTTTTATAGTAATTACAAAATAGGGTTAAAATTCTATAAGTTTGACCACATGTAATTACAATGGAGGAAGTAGCTAGTACTTTAAAGAATGGTTTGTAATCTTTGATCTCATTGATTACATCTTATTTACACGACACTTACATATTTTACTTGATAAAAATTTAGCACTTAATAATTTTCTTCATATGTATATATATATATACTATTATTATTATTTTTTTTCATTGTAGTACACAGTCTACAAAGGGCAGTATTAGCTAGAAACAATATTTGTGAGTTGTGAGTTCATTAATGCCTAGCAAATTGGCTTACAGTTACAGTAGAGTAGAGCAAAGAATGGTGATCAGCTCTTTTGCGTTTTGAGTACCTAAATAAAATCCCAATGAAAAAGTGCAGCCCACAAGCCCAATAATATCAATGGTCTTTCACAGACCCAATAATATGAATGAATAATTTAAACGTCGACTTCCACCACCGGACTCTCCCTGCGACCCTACCCTTCCACCGCGCAACAATGGCGGAATACGACTTAACACCTCGAATGTCATCAGGTTTGCAATTTTTTGTTTTAATGATTTGTTTATCATTCAATTATTGTCTTCTATTGTTACATTTTGTTTAATTTCATTGAATTGAATAGTGCTTCAAGTTGCTTTGGTAGTTTAAAGTCAGTAAGTCATGAATCAAAACAAACTGTAAGATGACTTTAAAAATCAATGTTGTCATGAACCAAATCAAACGGTAAGATGACTTTGAAAAGTTAGTAGTCACACACACCATAGGATTAGACCAATCATTCAGGTTGGAATCGGGTCACTTTGGGTCATAAGTCATTTTGATCGGGTCAATTTGGATCACAGGTCAGGAATGGTTCAATCCTAATTTAATTAAATTTTGACTAATTTTTAAAAATATTAGATTTTTCAAACTTGTTTGGTATTTATTTTTCAAATGTAGTAGTCAAACTTTTTCACCAATACTTATATTTAGCCATTGCGGAGTATATATCTAATACACTCCCACTTGTCCTTTGCCTCATTGTCAATTTTTGGGTCAAAGTTTAATTGCTTTGACTATAATGTTCAATACAGACACAACTCTACCCCAATTTTTGGGTCAAAGTTTAATTGCTTTGACTATTTTTTTTTTTTTTAAAAACAAGTTAGTTCACATTTATAAATTATTCTTAACACTAAATTAATTTACTACATATAACTCCATATGTAGTAAATTAATTTAGTGTTAGTTCACATTTACTACTACATATAACTCTTGTAGCAGTATATCTACATACAACCATAACTCCATAATTTCTCATCGCCAGGACGGCATGATGCACAATACTGCCTCATCCATATTACGGAGTAACAGTTATTGGTTAAATGTATAATGTACATGTACATCTGTTTTATTAAATGCAAAACTGGTTAAATTAGCCTTCTTTTAAGTGCAACTCTTCTAATTTAAATTGGTTCTGTACACTTTTTAATAATTCTCTCCTCTAATCCTATGCATGGTTCTCATTGGACCTGGTTATTAAAAGGTCACATTTTGTGCAATAGCAGGCCGTAGGTTAATAGTGGGTCAATAATGGACGGGCTAACATACTATCAACTAAATAAAATACTAAACAAATTAAAGCAATTATCAAGTATAAATGAATACAAACTATATATTTATGTACGTAATAATTTTTTTTTTACATGATCTATATATTTTGTCCTTATATTAACTCTATACAATAATCAAGGTCTATGTCCATTAAAAGCCATATAAATTTAATTTGTCATTGAGCTACCCTGCCCAATAACCAAGTCTACTATCAAATCTTACATAGTTACATTTATACGACGTATCATTTTATTGGTCTCACATCACTCACTCTTCATATAACTATTGACTTACTTTCTCTTTTATAATCTTTAATTCCCTAATAAACCACATTTACATATGAAGTGTGATTTTGTATAATTTTCAACTCAAAGTATACATTAGATTTCGTGCCTTGTAATAAAGCATTAATTAAGTTTTGAGTTTTGACACTAATATTTGGACTAGACCTGTTTATTGGGCGGGTCGGGTTAGGGTCGGTGCGGGTCGGTTGCGGGTCAGGGTCAAAGAGGGTCACATTTTTTAGGGTCGGGACAATGCGGGCCACGGGTCGATAATGGACGGGCCTACAAAATATCAATTAAAATAAATATTGGACAAAACCATTATTAAATACATATGAATACAAATTAATCTATATAATTATTTTTACATTAAGTATTTTCTTTATCAACTAAATTGGAAAAACATGTTGGTCCTATATTGACCCTATCCAATATGAGCCCTGTCCATTAAAAGCCCTATAAGCTTGGCCCTAACCCTATTATCATTGGGTTACCCTGGCCAATAACCACCTCTAATTTGGACCATTAAGGACAAGAAAAAAAAAATCTTCTAGATGGTTGTATCATGCATGAATATTTCCTTGGAAAATGGGAGAAACACTTTTGTGCTGTGTATTATTAGACTTTTCAAGATTCATTAAATGTTGACTTTGAGCGTGATACAATCAGCTCCCATTCAAGGGATGATATATGAACTCTACTCGTATAAAAAAGATCTTATGTAATATAATATTCACACATACAATTCAACTAATTTATGTTTTTCATCCGTTAATCCCCTTCCTTATCCTTTAAATTTATCATAAACAAAAGTGCAATTCAACCATGAAAACGCCACAATATTTTATTATAATGTACATGATCATACTTTGTTGGCTTGTGTTGCTATGCTACTCCAGTCATGTTGTCGAAACTGGCTATGGAGAGCATAGTAGCATCAAGTGTATCGACCGCGAGAGAAAAGCTTTGCTTCGATTCAAGCAAGGAATTGCATCTGATAACTGTGGGCTTCTCTCTTCATGGGGAGACACAGAAGATTGCTGCCAATGGCGTGGCATTCGTTGCAGCAATCGTACTGGCCATGTCATCATGCTTCATCTTCAAGGCAGGAATGATGTCAAGCGTGGAAATGAGTATGTGCGTTGTCTGGATGGTAAGTTGGATCCTTCCCTCTTTGAGCTAACTCATTTGAAACATTTGGACCTTAGTCTTAATAATTATTTTGTCCAGGCCATACCCAGTTCCATTGATTCCCTCACTGAGTTAGAGCACCTCAATTTATCTAATGCTGGCTTTTTTGGCGAAATTCCTCCTCAGCTTGGAAACCTTTCCAAATTAGCTTCTCTCGATCTCAGTTATGCTCAATTTTCCGGTTATTCCATGTTCACTTCTAAAAGCTTGCAGTGGCTGTCCCATCTCACACTATTGAGAGAAATCTATCTTAGTAGTAGTATTCTTATGAAAGCAACTGACTGGTTCCAAACCATCATCAAACTTCCTTCCCTAAGGATCCTTTACTTGGATTATTGTTACCTTCCAGTTGCATTTCCATTATCATTACATTCATACATCAATTCCTCATCCTCTCTTCGTGTTGTTAGCCTTCGTTATAATTCTTTTAATGACACTTCGATATTCGAGTGGTTTTTCAATTTGAGTAGACGAGGTAACCAATTTAAACATCTTGACCTTTCTGGAAACTTACTATCAGGGCCTATTCCAAGTTCATTTGGGAAGTACATGCACTCTCTTTCATATCTTGACCTTTCTAGAAACTCGCTATCAGGGCCTATTCCAAGTTCATTTGGGAAGTACATGCACTCCCTTTCTTATCTTGACCTTTCTAGAAACTCACTATCAGGGCCTCTTCCAAGTTCATTTGGGAATTACATGCACTCCCTTTCCTATCTTGACCTCTCTTCTAATCAATTTGGAGGCTCCATTCCTATCAGTTTTTCAAACTTAAGGGCACTTAGAGTTCTCTTGCTCTCTTACAATAAACTTCATGGCCCCATTTCAATTGAAATTGGTAATTTATGTAATTTGCAAAGGCTCGACATGTCTATTAACAACCTTGGTGATGATGTATCTAATGTTTTTCAAGCTCTATCAAGTGGGTGTGCGAACAAACCACTTTTGGAGTATCTGGATTTGAGTATGAATCAGTTCTGGGGCTCTATTCCGAACATGATCACTACTTTTTCTTCAATCAGAGAATTACATCTTAATGGGAATCATCTAAATGGAACTATAAGTCAAGGTATTGGGAAACTTTCTATGCTTGAGATTTTGGATGTTTCTAATAATTCCTTAAAAGCTACTCTCAACCACAATCACTTCTTAAATCTCTCACGATTGCGCCAGTTGTACTTGTCAGATAACTCGGCACTGGTTGTAAGTATCAATGATGATTGGATTCCTCCTTTTCAACTAAATCTCATAAGTTTAAGATCTTGCAAGTTGGGCCCTTCCTTCCCAAACTGGCTCCTACATCAATCCCATTTCATCGCTCTAGACATATCTAATGCAAAAATTTCTGGTGAAGTTCCTCTTGCCTTTTGGAAGAAATTAGCATTGTCGTCCGATCTATCATATTTAAACATGTCTCACAATAACTTTCATGGGGTGCTCCCTGATTTGTCAACGTCATTGGAAAGTTATGTGATTGACTTGAGTTCAAACTACTTTGAGGGTTCAATCCCATCAATTTTTCTTGGAGGTAACAAAACTAACTCAATATACCTGAACGATAACATGTTTTCGGATGCCACTCAACTATTGTGTCCAAGTGTAGCTGATTCGATGATACAAGAACTTTATTTATCAAACAACTTGTTGTCCGGAAGGCTTCCAAATTGTTTGATGAAAATGGATCAACTCGTAAAGTTGCACTTGGAAAGCAATAATTTCTCTGGAATTATACCAATATCCATTGGTGACCTAACACAACTCCAATATTTGCACTTGCAAAATAACAGCTTTTCAGGAGAGGTCCCTGTGTCAATGTTGAACTGTACAAAATTAGTTTATCTAGATCTTGGGTATAATTCTTTGACTGGATTTATACCACCAAGCATCGGCAACGCTTTTATAGGTCTCAGTTTTCTTAACTTACGTAGAAACAAGTTTTTTGGAAAACTGCCTTTAAGCCTTTGTCAATTATCCAAACTTCACATGTTGGATGTTGCTTTGAACCACATATCTGGCGCTATTCCAAATTGCATTTATAATCTTACAGCGATGAATGTGTCAAATAAACTATCACATGACTTTTTTGACTGGGAGATTGAAATTAGCAATTCTACATTTGAGGAAACAGCAATAATTGAGTGGAAAAAAGAGGAGCAGAGATTTAAACAAAGCTTATTAGAATTAGTGAATTATATTGATTTGTCATATAATGAGCTAGAAGGAGAAATCCCGGATGGAATATCAAATCTTACCAAGTTAATGTCACTCAATTTAGCAAGAAACAAGTTGACCGGAAGCATTCCATCAAATATTGGGCAGCTTACTTCATTAGAACTTCTGGATTTATCAAACAATCACCTCTCTGGTGCTATACCCACAAGTCTTGCCGATGTGAGTTTTCTTGGAACCTTAGATTTGTCGAACAACAACTTGTCCGGGAGGATTCCACTCAGCACTCAATTGCAAGGCTTTGATCCTTCATCATACATGGGAAACCCATTGCTTTGTGGGGCACCCCTTCAAAAGTGTGCCGGTGATGAAATGCCCACGGGAAGAAATATCAGCCATCTAGAGGAGCATGGACATGATAATTTTTATCTAGGGCTGTGCATCAGCGTGATGCTCGGATTTATTGTTGGATTTTGGGGAGTTTGCGGGACTTTAGTGGTGAATAGATCATGGAGACACGCCTTTTTCCGCTTCTTTGATGACATCAAAGACAAGACTTATGTCATGGTGGTTGTGAATGTAGCCAGAATTTGGAGGAAAGATTGAAGGTATAGTACTTTTTATTGTTTCATATTTTCACTGTTGGTACATTACTAATTCAGCTAAGCAATGAATATTCAATTTCTGTCTTATTTTTTTTTTGTACAGGAGAATTCTTTATCTGGTGCATTATGATGTTCATCATTTTCATCCTATATTTATTAGGTAATGTTATTACTTATCTTTTCCTTGACTAATAATTCTATTACTTAACAATTTATGGCCTAATCAATTTTCTTCTGGCGTCATTCTCGGATTTGTTGGGCTTCTGATCAGTGGCTTGAACAAGAAAAGACCATTGTTTACGTTGTGTAACAAGTCGATAATAATTATATGTACTTTATGACTTTATGTAGCTGTTGTGTGCAAGTAGAATGTGCAAGTGTTGCACTTATTAGAGGGCTATGTATGCTCTTGTAATAAACAGTACTTTCTAAGTTTCTATCTCTATTTTCTAGTGGCTCATCCCACAATCTAGCGAGTTTAAGGTTAAATTGTCAGCATACTTTATAAATGTTAAGGCGAGTTTAAGGTTAATTTTCCAGCTTATAATTTATAAATTTTACTGCTAGTTACAATCCACTTGACTTAGTACGCATTTTTCAAAATTAGGTGTATGTTTAGTTAGTGCCTCTAGATCTTAAACAAACAATAATTCCGAAAAAAAAAAAAAGTGGTTCCAAACTAAAAGTGACAGAAGTTTTTTTAAGAAAAAAATAAAATAAAATTAAGTATTTACTTAGCAAAATAAGCAATTTAAGGTTCTCTGTTTGAGGGCTGATTTGTAATAAATAGGATAGTGGACAAAAATTGCAATGAAAAAACTAACAAGAATATTGCATCATTCTTATCAGGATCAATGTGAAGTTTACTAAACAATTTCTGCATCTTGTCCAGAGGAAGATTCCGTACACCAACTTGCTTCCCCTATCAGCCTATCTCCAAAATATGAAGGAAACAACCACTTATATTCATTAAGGTTAATAGCTTAGGGTTAATTAAGGCTATATAGTTCAACTTACAACTTAAATAAAATCAAGTAAGCTTAAAATTCGGTGAATAGAATGTACTCTGAGTTCATACATCATTCATCATTGTACTTTGTTACTGTGGATTGTGGACAAACGTCAACCATTGTTAACATAAAATTTGAAAATGTGTAAAATTCAATCTCGTGCCCAAAAACACATTCAGCTTATTTACAACAGATTACTTTTTTGAGCATGTATATAAACTAAGGACATATATTGTGCACCTTATTTTACTTATTTCATTAAATTCAGGTCCACATAAAGTTAGTTAAGTTTATAGAAGCTACCAACTTGCCAAGTTCAATAATATTTTACTATGGAGTATGTACCAACAATTATCAGCATAAAATAAATTGATAAAATGTGTGAAATTCACAGTAAACTATACGAAGTACAAATTAACAACAACAACAACAACAACAAAAAAAGGCACAAAAATTGTATAATCAACACACACTTTAGAACTATGTATGTAGAGTGAATGTTTCTCAATATAGTGGTGTAGTGCCATAGCTCTATATCACTATATGTGCCTGAAAATTCGGTAGATTTATCCCCAAAATAAACATGTAATTAACTTTATCTTGTGGGTATCTTAATGCTATTCAAACAATTCTGGTAAGTAAAGAGACCGCCTGTATCTTATGGCTATCTTAATGCTATTTAAACAATTTTGGTAAGAAAAGAGACTGCCTGTATCTTGTGGGTATCTTAATGCTATTCAAACAGATGGTATGAATGTAAAATTGTGGACAAATGATCAAATTCAAAATAAATTTTCATGCTTAAATAAAATAAAAAAATCCCATAACAAAATGGTCGGATTTGACCATAAATTTACGGGTTAAATTGGATTTCGAGTCAACCAAAAAAAAAAGTTTCAAGACACACACAACTCTACCCCAATCCACAACTCTTAGTGGGCCATAATTAGGAAATACACACACAATTACCCCAATCTTAAGTCTGGACTAAAATAGCACTCTCAGTGGACCATATTAATTAGGAAATTTCAGTAGCTTGATCCTCGTTAGATGAACACCAAAGGGTCAAAGACTATTTTTATTTAACTAAGTTAATTCACATTTATAAATTATTCCTAACACTAAATTAGTGTATTACTACCTACCACGGTTACTCTTGTTGTAGTTTATCTACATAGATGATAGAACCACGACTCCAAAGCTAAGGACAGCATGATGCACAATACTATCCCATCCATATAACAGTTATTTTGATGTTTAGAGAGCCATAAGGTCGAATAATGAGAATCGATCCCAAAATCTATTAGAACTGAGAGGGAAATTTTAATCACTTTAGCTATCCTTCACTCTCATCTATATAATAGCCAATTATTGATTAAATTTATTATTTATATTTGTTTTATTAAATGCAAAACTTGTTAAATTAGGCCTTCTTTTAAGTGCAACTCCTCTAAAATGGTTTCTCTACACTTTTTAAATTCTCTGCCTCTAATTCTATGCATGGTTCTCAATCTTACTTTTAAACGGAGTATCATTTATTTCATTCGTCTCATATCACTTATTTTATACCGTATAAATTATTGACTTAGTTTCTCTTTATAATCTTTAATTCCCTAACAAATCACATTTACATACTTATGTATTATTTTGCATCAATTTCATCTCGAAGTATTAGGTAGAATCCGTGCCTTGTAAAAAAGAGTATTAATTTAGCTTTGGCACCAAAATTTGGGCCATTAATACATGAGAAAAATCTTCTGAATGTTTGTAGGGTATCATGTTTGAATATTTCGTAGAAAATGGGAGCCGGATTCATATTTGCACTGTGCATTATTAGACTTGTTCAATAATCATTAAATGTTGTGGTCCGTACCATGGCTAATTGCATGTTACCTTTGAGCGTGACGAGACTAAAGAGACACAATCAGCTCCCATACAAGGGATGAAATAGTGCAGATGAAATATTATCTTTTAATTTTTGAGTATCTTAACAAAAGCCAGATGAAATAGTGCAGCCCACAAGCCCAATTATCATTGGTCTTTAACAGGCCCAATACCTAATAATATTAATAATTAATGAATAAAATTTAATACTTAATAATAAAATCTCGCGTTTCCAATTTCCATTGCTGGAGTTTCTTCAAGAACGCGAAGTGTACTCTGATGCTCAACTCTTCAACAACAAAACTAACATCAAGGTAATTTTCTCTGTCCTAGGGTTTTTGTTTTGATTAAAATTGTTTGTTTCTGTAACCTAGGGTTTTGCTTTTGTTTGATTTGAGTGTAGAGATGGTGGAAAGGAGAGTTGAGGTTGTTGCCAGATTGAATTCGTTGGAGGAAAGTTCAGGAATTGTGTCCTGATAAACAGTATAATCTTCATATGCTTAATGATCGTTATCAGGTTTGCAATTTTTTGTTTTAATGATTTGTAAATCATTTAATTATTGTTATATTTTGTTTAATTTGATTAAATTCAATGGTGATTCTAGTTGCTTTGGTAGTTTAATTATGTGATTCATTCTGTTTAAATGCTTCTCTTCTTTTAGAATAATGAATTGGGCATGTTTGTTAATGCTTTTGGCCCTTATCATAATTTGCTGTAATCTTAGATTTCGTTCATGAGAACAGTAATGGAGTACTAGCTTAGTCTGTACTTGAGTTTTCTTGTCGATGTCCATGTTCACCACAGCTTGATGTAGTGGTTACAAACGTTGTTTCAACTTTTGATATACAAGCATTGTTTGACTTAACTTGTTTTGGGACTGCTCACTGCTCTTATTTATGTAATGTTAGCATGTTTCATTTTCTGCTCTTTTTTATTTCAGGTCATAATAAATAATCCGTGGCCTGGAAAACGAGTTGAGGAAGGCAATTACACTACTATTCCACTAAAGGATGAGTTTCTTGAAAATGCCCGTGTTTTTATTTGTGAAACCTATTGCAGGATACATTAGTGCATTGACATGGGGTATGTTTATGCTATATGACCTTGTGTACTTTGTTTCGGTGAATAAAGATAATCTTATGGCAATAACTGTTTGATTTGGACCCTGTAGTCTATTTTAGTTAACCAACTATGATGTCTCTCACTTGCTTGTCTCCCCTGTAAATCTTCCTTTGCAACTGGTGTAGATTTTGGTATTCTTGGTGAATTTGCAGTCATATATTGCTGTAATACATGGTGAACTAGCGTGATCAAGTAATAATTTGGAGTTCTTGCTGATGAATTTTGGTCAGTTATTCCTTTTTGCTTGTGTGTGATCTGAAGTATATGGACTACAATAGATCTTGTAAAATTGAAACTCTATTTTCTGAGTAAATTTGTATTTCCAGGGTCCTTGCTTAGAAATTGAACCTGAGCAACGAGGAAGCAGAAGGGTGGATTATGACGCTCATACGCACTTCTAAACTCAATGCCAAGATCAACTCTAAGTTAGGCACCGTAGACCGTAGTGATGGAGCCCAATCACCCTAACGTGTAAGAAATACTTTTCCTTGTTGATTCTGAGCTTTGCCTCTCATTTCTCTTTCCTTTTGTGCTGCAATTTACCTGGTTCTTTGCTTATCCTTCCAGGTATGAGCAGCTCATTGATCACACTAAAGCATTGTCGAGGCGAACATACAAATTAATGGGCAACAACTTGAGCAAGGTTAGGCACAACCAGCTAGGTAGTTTTCAACAGGGGAGCTGCTGTGGGTGTTTGTACTTTTAAGTTTCTATTGTGATCCTTAATTTTTTTTTCCTGGTCAAAAGGTTCATTAGATCTCATAAAGTTTGTTGCATTAATTCTCTGTATTAGCAACACCTCTGCTTAAACTTTGTGAATCCAAAATTTTTGCTGGAAAGGTTCGGCTGATTTGTTAAGTTTGATCCCTTTTGGTCAATGTAAAATGTTTACTGCACTTTTGCAATTGCAATTTGTTGTCTGATACAAATAGCTCACAATTGTGAATACCTTTTTTTTTTTTTTTTTTTTTTTGAGGTAATAAGGTGGCTTAATTAATAGTTAAAGAGTTTACAAAAGATTGGCAGCCATAAGTGGTCCGCCACAAAGTTACATCCTGAAGATCTTGATCACTAGCAGTACTATTAGTGTCTACAATAATCTGATGCATACAACAGTCTGGTGGGACAAATATATTACATATCTGATTCAAAATATTTAGAGATCTTCTCGCTTCTTTGGCTAGGATGTCTGCCACCTTGTTCTTACCCCTTTCTCCATAGAATACCTTGATATCAGGGAGCCCCTGCAGCCGCAGCCTGCAATCAGTTGTATTAGGGGTTAGAGGGGAAGATAAGCTGCTATTAAGATCCTGTACTATGGATTTACAGTCAGTCTCCAGATAGCAATGTGTCCACCCATTTTGAGAGATCCAATCAAGAGCAAGGGATATAGCTTTTAGTTCTGCCTCTCTAGCATCTATACAGAAACCTTTCCAATTATAGCCCTGAACCCAGTTACCCAGATGATCTCTGCATATTCCTGCACAACCAGTTAGCTTGGAAGAAAGGATGAAGGAAGCATCAACATTTATTTTGTAGAAAGAGGAGGGAGGGGGGTCCCATGCAAGGGTTTTAGGCTCTTTTCTAGTTTCATGGTGGGTAGAGAAGAACCATTCACTAGCAGCCCAAATGCACTGGGAGGAAGATTTTTTTGCTGGTATGTTAATTTTGGAGAAAATCCATTGGTTTCTTCTTTTCCAGATATGCCAAAGGGCAAAGCCGAAAATGATGTTCCAAGGTATTGAATTTTGGTGGAGTGATTTGTTCTTCAGATTTCTGCAAATCCAAACTTGGGATGATTCAGTCTGTGATCTGTGGTTAGAAGAAGGAAGGGAGAGTTCATCCCAGATTTCAGAGGCTCTGGGGCAGTCAGAAAATAGGTGATCAATGGATTCAATGAGAGAAGGGCAAAAAGTGCAAGAATTGAAATTTTTTATTTTCCTCTTTTGGAGATTTTGTGAATACCTTGACAAACAATAATTATAGAGTATAATGAAGGAATGACACGAAACACTATGCCCAAATGTTAACATATACACCGTGTTGCTTTTATTGATTAGCATACACTAATGTTGTCCATGTTATGACATATATTGCAATGCCTTAGTTGGCTAAATTATGCAATGAGTTATATAGTACACCTTGTGCTTGATTATTAATTTGTACTCCGTACTTTGTATTTATTAATCAAGCAATAAGTATGGTGGAGGTGGTGAAGAATCCACGCCAAAATCATAAGTTTAAAATTCAGCCTATCCATATAATTAATAGTTCACTGATGATAACAACTTCACTTTGATAACATTCACATTTCAGTGTCTTAGAGGACCTACTTGAAATGTGATTTACAATGTTGAACCCTCTGTGATTACCATCCTAAAATCTTTCATATGCTGTATCTGTCTTGTTGTGATCTTTTTTTTTTTCGGGTACGCGTTTGGGTCCCCAGGCTTCTATCGAATGGCTACGAAAAGAGGAAGGGGTGACCTGAGAGGAAACCCGAATCCTAGACTTGTTAGATCAACTAGGGAAAAAGAAGTGTCTAGATGTGAATCATTTTAAGGCCGGAATTTTGCAAATAGTACATAGGTGGAAAAGAATGGACTATTGGAGTATTGTGTTCAATTGTCATCGACTACACAATCTCACATTATCACACGTAACTTATGATTTGCATTTTACTATATATTGCAGAACATTTTGTTTGGGATACATCATGTATACACGTGTAAAAGCTGAAAAATAGATGCTTCGTTTTCTACTTGAGTAATAGATAGTTGTAGTAGCTGTCCCAATTGTTGATTCTTGATGTTTTGCTCATCTTATAAGTTATAAATTGTACCATGAAAATAGATACTTCGTAGTTCTACTTTAAGTAATAGTGTCTTTAAACAAATAAATAAATAAATAAATAAATAAAAGAATAGTGAATTTTTCTGCAACCAAATCTAGCAAAAACTTCTACCATGAAAATATACCATCACCTTTTTTGCATGTTCTTACTTTGTTGGCTTGTGTTGTTATGCTACTTGAGTCATGCTGCTGTTGAAGATGGGACTAGCTTTGGTGCCCACAGTAACACCAGGTGCATCGATCATGAGAAAGAAGCTCTGCTTCAATTCAAGCAAGGCATTGAATCTGATAATTGTGGGCTTCTCTCTTCTTGGGGAGACATAGAAGACTGCTGCCAGTGGCGTGGGATTCGCTGCAGCAACCATACCGGCCATGTCATTATACTTCATCTTCAAGGTTCCAAAGATGAATATGGTCCCCATCCTTGTCTGATAGGTAAGTTGGATCCTTCCCTGTTTGAGCTAAAGCATTTGAAATATTTGGACCTCAGTTACAACAGTTTTAACCAGATCATACCCAATTCTATTGATTCCCTTGTTGATTTAGAGCACCTCAATTTCTCCAGTGCTGGCTTTTTTGGTCAAATTCCTCCCCAACTCGGAAACCTTTCCAAATTAGCATCTCTTGATCTTAGTTATTCCAATTTCGCGCTCATTGCTAGAAGATTGCAGTGGCTGTCCCATCTCACATTGTTGAGAGAAATCTACCTTGGTGGGAATGATCTTACTGAAGCCACAGACTTGTTCCAAACCATCAACAATCTTCCTTCCCTAAGGGTCCTTTACTTAGATAACTGTTGTCAACCTCCATCATCATCATCACTTTCATACTTCAATTCCTCCACCTCTCTTCGTGTAGTTAGCTTTGCTGATAATAATTTCAATGACACTTCGATATTCAAGTGGTTGTTCAATATGAGTAGAAATGGTAACCACATTGAATATCTTGACCTTTCCTATAACTTACTTTCAGGGCCTCTTCCAAGTTCATTTGAGAAGTACATGCACTCCCTTTCATATCTTGACCTTTCTCACAATTATTTTGAAGGTCCCATTCCTGTCACTTTTTCCAACTTACGTTCTCTTCAAGTTCTCTCTCTCAATTACAATAATTTACACGGTCCCATTTCCGATAGTTTATCAAACCTTCGGTCTCTTAGAACACTTTCTTTGTCCTACAATAAACTCTACGGGTCGATTTCCAAAAGCCTCAATAATCTATGCAACTTGCAGAAACTCTACTTAGATCAAAACAACTTTGTTGACAATTTGTCCAATGTCTTGCTAGCTCTATCAAGTGGGTGTGCGAACAAGCCACTTTTGGAGTATTTGGATTTGCATACGAATCAGTTCTGGGGATCTGTTCCTAACATAATCAGCACTTTTTCTTCAATGAGAGAATTACATCTAGAAGATAATCATCTGAATGGCACAATAAGTCAAGGTATTGGGAAACTTTCTATGCTTGAGATTCTGGATGTTTCTAATAATTCCTTAAAAGCTACCCTCAATCACAATCATTTCTTAAATCTTTCACGACTACGCGAGTTGTACTTTTCAGATAACTCGGCACTAGTATTCAACATCAAAGCCGATTGGATCCCCCCATTTCAACTAGACATCATAGATTTGAGCTCTTGCAAATTGGGACCTTCCTTCCCGAAGTGGCTTCTAACTCAAACCAACTTTTCTGAACTTGATATATCCAATGCTCAAATTTCAGGCAGTGTTCCTGCTGCCTTTTGGTTTAATTCATTGTCGCCCAATATATTGAGTTTAAATTTATCTCACAATAAGATCAATGGACAGCTGCCAAAATTGCCAACTACCTTTCAAGACCTTGGAATTGTTGACTTGAGTTCAAACTATTTTGAGGGTTCTATACCTTCATTTCTAGGAGCATCTGCTATCCATATATACCTAAATGATAACATGTTTTCAGATGCCACTCATCTGTTGTGCCCGAAAACTCACTCTGATATACTCAATCTTCATCTTTCAAACAACTTCTTGTCAGGAGAGTTACCAGACTGTTGGATGAAATTTGTTCAACTTCATAGTCTGCATTTGGAAGACAATAATTTCTCTGGATGTATACCAGCATCCATTGGTTCCCTCGATAGCCTTATATTTTTAATTCTGCGAAATAATAGCTTTTCTGGTGAGCTCCCCGCCTCATTGGCAAACTGTACGACATTGGAAGTTCTAGATATTGGATATAATTCACTAACCGGGCATATGTTATACTAATAAGCAATAAACCAGAAATAACTTATCTCTTGATGCGTGAACCAAACTGACAATAGCCGCGTCGTGGAGAACCACTGACCTAAAAGACGATTCCGCGCTACCTCCCGGTGCAGTAGACAATTGCGGTCGCCCTCCAGGATAAGCACGGCGCCGGAGTTTATGTGCACTCACAAACCCGACTGGAACTCAGAATACTCGCCCAGAAAACAGAACAGAAAGAACATGTATTTAGATAAGTTTAGAGAAAAGAGAAGACTGATTGTGTTGTGTGTTTTGGCTAAGAAAACCACCGAATATTTATAGGGTGAAGAGGAAAAACGGAAAGCATGAAAGGTGGGAAGAATCTGGCCAAGAAAACGACCAGATTAATCTGGTCAGTCAACAACCGAGGCAAGAAACAAGGAATTAATCAGTCAGCTACAATCAAGGAATTAATGGCTGATTAATTCTCACAACAGTCAGAAAAGAATAAACCCAACAGACAAAAAGGAATATTCTGTTTAACAAAGAAAAGGGAAATAAAATTTCTCCAAAAAGATAACAAGGACCCACGCCCGCGCATCGCATTCCCCAAGACCCCAAGTCCCGAGGCCCGAGCCCGACCCGACCCGGCTCGGCTCGGCGCGCGCGCGCGCGTGTGTGTGTGTGGAGTAACACACACCTCCAACTCACTCAACTAAGTAGTGCTAAAGCACTACATTATAAAAACAAGGAAAAACCTTCCTCCCCAATCAATGTGGGACTTTTCCCCTTCCATTTATTTCTCTCTCTCTTTCCCTCTTATTTTTCCCAACACTCTTGTTTTATATCAAGAACTTCCAACAATCCCCCACAGGTTCGAAGATATGAAAAAGAAAGAAAGGAAAAATGAATTCTGGGCAAAACAAAACAATTGCATAAGTGTCAATGTCTCGCGACTTGAATTAACACATAGTGGACATCAAGCTATGATCCCTCACCTAACAAGTGACCTTCGTCTTGAACTCAATAGGGAGTTAGGGACCCGTCACTTTGAGCCACACAATTGAACATGTATAATATTCTGAAATTCCGCGAATAAAGATGACGCATTATACTGGCCATACGTCCAGCCTGGATGCTCATAGGTGCTCTAGAGTATAAGCCCACGAAATACTCATAGGAAGCGGCCACACTTCCACACCTAAGTAGGTGAACTCCATCAAGTGTGAGCTACAACACACCTCCAAAAATATGGATATGGGTTCATTAAGAGCCGTATGCTCAACCTCCTTCTCATATGTAGCTAAGCACAAAACAAACATCTAGAGATGGACAAATAAAATAAAAATGTGCTTCCGAATTATTACATAACGTTCCCCTTTGAACTCATAGTGAGTAGGAGTTCATTATTTCACAATTCATACAACGGGCTTTAGCCCCATCTCTTCCGATGTTTCCAAAACTAGTTTTTTACATAGGCCTTTAGTTAACGGATCCGCAATGTTCTTTTCGGACTTAACATAGTCCAGTGATATCACCCCTTCAGACAACAAATTTCTGACGGCTTTATGCCTCAGACGGATGTGTCTCTTCTTCCCATTATAGGCATGGTTGTGTGCAACAGCAATAGCAGCTTGCGAATCACAATGAAGTGCAACTGAAGGAGCTGGCTTCCCCCACAGAGGAATATCTGCAAGCATGTTCCTCAACCATTCTGCCTCATGACCTGCTAATTCAAGAGCAATAAACTCAGATTCCATAGTAGACATAGCAGTACAAGATTGCTTACAAGATTTCCAGGATACGGCTCCACCCCCAAGGGTGAAGACATAGCCACTAGTGGAGTTAACTTCATCATTATCGGATACCCAGTTGGCATCACAAAAACCCTCCAAAACTCCAGGAAATTTGGAGTAGTGCAAACCCCAATCCATAGTACCCTTAAGGTACCTAAGCAACCTCCTTAGAGCAATCCAATGATCACTGCTTGGATTATGAGTGTACCTGCTCAACCTACTAACAGAATAAGCAATGTCAGGTCTAGTGTAGTTCATAAGAAACATAATACTACCAATAATTCTAGCATATTCAGACTGATTAACTGGATTACCATTATTTTTCCTTAAGTGGAAACTTGGGTCATAGGGAGTCTTAACTGGATCGACATTAAATGAGTCAAACTTTTTAAGAAGTTTTTCAACATAGTGTGACTGATTAAGACAGATGCCATTTGGAGTCCTCTTGATTTTTACTCCCAAAATCACATCTGCCTCACCCATGTCTTTCATTTCAAAATTCGAACTCAAAAACTGTTTTGTCTCATTTACACGATCCAAGTTAGTCCCAAAAATCAACATATCATCCACATAAAGACAAATAATTACACACCCATGACTATCATGCTTAAAATAAACACAAGAGTCACCTTCATTAACATGAAAACCATTACCAGTCATAGTCTTATCGAATTTGTCATGCCATTGCTTTGGAGCTTGTTTAAGCCCATACAATGACTTGACTAACTTACAAACCTTCTCCTCTTGTCCTGGAACAACGAACCCTTCAGGTTGGACCATGTAAATCTCCTCATCCAAGTCACCATTCAAAAATGCAGTTTTGACATCCATTTGATGAACAACAAGACCAAAAATGCAAGCAAGAGCAATTAAAGTCCTAATGGTTGCAATTTTAGTAACAGGGGAGTAAGTATCAAAATAATCAATGCCAAACTTTTGAGTAAAACCCCTTACCACTATCCTTGCCTTATACTTGTCTATGGATCCATCGGCCTTTAATTTTTTCCGAAAGATCCATTTACAAGTAATGGGCTTACAACCTCTAGGAAGTTCAACCAATTCCCAAGTGTTATTATTGAGAATTGATTGTAATTCACTATCAATTGCTTCTTTCCAAAATACAGCATCAACTGACCTCATTGCCTCATCATAGGTTCTTGGATCATCTTCCAAAACAAAAATATGCACAAAATCATCATCAATTAAGGAAGATTCAGATAAATAAGAAGTAATAAAATCAGGACCAAAACTATTTTCCTTTCTTCCCCTTTTGCTTCTCCTTGGCTCCAAAACAGAATCATCGTTAGTAATAGGAGCATTAGCAATAGGTAAACTAACAGAACTACTAGCATGCAATTCACTATCATTAGAAGGAGACATTTTCAAAGGAAAAATGTTCTCAAAGAACTCAGCATCTCTTGCTTCAATGATATGACCACCTGCATAAGAATTGTTAGCACCTTTAACAAAGAAACGATAAGCTGCACTTTGATAAGCATAGCCAATAAAAATAGCATCAACAGTTTTGGGACCAATCTTATCCCTCTTGAAGCTAGGTGTGCCTACTTTTGCTAGGCACCCCCACACTTTCAAGTATTTCAGGTTTGGCGCTCGACCTTTCCATATTTCGTATGGAGTCTTGTCAAGCTTCTTGTGAGGAACCCTGTTCAAAACATGACAAGCAGAAAGAATAGCCTCCCCCCACATGTTATTAGGAAGCCCAGAACTAATAAGCATAGAATTCATCATATTCTTTAAAGTTCTATTTTTCCTTTCAGCTATACCGTTTTGTTCGGGTGAATAGGGAGCCGTCGTCTCATGAACAATGCCAAGTTGCTCACAAAATGCCTTAAGAGTGTCAGGGCTGTACTCCCCACCCCTGTCACTCCTAACCCTCTTGATCTTTTTGTCCAACTGGTTTTCTACCTCAGCTTTATATTTGAGGAACATTTCCTCAGCTTCGTCCTTAGACCTGAGAAGATAAACCATACAAAAACGTGAACAATCATCAACAAAAGTAATATAATACTTTTTACCCCCTCTACTTTCGTGATTATTAAAATCACCTAAGTCACTATGAACAAGTTCTAGTACTTCAGTCTGTCTATCTACTGATTTAAATGGCTTCTTAGTAAATTTGGCTTCAACACAAACTTGACATTTCGAAAAATCAGTTTTTAGAAAAACTTGGAATCAAATTTAAGTGTTTAAGCCTTTTAACAGAATCAAAATTAACGTGACCTAATCTAGCATGCCATAAATCAATAGACTCAGCAATATAAGCAGAAGAAGTACTAGCATTCTTATTCATAGTGTCAATTTTAACATCAAGAGTAAAAAGCCCCCCATTACAAAAGCCCTTCCCCACAAATTCCCCATTGCGAGTAAGAACTAATCTATCAGAATCAAAGGAGAGCTTCAGTCCAGCTTTCATGAGCAAACTGCCAGAAATTAAATTCCTGCGCATTTCTGGAACATGCAAAACATTAGTGAGAGTAAGCAATTTTCCAGAAGTGAGAGCGAGAACGATCTTCCCTTTGCCTTGGATAGAAGCAGAAGCTGAGTTGCCCATGAAGACATTTTCACCTTCAACCTTGTCATAGGTAGTGAACATGTCCTTGTTGGCGCAGATGTGCCTGGTAGCTCCAGTGTCAACAATCCACTCAGCAGCATTACCTGTAAAGTTAGCTTCTAAAACAACAGCAACAATAACGTCAGAATCCTCAATAAGATTTGCTTGACTTTGCCCATTCTTCTTCTTGACCCTGCAATCTCTAGCCCTGTGACCAGTCAAACCACACTCATAACAGATTCCCTTAAACTTGTACTTCTGAATTTTCCCATTAGGCTTAAGGTTACTGTTTTTGGCTTTGGACTGGTTGTTTGATTTGGGTTCAACAAGGTTGGCTTTGGCAGAAGAAGAGGAAGGGAAAACAGAAGGGGTTTTGTCTTTGATACGGTTTTCCTCCTCAATTTTGAGGTGGGCAGCAAGTTCCTCTAAGGTTAGGTCTTTCTTTTTGTGCATGAGTTGGTTACGAAAATCCTTCCAAGAGGGAGGGAGTTTCTCAATAAGAACAATAGCAAGGGTAGTATCACAAATAGACAGACCTTCAGCAGCCATATTAATACAAATACTCTCATAAGCATGAATCTGATCAATAATAGGCTTATCATCAACAACTTGAAAACTTAACCACTTACTAACACAATAACGTTTAGTACCAGCATCATCAGTTCCATATTTTTTCTCTAAAGCATCCCAAATATCCTTAGCATGATAGAAACCCATATAAATATCCAACAGACTATTCGACATATAATGCAACAACATGCCCTTACAAGTTCTATCATCCTTAGAAAACTTAATCTCAGATTCAGACAAATCATCTTTATCAACAGGTTCAACAATATCATCAAGAACATATGCAACATCAATCTGCTCCAAATAAAAATGCATCCTAACAGCCCAACGTTTATAATTCTTTCCATCAAGAGGTTCTAGTTTAGACATATCAGGAACAAGGAATTTGGAAGCCATAATCGTCTTTTAGAAAGTTATACTAATAAGCAATAAACCAGAAATAACTTATCTCTTGATGCGTGAACCAAACTGACAATAGCCGCGTCGTGGAGAACCACTGACCTAAAAGACGATTCCGCGCTACCTCCCGGTGCAGTAGACAATTGCGGTCGCCCTCCAGGATAAGCACGGCGCCGGAGTTTATGTGCACTCACAAACCCGACTGGAACTCAGAATACTCGCCCAGAAAACAGAACAGAAAGAACATGTATTTAGATAAGTTTAGAGAAAAGAGAAGACTGATTGTGTTGTGTGTTTTGGCTAAGAAAACCACCGAATATTTATAGGGTGAAGAGGAAAAACGGAAAGCATGAAAGGTGGGAAGAATCTGGCCAAGAAAACGACCAGATTAATCTGGTCAGTCAACAACCGAGGCAAGAAACAAGGAATTAATCAGTCAGCTACAATCAAGGAATTAATGGCTGATTAATTCTCACAACAGTCAGAAAAGAATAAACCCAACAGACAAAAAGGAATATTCTGTTTAACAAAGAAAAGGGAAATAAAATTTCTCCAAAAAGATAACAAGGACCCACGCCCGCGCATCGCATTCCCCAAGACCCCAAGTCCCGAGGCCCGAGCCCGACCCGACCCGGCTCGGCTCGGCGCGCGCGCGCGCGTGTGTGTGTGTGGAGTAACACACACCTCCAACTCACTCAACTAAGTAGTGCTAAAGCACTACATTATAAAAACAAGGAAAAACCTTCCTCCCCAATCAATGTGGGACTTTTCCCCTTCCATTTATTTCTCTCTCTCTTTCCCTCTTATTTTTCCCAACACTCTTGTTTTATATCAAGAACTTCCAACAATCCCCCACAGGTTCGAAGATATGAAAAAGAAAGAAAGGAAAAATGAATTCTGGGCAAAACAAAACAATTGCATAAGTGTCAATGTCTCGCGACTTGAATTAACACATAGTGGACATCAAGCTATGATCCCTCACCTAACAAGTGACCTTCGTCTTGAACTCAATAGGGAGTTAGGGACCCGTCACTTTGAGCCACACAATTGAACATGTATAATATTCTGAAATTCCGCGAATAAAGATGACGCATTATACTGGCCATACGTCCAGCCTGGATGCTCATAGGTGCTCTAGAGTATAAGCCCACGAAATACTCATAGGAAGCGGCCACACTTCCACACCTAAGTAGGTGAACTCCATCAAGTGTGAGCTACAACACACCTCCAAAAATATGGATATGGGTTCATTAAGAGCCGTATGCTCAACCTCCTTCTCATATGTAGCTAAGCACAAAACAAACATCTAGAGATGGACAAATAAAATAAAAATGTGCTTCCGAATTATTACATAACGTTCCCCTTTGAACTCATAGTGAGTAGGAGTTCATTATTTCACAATTCATACAACGGGCTTTAGCCCCATCTCTTCCGATGTTTCCAAAACTAGTTTTTTACATAGGCCTTTAGTTAACGGATCCGCAATGTTCTTTTCGGACTTAACATAGTCCAGTGATATCACCCCTTCAGACAACAAATTTCTGACGGCTTTATGCCTCAGACGGATGTGTCTCTTCTTCCCATTATAGGCATGGTTGTGTGCAACAGCAATAGCAGCTTGCGAATCACAATGAAGTGCAACTGAAGGAGCTGGCTTCCCCCACAGAGGAATATCTGCAAGCATGTTCCTCAACCATTCTGCCTCATGACCTGCTAATTCAAGAGCAATAAACTCAGATTCCATAGTAGACATAGCAGTACAAGATTGCTTACAAGATTTCCAGGATACGGCTCCACCCCCAAGGGTGAAGACATAGCCACTAGTGGAGTTAACTTCATCATTATCGGATACCCAGTTGGCATCACAAAAACCCTCCAAAACTCCAGGAAATTTGGAGTAGTGCAAACCCCAATCCATAGTACCCTTAAGGTACCTAAGCAACCTCCTTAGAGCAATCCAATGATCACTGCTTGGATTATGAGTGTACCTGCTCAACCTACTAACAGAATAAGCAATGTCAGGTCTAGTGTAGTTCATAAGAAACATAATACTACCAATAATTCTAGCATATTCAGACTGATTAACTGGATTACCATTATTTTTCCTTAAGTGGAAACTTGGGTCATAGGGAGTCTTAACTGGATCGACATTAAATGAGTCAAACTTTTTAAGAAGTTTTTCAACATAGTGTGACTGATTAAGACAGATGCCATTTGGAGTCCTCTTGATTTTTACTCCCAAAATCACATCTGCCTCACCCATGTCTTTCATTTCAAAATTCGAACTCAAAAACTGTTTTGTCTCATTTACACGATCCAAGTTAGTCCCAAAAATCAACATATCATCCACATAAAGACAAATAATTACACACCCATGACTATCATGCTTAAAATAAACACAAGAGTCACCTTCATTAACATGAAAACCATTACCAGTCATAGTCTTATCGAATTTGTCATGCCATTGCTTTGGAGCTTGTTTAAGCCCATACAATGACTTGACTAACTTACAAACCTTCTCCTCTTGTCCTGGAACAACGAACCCTTCAGGTTGGACCATGTAAATCTCCTCATCCAAGTCACCATTCAAAAATGCAGTTTTGACATCCATTTGATGAACAACAAGACCAAAAATGCAAGCAAGAGCAATTAAAGTCCTAATGGTTGCAATTTTAGTAACAGGGGAGTAAGTATCAAAATAATCAATGCCAAACTTTTGAGTAAAACCCCTTACCACTATCCTTGCCTTATACTTGTCTATGGATCCATCGGCCTTTAATTTTTTCCGAAAGATCCATTTACAAGTAATGGGCTTACAACCTCTAGGAAGTTCAACCAATTCCCAAGTGTTATTATTGAGAATTGATTGTAATTCACTATCAATTGCTTCTTTCCAAAATACAGCATCAACTGACCTCATTGCCTCATCATAGGTTCTTGGATCATCTTCCAAAACAAAAATATGCACAAAATCATCATCAATTAAGGAAGATTCAGATAAATAAGAAGTAATAAAATCAGGACCAAAACTATTTTCCTTTCTTCCCCTTTTGCTTCTCCTTGGCTCCAAAACAGAATCATCGTTAGTAATAGGAGCATTAGCAATAGGTAAACTAACAGAACTACTAGCATGCAATTCACTATCATTAGAAGGAGACATTTTCAAAGGAAAAATGTTCTCAAAGAACTCAGCATCTCTTGCTTCAATGATATGACCACCTGCATAAGAATTGTTAGCACCTTTAACAAAGAAACGATAAGCTGCACTTTGATAAGCATAGCCAATAAAAATAGCATCAACAGTTTTGGGACCAATCTTATCCCTCTTGAAGCTAGGTGTGCCTACTTTTGCTAGGCACCCCCACACTTTCAAGTATTTCAGGTTTGGCGCTCGACCTTTCCATATTTCGTATGGAGTCTTGTCAAGCTTCTTGTGAGGAACCCTGTTCAAAACATGACAAGCAGAAAGAATAGCCTCCCCCCACATGTTATTAGGAAGCCCAGAACTAATAAGCATAGAATTCATCATATTCTTTAAAGTTCTATTTTTCCTTTCAGCTATACCGTTTTGTTCGGGTGAATAGGGAGCCGTCGTCTCATGAACAATGCCAAGTTGCTCACAAAATGCCTTAAGAGTGTCAGGGCTGTACTCCCCACCCCTGTCACTCCTAACCCTCTTGATCTTTTTGTCCAACTGGTTTTCTACCTCAGCTTTATATTTGAGGAACATTTCCTCAGCTTCGTCCTTAGACCTGAGAAGATAAACCATACAAAAACGTGAACAATCATCAACAAAAGTAATATAATACTTTTTACCCCCTCTACTTTCGTGATTATTAAAATCACCTAAGTCACTATGAACAAGTTCTAGTACTTCAGTCTGTCTATCTACTGATTTAAATGGCTTCTTAGTAAATTTGGCTTCAACACAAACTTGACATTTCGAAAAATCAGTTTTTAGAAAAACTTGGAATCAAATTTAAGTGTTTAAGCCTTTTAACAGAATCAAAATTAACGTGACCTAATCTAGCATGCCATAAATCAATAGACTCAGCAATATAAGCAGAAGAAGTACTAGCATTCTTATTCATAGTGTCAATTTTAACATCAAGAGTAAAAAGCCCCCCATTACAAAAGCCCTTCCCCACAAATTCCCCATTGCGAGTAAGAACTAATCTATCAGAATCAAAGGAGAGCTTCAGTCCAGCTTTCATGAGCAAACTGCCAGAAATTAAATTCCTGCGCATTTCTGGAACATGCAAAACATTAGTGAGAGTAAGCAATTTTCCAGAAGTGAGAGCGAGAACGATCTTCCCTTTGCCTTGGATAGAAGCAGAAGCTGAGTTGCCCATGAAGACATTTTCACCTTCAACCTTGTCATAGGTAGTGAACATGTCCTTGTTGGCGCAGATGTGCCTGGTAGCTCCAGTGTCAACAATCCACTCAGCAGCATTACCTGTAAAGTTAGCTTCTAAAACAACAGCAACAATAACGTCAGAATCCTCAATAAGATTTGCTTGACTTTGCCCATTCTTCTTCTTGACCCTGCAATCTCTAGCCCTGTGACCAGTCAAACCACACTCATAACAGATTCCCTTAAACTTGTACTTCTGAATTTTCCCATTAGGCTTAAGGTTACTGTTTTTGGCTTTGGACTGGTTGTTTGATTTGGGTTCAACAAGGTTGGCTTTGGCAGAAGAAGAGGAAGGGAAAACAGAAGGGGTTTTGTCTTTGATACGGTTTTCCTCCTCAATTTTGAGGTGGGCAGCAAGTTCCTCTAAGGTTAGGTCTTTCTTTTTGTGCATGAGTTGGTTACGAAAATCCTTCCAAGAGGGAGGGAGTTTCTCAATAAGAACAATAGCAAGGGTAGTATCACAAATAGACAGACCTTCAGCAGCCATATTAATACAAATACTCTCATAAGCATGAATCTGATCAATAATAGGCTTATCATCAACAACTTGAAAACTTAACCACTTACTAACACAATAACGTTTAGTACCAGCATCATCAGTTCCATATTTTTTCTCTAAAGCATCCCAAATATCCTTAGCATGATAGAAACCCATATAAATATCCAACAGACTATTCGACATATAATGCAACAACATGCCCTTACAAGTTCTATCATCCTTAGAAAACTTAATCTCAGATTCAGACAAATCATCTTTATCAACAGGTTCAACAATATCATCAAGAACATATGCAACATCAATCTGCTCCAAATAAAAATGCATCCTAACAGCCCAACGTTTATAATTCTTTCCATCAAGAGGTTCTAGTTTAGACATATCAGGAACAAGGAATTTGGAAGCCATAATCGTCTTTTAGAAAGTTATACTAATAAGCAATAAACCAGAAATAACTTATCTCTTGATGCGTGAACCAAACTGACAATAGCCGCGTCGTGGAGAACCACTGACCTAAAAGACGATTCCGCGCTACCTCCCGGTGCAGTAGACAATTGCGGTCGCCCTCCAGGATAAGCACGGCGCCGGAGTTTATGTGCACTCACAAACCCGACTGGAACTCAGAATACTCGCCCAGAAAACAGAACAGAAAGAACATGTATTTAGATAAGTTTAGAGAAAAGAGAAGACTGATTGTGTTGTGTGTTTTGGCTAAGAAAACCACCGAATATTTATAGGGTGAAGAGGAAAAACGGAAAGCATGAAAGGTGGGAAGAATCTGGCCAAGAAAACGACCAGATTAATCTGGTCAGTCAACAACCGAGGCAAGAAACAAGGAATTAATCAGTCAGCTACAATCAAGGAATTAATGGCTGATTAATTCTCACAACAGTCAGAAAAGAATAAACCCAACAGACAAAAAGGAATATTCTGTTTAACAAAGAAAAGGGAAATAAAATTTCTCCAAAAAGATAACAAGGACCCACGCCCGCGCATCGCATTCCCCAAGACCCCAAGTCCCGAGGCCCGAGCCCGACCCGACCCGGCTCGGCTCGGCGCGCGCGCGCGCGTGTGTGTGTGTGGAGTAACACACACCTCCAACTCACTCAACTAAGTAGTGCTAAAGCACTACATTATAAAAACAAGGAAAAACCTTCCTCCCCAATCAATGTGGGACTTTTCCCCTTCCATTTATTTCTCTCTCTCTTTCCCTCTTATTTTTCCCAACACTCTTGTTTTATATCAAGAACTTCCAACAATCCCCCACAGGTTCGAAGATATGAAAAAGAAAGAAAGGAAAAATGAATTCTGGGCAAAACAAAACAATTGCATAAGTGTCAATGTCTCGCGACTTGAATTAACACATAGTGGACATCAAGCTATGATCCCTCACCTAACAAGTGACCTTCGTCTTGAACTCAATAGGGAGTTAGGGACCCGTCACTTTGAGCCACACAATTGAACATGTATAATATTCTGAAATTCCGCGAATAAAGATGACGCATTATACTGGCCATACGTCCAGCCTGGATGCTCATAGGTGCTCTAGAGTATAAGCCCACGAAATACTCATAGGAAGCGGCCACACTTCCACACCTAAGTAGGTGAACTCCATCAAGTGTGAGCTACAACACACCTCCAAAAATATGGATATGGGTTCATTAAGAGCCGTATGCTCAACCTCCTTCTCATATGTAGCTAAGCACAAAACAAACATCTAGAGATGGACAAATAAAATAAAAATGTGCTTCCGAATTATTACATAACGTTCCCCTTTGAACTCATAGTGAGTAGGAGTTCATTATTTCACAATTCATACAACGGGCTTTAGCCCCATCTCTTCCGATGTTTCCAAAACTAGTTTTTTACATAGGCCTTTAGTTAACGGATCCGCAATGTTCTTTTCGGACTTAACATAGTCCAGTGATATCACCCCTTCAGACAACAAATTTCTGACGGCTTTATGCCTCAGACGGATGTGTCTCTTCTTCCCATTATAGGCATGGTTGTGTGCAACAGCAATAGCAGCTTGCGAATCACAATGAAGTGCAACTGAAGGAGCTGGCTTCCCCCACAGAGGAATATCTGCAAGCATGTTCCTCAACCATTCTGCCTCATGACCTGCTAATTCAAGAGCAATAAACTCAGATTCCATAGTAGACATAGCAGTACAAGATTGCTTACAAGATTTCCAGGATACGGCTCCACCCCCAAGGGTGAAGACATAGCCACTAGTGGAGTTAACTTCATCATTATCGGATACCCAGTTGGCATCACAAAAACCCTCCAAAACTCCAGGAAATTTGGAGTAGTGCAAACCCCAATCCATAGTACCCTTAAGGTACCTAAGCAACCTCCTTAGAGCAATCCAATGATCACTGCTTGGATTATGAGTGTACCTGCTCAACCTACTAACAGAATAAGCAATGTCAGGTCTAGTGTAGTTCATAAGAAACATAATACTACCAATAATTCTAGCATATTCAGACTGATTAACTGGATTACCATTATTTTTCCTTAAGTGGAAACTTGGGTCATAGGGAGTCTTAACTGGATCGACATTAAATGAGTCAAACTTTTTAAGAAGTTTTTCAACATAGTGTGACTGATTAAGACAGATGCCATTTGGAGTCCTCTTGATTTTTACTCCCAAAATCACATCTGCCTCACCCATGTCTTTCATTTCAAAATTCGAACTCAAAAACTGTTTTGTCTCATTTACACGATCCAAGTTAGTCCCAAAAATCAACATATCATCCACATAAAGACAAATAATTACACACCCATGACTATCATGCTTAAAATAAACACAAGAGTCACCTTCATTAACATGAAAACCATTACCAGTCATAGTCTTATCGAATTTGTCATGCCATTGCTTTGGAGCTTGTTTAAGCCCATACAATGACTTGACTAACTTACAAACCTTCTCCTCTTGTCCTGGAACAACGAACCCTTCAGGTTGGACCATGTAAATCTCCTCATCCAAGTCACCATTCAAAAATGCAGTTTTGACATCCATTTGATGAACAACAAGACCAAAAATGCAAGCAAGAGCAATTAAAGTCCTAATGGTTGCAATTTTAGTAACAGGGGAGTAAGTATCAAAATAATCAATGCCAAACTTTTGAGTAAAACCCCTTACCACTATCCTTGCCTTATACTTGTCTATGGATCCATCGGCCTTTAATTTTTTCCGAAAGATCCATTTACAAGTAATGGGCTTACAACCTCTAGGAAGTTCAACCAATTCCCAAGTGTTATTATTGAGAATTGATTGTAATTCACTATCAATTGCTTCTTTCCAAAATACAGCATCAACTGACCTCATTGCCTCATCATAGGTTCTTGGATCATCTTCCAAAACAAAAATATGCACAAAATCATCATCAATTAAGGAAGATTCAGATAAATAAGAAGTAATAAAATCAGGACCAAAACTATTTTCCTTTCTTCCCCTTTTGCTTCTCCTTGGCTCCAAAACAGAATCATCGTTAGTAATAGGAGCATTAGCAATAGGTAAACTAACAGAACTACTAGCATGCAATTCACTATCATTAGAAGGAGACATTTTCAAAGGAAAAATGTTCTCAAAGAACTCAGCATCTCTTGCTTCAATGATATGACCACCTGCATAAGAATTGTTAGCACCTTTAACAAAGAAACGATAAGCTGCACTTTGATAAGCATAGCCAATAAAAATAGCATCAACAGTTTTGGGACCAATCTTATCCCTCTTGAAGCTAGGTGTGCCTACTTTTGCTAGGCACCCCCACACTTTCAAGTATTTCAGGTTTGGCGCTCGACCTTTCCATATTTCGTATGGAGTCTTGTCAAGCTTCTTGTGAGGAACCCTGTTCAAAACATGACAAGCAGAAAGAATAGCCTCCCCCCACATGTTATTAGGAAGCCCAGAACTAATAAGCATAGAATTCATCATATTCTTTAAAGTTCTATTTTTCCTTTCAGCTATACCGTTTTGTTCGGGTGAATAGGGAGCCGTCGTCTCATGAACAATGCCAAGTTGCTCACAAAATGCCTTAAGAGTGTCAGGGCTGTACTCCCCACCCCTGTCACTCCTAACCCTCTTGATCTTTTTGTCCAACTGGTTTTCTACCTCAGCTTTATATTTGAGGAACATTTCCTCAGCTTCGTCCTTAGACCTGAGAAGATAAACCATACAAAAACGTGAACAATCATCAACAAAAGTAATATAATACTTTTTACCCCCTCTACTTTCGTGATTATTAAAATCACCTAAGTCACTATGAACAAGTTCTAGTACTTCAGTCTGTCTATCTACTGATTTAAATGGCTTCTTAGTAAATTTGGCTTCAACACAAACTTGACATTTCGAAAAATCAGTTTTAGAAAAACTTGGAATCAAATTTAAGTGTTTAAGCCTTTTAACAGAATCAAAATTAACGTGACCTAATCTAGCATGCCATAAATCAATAGACTCAGCAATATAAGCAGAAGAAGTACTAGCATTCTTATTCATAGTGTCAATTTTAACATCAAGAGTAAAAAGCCCCCCATTACAAAAGCCCTTCCCCACAAATTCCCCATTGCGAGTAAGAACTAATCTATCAGAATCAAAGGAGAGCTTCAGTCCAGCTTTCATGAGCAAACTGCCAGAAATTAAATTCCTGCGCATTTCTGGAACATGCAAAACATTAGTGAGAGTAAGCAATTTTCCAGAAGTGAGAGCGAGAACGATCTTCCCTTTGCCTTGGATAGAAGCAGAAGCTGAGTTGCCCATGAAGACATTTTCACCTTCAACCTTGTCATAGGTAGTGAACATGTCCTTGTTGGCGCAGATGTGCCTGGTAGCTCCAGTGTCAACAATCCACTCAGCAGCATTACCTGTAAAGTTAGCTTCTAAAACAACAGCAACAATAACGTCAGAATCCTCAATAAGATTTGCTTGACTTTGCCCATTCTTCTTCTTGACCCTGCAATCTCTAGCCCTGTGACCAGTCAAACCACACTCATAACAGATTCCCTTAAACTTGTACTTCTGAATTTTCCCATTAGGCTTAAGGTTACTGTTTTTGGCTTTGGACTGGTTGTTTGATTTGGGTTCAACAAGGTTGGCTTTGGCAGAAGAAGAGGAAGGGAAAACAGAAGGGGTTTTGTCTTTGATACGGTTTTCCTCCTCAATTTTGAGGTGGGCAGCAAGTTCCTCTAAGGTTAGGTCTTTCTTTTTGTGCATGAGTTGGTTACGAAAATCCTTCCAAGAGGGAGGGAGTTTCTCAATAAGAACAATAGCAAGGGTAGTATCACAAATAGACAGACCTTCAGCAGCCATATTAATACAAATACTCTCATAAGCATGAATCTGATCAATAATAGGCTTATCATCAACAACTTGAAAACTTAACCACTTACTAACACAATAACGTTTAGTACCAGCATCATCAGTTCCATATTTTTTCTCTAAAGCATCCCAAATATCCTTAGCATGATAGAAACCCATATAAATATCCAACAGACTATTCGACATATAATGCAACAACATGCCCTTACAAGTTCTATCATCCTTAGAAAACTTAATCTCAGATTCAGACAAATCATCTTTATCAACAGGTTCAACAATATCATCAAGAACATATGCAACATCAATCTGCTCCAAATAAAAATGCATCCTAACAGCCCAACGTTTATAATTCTTTTCCATCAAGAGGTTCTAGTTTAGACATATCAGGAACAAGGAATTTGGAAGCCATAATCGTCTTTTAGAAAGTTATACTAATAAGCAATAAACCAGAAATAACTTATCTCTTGATGCGTGAACCAAACTGACAATAGCCGCGTCGTGGAGAACCACTGACCTAAAAGACGATTCCGCGCTACCTCCCGGTGCAGTAGACAATTGCGGTCGCCCTCCAGGATAAGCACGGCGCCGGAGTTTATGTGCACTCACAAACCCGACTGGAACTCAGAATACTCGCCCAGAAAACAGAACAGAAAGAACATGTATTTAGATAAGTTTAGAGAAAAGAGAAGACTGATTGTGTTGTGTGTTTTGGCTAAGAAAACCACCGAATATTTATAGGGTGAAGAGGAAAAACGGAAAGCATGAAAGGTGGGAAGAATCTGGCCAAGAAAACGACCAGATTAATCTGGTCAGTCAACAACCGAGGCAAGAAACAAGGAATTAATCAGTCAGCTACAATCAAGGAATTAATGGCTGATTAATTCTCACAACAGTCAGAAAAGAATAAACCCAACAGACAAAAAGGAATATTCTGTTTAACAAAGAAAAGGGAAATAAAATTTCTCCAAAAAGATAACAAGGACCCACGCCCGCGCATCGCATTCCCCAAGACCCCAAGTCCCGAGGCCCGAGCCCGACCCGACCCGGCTCGGCTCGGCGCGCGCGCGCGCGTGTGTGTGTGTGGAGTAACACACACCTCCAACTCACTCAACTAAGTAGTGCTAAAGCACTACATTATAAAAACAAGGAAAAACCTTCCTCCCCAATCAATGTGGGACTTTTCCCCTTCCATTTATTTCTCTCTCTCTTTCCCTCTTATTTTTCCCAACACTCTTGTTTTATATCAAGAACTTCCAACAATCCCCCACAGGTTCGAAGATATGAAAAAGAAAGAAAGGAAAAATGAATTCTGGGCAAAACAAAACAATTGCATAAGTGTCAATGTCTCGCGACTTGAATTAACACATAGTGGACATCAAGCTATGATCCCTCACCTAACAAGTGACCTTCGTCTTGAACTCAATAGGGAGTTAGGGACCCGTCACTTTGAGCCACACAATTGAACATGTATAATATTCTGAAATTCCGCGAATAAAGATGACGCATTATACTGGCCATACGTCCAGCCTGGATGCTCATAGGTGCTCTAGAGTATAAGCCCACGAAATACTCATAGGAAGCGGCCACACTTCCACACCTAAGTAGGTGAACTCCATCAAGTGTGAGCTACAACACACCTCCAAAAATATGGATATGGGTTCATTAAGAGCCGTATGCTCAACCTCCTTCTCATATGTAGCTAAGCACAAAACAAACATCTAGAGATGGACAAATAAAATAAAAATGTGCTTCCGAATTATTACATAACGTTCCCCTTTGAACTCATAGTGAGTAGGAGTTCATTATTTCACAATTCATACAACGGGCTTTAGCCCCATCTCTTCCGATGTTTCCAAAACTAGTTTTTTACATAGGCCTTTAGTTAACGGATCCGCAATGTTCTTTTCGGACTTAACATAGTCCAGTGATATCACCCCTTCAGACAACAAATTTCTGACGGCTTTATGCCTCAGACGGATGTGTCTCTTCTTCCCATTATAGGCATGGTTGTGTGCAACAGCAATAGCAGCTTGCGAATCACAATGAAGTGCAACTGAAGGAGCTGGCTTCCCCCACAGAGGAATATCTGCAAGCATGTTCCTCAACCATTCTGCCTCATGACCTGCTAATTCAAGAGCAATAAACTCAGATTCCATAGTAGACATAGCAGTACAAGATTGCTTACAAGATTTCCAGGATACGGCTCCACCCCCAAGGGTGAAGACATAGCCACTAGTGGAGTTAACTTCATCATTATCGGATACCCAGTTGGCATCACAAAAACCCTCCAAAACTCCAGGAAATTTGGAGTAGTGCAAACCCCAATCCATAGTACCCTTAAGGTACCTAAGCAACCTCCTTAGAGCAATCCAATGATCACTGCTTGGATTATGAGTGTACCTGCTCAACCTACTAACAGAATAAGCAATGTCAGGTCTAGTGTAGTTCATAAGAAACATAATACTACCAATAATTCTAGCATATTCAGACTGATTAACTGGATTACCATTATTTTTCCTTAAGTGGAAACTTGGGTCATAGGGAGTCTTAACTGGATCGACATTAAATGAGTCAAACTTTTTAAGAAGTTTTTCAACATAGTGTGACTGATTAAGACAGATGCCATTTGGAGTCCTCTTGATTTTTACTCCCAAAATCACATCTGCCTCACCCATGTCTTTCATTTCAAAATTCGAACTCAAAAACTGTTTTGTCTCATTTACACGATCCAAGTTAGTCCCAAAAATCAACATATCATCCACATAAAGACAAATAATTACACACCCATGACTATCATGCTTAAAATAAACACAAGAGTCACCTTCATTAACATGAAAACCATTACCAGTCATAGTCTTATCGAATTTGTCATGCCATTGCTTTGGAGCTTGTTTAAGCCCATACAATGACTTGACTAACTTACAAACCTTCTCCTCTTGTCCTGGAACAACGAACCCTTCAGGTTGGACCATGTAAATCTCCTCATCCAAGTCACCATTCAAAAATGCAGTTTTGACATCCATTTGATGAACAACAAGACCAAAAATGCAAGCAAGAGCAATTAAAGTCCTAATGGTTGCAATTTTAGTAACAGGGGAGTAAGTATCAAAATAATCAATGCCAAACTTTTGAGTAAAACCCCTTACCACTATCCTTGCCTTATACTTGTCTATGGATCCATCGGCCTTTAATTTTTTCCGAAAGATCCATTTACAAGTAATGGGCTTACAACCTCTAGGAAGTTCAACCAATTCCCAAGTGTTATTATTGAGAATTGATTGTAATTCACTATCAATTGCTTCTTTCCAAAATACAGCATCAACTGACCTCATTGCCTCATCATAGGTTCTTGGATCATCTTCCAAAACAAAAATATGCACAAAATCATCATCAATTAAGGAAGATTCAGATAAATAAGAAGTAATAAAATCAGGACCAAAACTATTTTCCTTTCTTCCCCTTTTGCTTCTCCTTGGCTCCAAAACAGAATCATCGTTAGTAATAGGAGCATTAGCAATAGGTAAACTAACAGAACTACTAGCATGCAATTCACTATCATTAGAAGGAGACATTTTCAAAGGAAAAATGTTCTCAAAGAACTCAGCATCTCTTGCTTCAATGATATGACCACCTGCATAAGAATTGTTAGCACCTTTAACAAAGAAACGATAAGCTGCACTTTGATAAGCATAGCCAATAAAAATAGCATCAACAGTTTTGGGACCAATCTTATCCCTCTTGAAGCTAGGTGTGCCTACTTTTGCTAGGCACCCCCACACTTTCAAGTATTTCAGGTTTGGCGCTCGACCTTTCCATATTTCGTATGGAGTCTTGTCAAGCTTCTTGTGAGGAACCCTGTTCAAAACATGACAAGCAGAAAGAATAGCCTCCCCCCACATGTTATTAGGAAGCCCAGAACTAATAAGCATAGAATTCATCATATTCTTTAAAGTTCTATTTTTCCTTTCAGCTATACCGTTTTGTTCGGGTGAATAGGGAGCCGTCGTCTCATGAACAATGCCAAGTTGCTCACAAAATGCCTTAAGAGTGTCAGGGCTGTACTCCCCACCCCTGTCACTCCTAACCCTCTTGATCTTTTTGTCCAACTGGTTTTCTACCTCAGCTTTATATTTGAGGAACATTTCCTCAGCTTCGTCCTTAGACCTGAGAAGATAAACCATACAAAAACGTGAACAATCATCAACAAAAGTAATATAATACTTTTTACCCCCTCTACTTTCGTGATTATTAAAATCACCTAAGTCACTATGAACAAGTTCTAGTACTTCAGTCTGTCTATCTACTGATTTAAATGGCTTCTTAGTAAATTTGGCTTCAACACAAACTTGACATTTCGAAAAATCAGTTTTAGAAAAACTTGGAATCAAATTTAAGTGTTTAAGCCTTTTAACAGAATCAAAATTAACGTGACCTAATCTAGCATGCCATAAATCAATAGACTCAGCAATATAAGCAGAAGAAGTACTAGCATTCTTATTCATAGTGTCAATTTTAACATCAAGAGTAAAAAGCCCCCCATTACAAAAGCCCTTCCCCACAAATTCCCCATTGCGAGTAAGAACTAATCTATCAGAATCAAAGGAGAGCTTCAGTCCAGCTTTCATGAGCAAACTGCCAGAAATTAAATTCCTGCGCATTTCTGGAACATGCAAAACATTAGTGAGAGTAAGCAATTTTCCAGAAGTGAGAGCGAGAACGATCTTCCCTTTGCCTTGGATAGAAGCAGAAGCTGAGTTGCCCATGAAGACATTTTCACCTTCAACCTTGTCATAGGTAGTGAACATGTCCTTGTTGGCGCAGATGTGCCTGGTAGCTCCAGTGTCAACAATCCACTCAGCAGCATTACCTGTAAAGTTAGCTTCTAAAACAACAGCAACAATAACGTCAGAATCCTCAATAAGATTTGCTTGACTTTGCCCATTCTTCTTCTTGACCCTGCAATCTCTAGCCCTGTGACCAGTCAAACCACACTCATAACAGATTCCCTTAAACTTGTACTTCTGAATTTTCCCATTAGGCTTAAGGTTACTGTTTTTGGCTTTGGACTGGTTGTTTGATTTGGGTTCAACAAGGTTGGCTTTGGCAGAAGAAGAGGAAGGGAAAACAGAAGGGGTTTTGTCTTTGATACGGTTTTCCTCCTCAATTTTGAGGTGGGCAGCAAGTTCCTCTAAGGTTAGGTCTTTCTTTTTGTGCATGAGTTGGTTACGAAAATCCTTCCAAGAGGGAGGGAGTT